>NC_132925.1:93662356-93963787 GCF_047675955.1 Chlorocebus sabaeus | reverse complement strand
CAGCACTTTGGGAGGCTGAGGCAGGAGGATGGCTTGAGCCTAGGAAGTGAAGGGTGCAGTGAGCCATGATCGCACCACTGCACTCCAGCCTGGGTGACCCTGTCTCTCTTTCTTTTTTTTTTTTTTTGTTCTTGTTCCCAAACTAGAAAAGTCATGTAACCAACTGTATTGGCTTCATAAAAACTTTTTGACATTTCCCCCCCCCAATTTTCTGTGGGCTTTTTAGATGCTTGGACATTGTGGGTCAGCTCCTGCTCCACTCCACCCAAGTGGCTGTCTCCTAAAGCTTTCCTAGTCCTCACACGTTCATCTCCCCCACTTCTCTTAAATCTTAACATATGATTCTCCTGCTACTTTTCTAGAAGGGAAGTTCCCTTAATATCCCTAACCTTCTGCTCAAAGAAAGTACTTTTATCTATAAGCAAGGATATATTTAAAGAGTATTAACACCCAGTAGTGTCTGGGGCATGAGGAAAAAGGCACTCTTAAAAACTGTTGGTAGGAGGATAAACTAGTATGATGTTTTTTGGAGGACAATCTGGAATTTCATCAAAACTGAAAATGTACACACCCTTTAAGCCAGCAATTTGCCTTCACTTCTAAGAATTTATTTAAGAAACAACAAGACCACAAAAGTGTAGGTACAGAGATGTTTACAGCCTCTTTTTCTGTGGTAAAAAGTCTTGAGACAGTTTAAATGATCCTCTTATGGGGGAATGACTAAATCAATTATGGAGCAATAAAAGAGTAGTTTTCTGTAGCTGTCAAAAGAACAAGGAAGAATCCATGTGCACAGACATGGAAAGATTTCCATAACATATAGTGAAAACAAAAAAAGTCAAGTTGGAGAATAGTAAGATCCCATTTTTATAAACACACATACACGCAAATTTGGAAAGGTAAAGCAATAAATTCCTCACATCAAAATGTGGGAAGAGGTGCTAGAGTGGCAGCAGGGATGGGAGGTGGTTGATCCCTACTTTATATATGTCCGTAACCTGAATTTATTTATTAAGCAAACAGGCATCACTTTTACAGTTTAATGATGAAAAGAGAAAACAAAAGGTAATACAAAAGCCCCTTTTGTCACTTTTTCCATTGTTTTATGTGCTCACCCCAATCAAGGTACCTTCTTTCTAAGAGCCAGTACTCATTTCTGTTCTCTTTAAATCAGAAGTTAGGCAGACATTTCAGGCCATGAGACCTAGATGGAAACCACTCAAAGGAACATGCCCTTTCCTCTTCAAACACTGTTACCAACATTCAGATATTTTCATTTTGGTTGCAGCCCACTATTTTTAGCTTTTTCTTCTTTTTATTTTTCTCCAGATGGCTGAAGATACCCAGGCCTTTCACATTGAAGGTGGGGTAGGTGGAACAGAAGGAAGGGCTTTACTTGTGGTTGATTAGTTGTTTCATAACCCTTTGCATGAGCTTTCTTTGAGCAGGCACGCTTGGCTTTGGTAAGGTCCTGTCAAAATTTCTTTGATTTGAATTAGATGCACTGGGCAGGTCCCATTCAGATATTTAATAGTAAAATTAAACAGAAAGTCACCATATATTTTTTGAGGGACACAAAGGTACATCATATAGGAATATTATGAACATTAGGTTCACTTTCTTGCTACACTAGGGGAAACATCTTTTTTGAGGCAAGGTGCATAGAAATTTTGGTGTGACTTACTTTGAGAGCAATGATTATCATTCATGGTTTACTATTTACCCTTTTCACAGATATAGAGAGCAAAATTATTAAACATGTAATAAGTGTCTTGGGGCTACAAAGAGATTCTAAGCTCTCATCTTTTCCTGTAGGACACCCATGTATTTTCTTCTCTTCTTGCTCTACTGATTCGCAAGAACTCTTGTCCAAGGTTAACTAGATCTAGTTCTCATCTAAGCCCTTCTACCTCTGCTAGGACCAAGCTCCATCAATTATCCCTTAAGATTTTTCTTTTTGGCTTCTATATCTTCATCTTCTTCCTTTTTCTTTGATCCTTCCTCAGTTTAAAGTCATTCTCAAGTCTCCTCCACATTAAAAAATAAAACAATGACAAACCATAAACAGTGATAAACCATAAACAATGCTAAACTAACCCTTTCTTTGTCCACACCTTTTCTATAGTCAGCTGCCCTAACCTCCTCCTCCTCTGTATTGCTAAACTCCTCCAGAGAGTGGCCTCTGTTGACTTCTTGCACTTCATCTGTCATTCACTCGCATTTTGGCTTTCTCTCCTCCTCCCTACTGAAACAGACTTCTCAAAAGCCATCCAATGAGCTAATGGCTGCCAAATCGAATGCCTTATCTCAGGTCTGCACCATTTTGCACCATGGACACCTCCTCTTCCCCTTGGCTGTGTAATTCCATTCATTCCCAAGGTTTCATCTGTCGCATCTGAGGATGACCATCAAATGTGCATCTCCGGCTGGGCATGGTGGCTCACGCCTGTAATCTCAGCATGTTGGGATGCCAAGGCAGGTGGATCACCTGAGGTTGGGAGTTCTAGACCAGCCTGACCAACAAGGACGAACCCTGTTTCTGCTAAAAATACAAAATTGGCCGGGTGTGGTGGCGCATGCCTGTAATCACAGCTACTCAGGAGGCTGAGGCAGGAGAATCGCTTGAACCTGGGAGACGGAGGTTGCAGTGAGCCGAGATGGTGCCACTGCACTCTAGCCTGGGCAACAAGAGTGAAACTCTGTCTCAAAAAAAAAATCTGCATCTCCAACCACACTTCTCATTTGCATTCCCAATTTATATTTGCAGGAACTTACAGGTATTCTCCAAGTGGGATTCTCAAAAACTATTTATATTCAACACATCTAAAGAGAACTCGTAATCCACAAGTGTGTCTTGGTCTCATTCTACCACTAACCATTTTATCACTATCTGCCAATGAGATGATTCAGAGTTGTTTATGAGTTCTCCTCTCTCTCCTGCTGCTTCCAGCACCTCCTAGGATTACATCTGAAATAACTCAAAATCATCACCATTCCCTTCTTTATACTACTCTCCTCGTCCCATTCATCTAATCTGAAGTAATAATAATAAAAAAACAGTAACAACTGCCACGAAAACGTAATTATAATATGTCAGATGCACTTGTCAACTTACAGAGCTTTCTCCTACTGGAACTTAGCCCAGCTTCTTGGAAAAGTCACTGAAGGGTAGGTAGGGTACAAATTGATGGATTTTCTCTGCCTTCCCTAGAAAATGAGAGTTCAAGTTAAAAATTAAGTCGTGTCTTAAAAAATCAAAGGGATATGATGAACATAAATGCAAAAATACTCAATAAAATACTGGCAAACCAAATCCAGCAGCACATCAAAAAGCTTATCCACCACCATCAAGTTGACTTCATCCCCATGATGCAAGGCTGGTTCAATATATGCAAATCAATGAATGTAATCCATCACATAAACAGAACTAAAGAGAAAAACCACATGATTAGCTCAATAGATGCAGAAAAGGCCTTTGATAAAATTCAACATCTCTTCACGTTAAAAACTCTCAATAAACTAGGTATTGATGGAATGTACCTCAAAATAATAACAGCCATTGATGACAAACCCACAGCCAGTATCATACTGAATGGGCAAAAGCTGAAACTGTTCCCCTTGAAAACTAGCACAAAACAAGGATGCCCTCTCTTACCACCCTTATTCAACATAGTATTGGAAGTCCTGGCCAGGGCAATCAGGCAAGAGAAAGACATAAAGCGTATTTAAATAGCAAGAGAGGAAGTCAAACTGTCTCTGTTTGCACATGACATGATCCTATACCTAGAAAACCCCACAGTCTCATCCCAAAAGCTTCTTAAGCTGATAAGCAAATTCAGCAAAGTCTCAGGATACAAAATCAATGTGCAAAAATCACAAACATTTCTATACACCAAAAATAGAGAGCCAAATCATGAATGAATTCCTATTCACAACTGCTACAAAGAGAATAAAATACCTAGGAATACATAAAACAAAGGAAGTGAAGGACCTCTTCAAGGAAAACTACAAATCACTGCTCAAGGAAATCAGAGAGGACACAAACAAATGAAAAAATATTCCATGCTTATGGATAGGAAGAATCAATATGGTGAAAATGGCCATACTGTCCAAAGTAATTTATAGATTCAATGCTATTCCCATTAAGCTACAATTGACATGCTTCACAGAATTAGGAAAAAAAAAAAAAACATTTTAAAATTCATGTAGAACCAAAAAAGAGCCCATATAGCCAAGACAATCCTAGGCAAAAAGAACAAAGCTGGAGGCTTTCAAACTATACTACAAGGCTACAGTAACCAAAACAGCATGGTACAAAACCAGACACAGAGACCAATGGAACAGAATAGAGATCTCAGAATAAGACTGCACATATACAACCATCTGATCTTTAACAAACCTGATAAAAACAAGCAATGGGAAAAGGATTCCCTGTTTAATAAATGTGCTGAGAAAACTGGCTAGCCATATGCAGAAAATTGAAACTAAACCCCTTCCTTACACCTTATAGAAAAATTAACTCAAGATGGATTAAAGACTTAAATGTAAAACCAAAAACTATAAAAACTCTAGCAGAAAATCTAGGCAATACCATTCGGGACATAAGCATAGGCAAAGATTTCATGATGAAAACGTTAAAAGCAACCACAACAAAAGCAAAAATTGACAAATGGGATATAATTAAAGAGCTTCTGCACAACAAAAGAAATTATCATCAGAGTGAACAGACAATCTACAAAATGGGAAAAAATTTTTTCAATCTATCCATGTAACAATGGTCTAATATCCAAAATGTGCAAGGAACTTAAATACATTTACAAGAAAAAAAAATTAAAAAGTGGGCAAAAGACACGAACAGACGTGTCTCAAAAGAAGACATTTACATAGCCAACAAACATATGAAAAAAGCTCAACATTATCATTAGAGAAATGCAAATCAAAACCACAATGAGATACCATCTCATGCCAGTCAGAATGGTGATTATTAAAAAGTGAGGAAACAACAGATGCTGGCAAGGCTGTGGAGAAATAGGAACACTTTTACACTTTGGTTGGAGTGTAAATTAGTTCAATCATTGTAGAAGACAGTGTGGCAATTCCTCAAAGACCTAGAATGAGAAATACCATTTGACCCAGCAATCCCACTACTGGGTATATACCCAAAGGAATAGAAATCATTCTATGATAAAGATACATGTATGTGTATGTTCATTGTAGCACTATTCACAATAGCAAAGACACAGACTCAACCTAAATGCTCATCAATGATAGAGTGGATAAAGAAAATGTGGCACATATATACCATGGAATACTATGCAGCCATAAAAAGGGACAAGTTAATGTCCTTTGCAGCAATATGGATGGAGCTGGAAGCTGTTATCTTCAGCAAACTGACACAGAAACAGAAAACTAAACATTGCATGCTCTCACTTATAAGTGGGAACTGAATAATGAGAACACAACACACACTGGGGCCTGTTGGGGGTTGGGGGCAGGGAGAGCATCAGGATAAACAGCTAATGCATGTGAGGCGTAATACCTAGGTGATGGGTTGATAAGTGCAGCAAACCACCACGACACATGTTTACCTGTGTAACAAATCTGCACGTCCCAGGACTTTAAAGTAAATTAAATTAAAAAATAAAAGGGATGTTTTCCTCATACCTGACTTTTTGGACTGTTATACCAACCTAGGAGTTAATCACATTGACGAAATTGCCTAATAGACTAAAACTGAATTTTAAATATTTGAAGTAAACATTTTTTAAAACCTGCTAGAGATGTCGTTGGACAAATAGGCCAAAAGACAACTTTTAAAAGTAGATCTTATCCTTTGGAGAAGTTTTGGGTCCAAAACAAGATTGAGAGGAAGGTAGAGAGATTTCTCATAAACCTTCTGTCTCCACATATGCCTCCCGCTCGTTATTATCAGCATCCCCCCACCAGAGTGGTACATGTGTTACAACTAATGAACTGTAGTGACAAGTCATTATCACCCCAAGTCCGTAGTTTGTTTGTTTTTGGTTTTCATTGCTGCTATGTAAGGAAAAAAAGTGTTCTGTGATTTTTCAAGTCGGTTAGTCATAGTGATCATTTTATAAAGGAAATGCTGGTTTTAATGTCTGCTAATTTTGTGTTTTTCTTAGGAAATGAATTAAATCAATTTATCATAATTTTTAAAAAGCCTTTCCAGGATCTCACTCCTTTACACATTCAATTTTCAAGAAGAAAAATACTGTCTATATCCATTTCCAAGAACAGTAAATAAGTATATGAATAGTAGATTAAAAATAAATGCTACCATACTTGGCTTTTTTTAACAGCTGTCGGGGTGTATTATCAAGAAAAAGCGTCTTATGCTTCACAAGATTATTTTGTGTTGCTCTTCCTTACTCTGAAAAATTCTACAAGGCTTATACCTATAAATACTGTAGCCAGAATGGGAATTAACCCTTCAATATGAGCTCCAAGGTCAAGGGAAGATCTGGAGGACTAGTGTACAGGAACGCTGGAGTAAGTATGGTGACACAGAAACAGTCAAAGTGACAGGTACTGAGCTGAATAATACATACTTATGTCTTTACCTAGTGTCATGGAAATAATTTATTTTATCCCTAATATATTTTTTTTATCATTTGTTAAAGTTAAAATCACATGCCATATTTTGTAAACTGTACTCATATGCTCTATAAACTACAGAATGAAAAATGAGCAACCTCAATGCTTTACAAATGGAAATCCTGAGAAAATAAGAAGCTATAGACACAACTGTTTTGAAAGTGCCTTTGTTTAGATCCAAAAGAGAAAGATAGAGAATTTTGTTAAATCTGAACTTGTATCTCATTGCCAAAAAGTTGAGTCTGTCTTTATTAAAAAGAGCACAGAGTTTTCCAGTAATGTCATATTAAAAATATAATTCTAAGAATTGTTGACTTGAACTTTGAGGATACAAATATTTGTTATGAGATGTTTGCCACAGAAATCGGTGTTTGTTCACTTAAAGTTGTAAATTGTGGTTTTCAGAGGAAATTGATTTTATGTACTCACTTTGTGATTGATGCACTCACTGTGAACTCTGGACTCTAGGAAGCTCTCCAAGAAATAGGGACATAGTTGGAGTTATTGCTCAGTTATTTCACGGGTAAAAGTAAAAATGGCTCTGACAGTAGAATCTAAAAACAAAAGGCAGGATTTCTATTCTCCTGGATGGTGCTCATTGATGATACACAACATGTGAGGCAGAAATGGGAACTAATCTCTTCCTGTTTTTAAAAATTTGCTATGCAGAGATAATTTTCATATAATAATGAACTTAAAAGTCTGGTCTAAATATTCTACTCCATTCGTATCTACCAGAAGGACATCTGACTCTCCCAGACTTGAGTGCGGTGGTGAGATAATAGCTCCCTGCAGCCTCTAACTCCCGGCCTCAAGTGATCCTCCTGCCGCACCCTCCCAGGTAGCTGGGACTATAGGCACGAGCCATGGTGCCTGACTATTTTGTTGTTCTTGTTGTAGAGACAGAGTCTCCCTATTTTGCCCATGCTGGTTTCAAACTTCTGGGCTCAATTGATCCTCCCACCTTGGCCTCCCAAAGTGCTGTGATTACAGATGTGAGCCACTGAATATGGCCTATGCTGGTATTTTCACCAACAAAAAACACCAATGGAGTAGTTTTCTCACTTTCAAATGACAAAAAGTAATGAATGAATGAAAGCGGATCTTTCACAGAGAATATTACATAGCTTTTTTTTTTTTTTTTTTTTTTTTTTTTTGGAGGCAGAATCTCGCTCTGTCACCCAGGCTGCAATGCAGTGGCATGATCTTGGCTCACTGCACCCTCCACCTCCCAAGTTAAAGCAATTCTTGTGCCTCAGCCTCCCAAGCAGCTGGGATTACAGGCTCCCACCACCACACCCGGCTAATTTTTGTATTTTAAGTAGAGACAGGGTTTCACCATGTTGGCCAGGCTAGTCCTGAACTCCTGACCTCAAGTGATCCGCCCATATATAGCATTCTTAATAATGTACAGAACTGAAATAAAATTCACTTCATTTTTGAAAAATGAGAATTTGGGAAATTTGAAATAGAATGGCATTAATTATATATTAATCATAGAATGCAACTCTAATAGTGTCTAATGATCGCAGTATGATGACCAGCCATTGTAATTTTAAGGGAGAGAAAAAGAAAAATTTAATGTAGATTTTAACATGTATACTTCTTGGACACGGAGGTGGAAGGATGGTTTGAGCCTGGAAGGTGGATGTTGCAGTGAGCTGGGATTGCACCACTGCACTCCATCCTGGGTGACAGAGCCAGACACTGTCTCAATAAATAAATAAATAAATAAATAAATAAATAAATAAATAAATAAGTAAAAATAAAGTAAAATGTATACTTGCAAGAATTTTTCTTTTTCGAGAAATTATGCCACGAGAAGAGCATGTGCCCATGAGTCTATATAAGGGTGTATGTGCATATAGGCATGTGCAAGAATGTGTGTGTGTGTGTGTATGTGTGTGTGTTAGTTGGGAAGAACAGCAGTGAAAAGGAACGGACTTTGGAATCCTAAGGTAATTCAGATGGTGAATGGACATTTATCTCATAAATGCTTTTGTTTTTTGGTAGGTGATGAAAATAATAACACCAGCAAATGTGAAAAACCTACTTTTCTCTTAATATGATTGTGAGGTTCCCTTTGTAAAGCAAGCTTTTGTTTGCCTAAAATTAATCTCTTATTAATTTAGATTTTGTCAAAATAATTAGGCCAGGCTCGTATGCTTCAGTATGAGGCCACCATGTGACAGAGCACATGGAACGTGCAGAGTCATCTCGAAAAACGAATGATGAAGACAGGACAGGCTCTGAGTGGAGCTTTGGAGTGTAGGAAAAGGTTGCATTCTCGCCTAGTCTCCTAAAGGGTTGCCTCAGCGAGGAAACCCGGCCCAAGGAGTTGAAGTAATGAGTACGGACTCGTTGACCATTTTCATCTTTTCCCTTCTTAATTTTAAAAATCACGTATTTTTCCTGCTGCTAGGAGAGATTTTCTGCTGAAATCTCCACTGATTTCTGATCTAGTCCATTGCCAACATGTTTGTGCTTGACTCTCATTTGGGCATATTTCTTCTGGGTCTTTTAGTGAGGATTATTTTTAGAGAGAAGATAAGGGAAAATGAAATACCTCTGTTCAGCACAGGATCCAAGTACACTGGCCTTATAGAGATGTGCTTAGGAGAGGCAGGGATGGACACTAGAGAGGGCCCCGGAGTGGCATTTATTCCAAGCCTGCCTAGTATCAGTACAGAGACTGCCTGTGGGTATGATAATTATTTTGAAAGACTGTGAAGAAGCAAAATGAAAAAAAGAAAAAACCAAAAAACTCCCTACCAGATCAAAACTTCAGAGGGCAAAAGTTCAAGAGAGGATTTATTTTTAATGTTGAAAGAGAAGAGATTGTGAGTAAAATCGAGAACAGTGATTAAAATGCAAAAGCCCAGGAAGCCCAGAAGTGCTGTTTGGTTTGATGAGTGTTTGTATTTTCGCAGTCAGAAGCCAGCCAAATATACCTGCCTTATTCCTGAAAGTTTTTTCTAACTGGCTGCTAGCCTACAATAAAAACCATTTTCTACAGCTTTAATGTGTGCTGAGGAGGGGTGGGAGTGTTTAAAAGAACTCCTATGAGTAAGTAGACCTTGCGATAATGCATTATAGCATTATATTTGCAAAGGGGTGTGTGTGTGTGTGCTTGTGCCTCTCTGTGCGTGTGTGTGTGTGTTTACATTCTTGTGCCTGCTTATTTGCAGATACAAGGGGCAAAGTCACAGATAAGTAGGAGCATAGCTGAGACCATAAACTAGCAGTAAAGCATATAACTGATATGAATTCTACCACTTTCTTAGGCTTCATAACTTATGTCTCTTAGTGTAACTAACTAGAAAAATTTACGTACCCCTTGCCTAAAAATGAAACCTATTTATAGAAGCCAAAAGCTGTGAAGCCCATTTGTATAATTTATTACAAACCTATCCTGTAGAAAACCGAGATCCAAAAAAGCCATGTGGCTTGCCTAAGGTGCCGAGTTGTTGTCAAAGTATTTTATTCCCCACCTGGTGGTCATTATCTTTGTCATTCTTATGGAGCTCATTTTTCCTGAGAAGATAAAAATCATATACGACCAGCTATGGACTTTTGGTAATCAAGCTCATTTATCAAATGTATGTTGAGCACCTGATATATATGTGAGGCACTGTCTTAGACTCTGGTGTCACAATGGTGAAAACAGACATGGTCTCTGTTTTTGGGAGGTAAAGTGAGTCTTAAAGCCGTGTGAATTGGTTCTATGTATTTTGCTCTTCCTTTGAAGAAACTTACAAATGAATTGTAGCCTCTGCATCCTGCATCTGTACCAGCCAGGAACAGACGGACCGGCCTGGAAAAACCCTTCAGCCTCCACTGGAGGGGAACAAACCTTGGCCATGCACCAAGTGAGGATCTGGGATGTGGTGGCTTCCCTTCAAATAGATCTGCTTCCCAGGGAAGTGACCAATAATGACACAGGACAAAATCAAAGTGCAACCTGCAGGACCATGCAGGGCATGGAGGAGATGGGATTCCCCACATTATCCTCCTCAGGAGTGATTTTCACAACACCACCACCACCATTCTCTTCAGCACTTCTTCCACCAACCCTCACGGGGAAACAGTGACTTACTGAGGGAACCATCTGACATGGGCTCTGATCCTCCTCGTTCTACAATCTGTTTTGTGGGAAAGAAAACTTACTTGCTGCAAGTAAGAAAAAAAAGTAATGGCTTTGGAGGCTTAGAAGCATCTTAAAGTATGGACCGATCTACTACCTTTCGACATTGGATCTGAGTTTATGCCAGCCACAGTCGAAACATTGCTGACAACCAGCAAGGAGAACTCTCATGGCTTGCAGCCTTCCCTCAGACACACTTCTGGAATTCTCCCATATCTTGAAGATGTGGAGGGAGCACAGATATAAATCATAAGGACAGTAATTTATTAGATGATCTTGCCTTTGTTCTCTAGGAAAGTAGTTCTTTCCAGAATGTTATCTTTGGAGCTGCTCTTGTTTTGACAGTGTTTTAAATCAAACTCAGTTCTGACTGCTTTGGTTTCTGGTGAGAATAGTATTATGAGACCCAAGAATAATTCAATAAAAACATACCTGCATTGAATGTATATTCATGAGTCCATAATGATACTCAGAAAGAATACTGACAGAAGAAACTCATTCGAGGCAGCTAATACCAATGTCTTATTTTGACATTGTGTAACTGAAAGAAAAGTGCATCTAATGTCCTTAGGTAGAAACTATATTTCAAGGTAAGCAAATAGCTCCAGTTGACAACATAAAGCTTGAAGAATGCCAGCTAAATGTAGAGGGATGAAAATCATAATCTTGCAATTCCTAATGAGAGGGATGAAAGTCATAATCTTGCAATTCCTAATGAGAATGTAGATCCAGGCAAGAACTATCAATCTGCTTGGAGACTTTAGGGGAGTGGTTGATGGGACTTGGACATCCGTATGGTGCCAAAGTAACATGGCTGATGTGGTTCTGGTCTTCAGGAGAAAAACAGAATTGTACAATGGATGGATCAGACCACCATCACCCTCACCTAAAGGTTGATCCTAGAATCAGGAATAGTGGGACAATGAGTTATTCCATGTCTCCTGGGGTCATGAATTCTGATGTCACAGCATCCCCTGTGATGCAGTCTAGCCAAAGATGTTTAACTTGGATCTAAGCAATATATAGATGTAACTTCCAGGAAATACAAGGGAGAGAGGAACAAGCTAAATGACACCACTGGCAAGCAATGTAGGGGGCCTCTATAGGCCACTGGCCAAGCAGTTGCAATAAGAAGCTACCCATGAAGAGGTTGGAGGCTGGCCTAAAAGCTAGAGAGAGGACATAAAAGCCAGGTGCAATGTGTGGTCCAGGATTGGTTCCTGGTTTGGACAAAGAAGCTGGGAAGGACATTCAGGGAAACATTTGGTGAATTTGAATAATGTAATGGCTATTACATGATATTCAAGAATGATTATTAATTTTAGGTGCGATACTGTTATTTTTTTGTTAAGCAGGAAAGTGTTTTTTTTTTTTTAAAAAAATGCATTTTGGGGGCAATGTCATGCATGATATCTCTAACATGACACACAGCTGGACACTATGTGTGAGACTGACTGTGATGTTCAAGTCCTCTGTGGAAAGGTTGAACAAAAGTGGACACTTAACCAACATATTTGTCAGAGACTAGCAGGTAATGTGTAATTATAAATTACTATCAAATTACTAAGTATAGGTTTTGTGAAACATTTTCTAAAGTTTGAGAGTAAAGAGTAAAAAAGAGTAGCATATTTAGTTCAAAATAATGAGGAAGGCATTTATCATAGGAAGATAACAAATTTTTAAGATGTGATACGTGATTTAATTTTAATATTGCTACTAGAACCTGATTTCCACTTGTCATAATGAATAATTTTTAAAACTTTTCTTCACTTATTGCTACTCAAAATCTTCATCGACTAGTAAAAATCTTTCAACCACAGGGCAACCGTTATAAATTATGGTATGTCTGTTATCTGAAATATTATGAAGTCATTAACAATTAAGATGTGGATTTAATATTTGGTTAATATTTAATGACATGAAAACATATTATGCCAAAGTTCAGTGTGGGACATGCAACTTTATTATAATATAGTCCTAATTTTATGTATTAATAAGTGTAAATGATTTAGCCCCCAGCTTATTGCTGAGAGAGAGATAAAGAGGTACCACTTAATATAGTCCTAGTATCATTAATTATTAAAAGAAAATATAAGAGAGAAAAAACACACATGGGGAGACAGTAAAAAACTGTTTAGCTGACCAAGTATGGGTTACATTATTGTCTGTTTTAAACAAGGGAGTAGGTTTTCTCACCACATTCAGCCAATGTGGTAGATTTTCTAACATGATAAAGAGAAACTCCCAATTTTACTCATTTCCAAAGCTGAAAGTTGAAGAGTTGAAGCCCTTTTGCCCTTCTCAGAATGACTACACTTAATTAAAATGAACTTCCTCACCACTAAGTACCAGAACAAATGGTGGGTCTACAAAGGCAATTCTGCTCTGAGGAACGTGAGACAAGCATAAACCTAATATGATGGCAGAGCTGTCACACCTTGTGGCCATCCATTACATTTCCACTGACTGTTCTTTCACTCTCCAGAAGGGTGGTCATGCCTGTGCTGCTCCCAGAAGACCCAGATCCACCGAAAGAAATGCAATCCTTCCCCACAGGCAACCTTTCCTGAGGAGAAGAAGGAGCTTCTCTAATTGTCACATGAATAGAAAATGTTGAAGAGAACTGCCTCTTTCACAGGAAGGGTAACTAGAATTCTAACCACATTGAAAAACACCTCTCCCCTCTGCTTATTGAAGTAGGATACTCAGCAACAATTCGAAAGATTGAAGTTTTCATGCACCGATGAGGAACGACCTCCAAGCTTCATTATTCAGTGAGTGAAACCAGAGTTAAAGCAACAGAGCTCACAGAATCTCACTTACACACACATACGTGCTTCCACATGCAAACATGTGCACATGCACATACATGCACACACTCTTGCAAAGAAAAGATGAACACACAGCAAACTTTTAATGATAAATATGTATGAGGAACTAAGAAAGGGATGGAGTAAAAGGGAACATTCACTTTTCTTACTCTATATTTCTGAAGCTTTTGGATTTTCTTTTTACAACAGGAGGTATTCATTTATTTCTTATGTAATTTTAAAAGAGAGGGAACAATGAACTCATACACTTCTGGTAGGAACGTAAAAATGATACAGTCATTTGAAAACAGTTTGGCAGTTCCTCAAAAAGTAAAACATAGAGTTATCATATGACCCAGCCATTTCACTCCTAGGGGTTTACCCAAGAGAGAAAGAAATATATGTTCCTGCAGATACTTGCACGTTTATAACAGCATTGTCTGTAATACCCCAAAATCAGCGGCAACCAAAATGTCTACAAGTCAATGAATGGATAACGAACTGGTATAGGCCATGTAATTGAATCCTATTCCACAATAATAGGAAACAACTATTGGTACACATGACAACATGAATGTATCTCAAAATGATGCTGAAAGAAGCCAGACGAAAGAGCATTTGTTATGTATTACAATTTATATAAAATTCTAGAAATGCAAACCAAACTATAGTGACAGAAAGCAGATCAGTGGTTGAATGTGGTAAGGGGTGGTGGCGTGGTAGGAGGAAGGAATAACAAATGGGTCTGAGGACACTTTTAGGGTGGTGGATATGTTCACCACCTTCATTGTGGTAATGATTTATCTGGTATGTACTACAGCAAGATTTATCCAATTGCATACCTCAAACATGTATAGTTTATTGTGTGCTAATCATAACTCAATGAATCTGTAAAAAAGTAATACATGCTTAATATAGAACATTTTGAAACAACATAAAAATGAAGACGAAAAATTTAAAAACCCCTACTCTTTTGAAAAGAAAACCAGTAACATTTTGGGGCTTTTTCTTCCAGGAAAGTTTCACGTCCACCGTACTGTCAGCTCTACAAGGGCAAGCCTGCCTGATTCACCAGGTGTATTCACAGAACTATGCTGGAAAGGCAAATGTGGGATAACTAAGTTTGGATAAATAAATGACTGTGTAAAATAGCCTACCCTCTTCATTTCATAGCATATAGTGAGGGCTTTTTCATGTCACTAAAAGTTCTTTGAAAACATACCAATGGCTTCATACCCTTCCACTGCCTGGATCCACAGTAATTGGTTTTAGACTTGGGTTGTTTAGAGTCTTTCAATATAAACAGTAGTGCTGTAATGTTCAGCTTTGTATATACCACAGAAGACTTGTGTTCACCATGGAGGCTATTCCACAACAATTAATGGATCCAATTAAGTAGGTTAACAATTTGATTTTATGTTGTGCAGCTAAAAATAAGATAGTTGCAACCAGGTGAAGTGGCTCATGCCTGTAATCCCAGCATTTTGGGAGGCTGAGGCAGGCGGATCACTTGAGGTCAGGAGTTCGAGACCAGCCTGGGCAACATAGCGAAACCCTATTTTTACTAAAAGTACAAAAATTAGCTGGGCATGGTAGTGCATGCCTGTAATCCCAGCTACTTAGGAGACTGAGGCAGGAGAATAGCTTGAACCCGGGAGGCAGAGGTTGCAGTGAGCCGAGATCGTGCCACTACACTCCAGCCTGGGTGACAGAGCAAGACTCAATCTCAAAAAAGAAAAAAAACCCCGAAAGACAGTTACATTTTTCATCTTTTAAATTAATTTGTTAATTGCCTTCTCTTTCACTCAGTTCCCCCTTTGGTAAAATGAGAGTAATGATAATATCTTCTTCTCAAGGTGTTGTTAAAATTTTAAAATATGGTGTAAAACATGGTGTAAATATGTAAAAATTTTAAAATATGGTGTAAAAACTGCTTATGACAACTCTGGCAGAAAGTAAACTTGTAATGATGGGCACTTCTGGGCCATTCTTGTGCCAGAACTGTCCTTGGCTCCCGCCAAATTCCCGCAATTCAATTTTTTTTTTCGTGTACCTGCTAGTCTGAACACATCCATCAACCTTGCTTGAATAATCTTTGGGTTGAGTTGGAATTAAAAGGCGAGGCTGGAAGTTTATATTGTTAGTATTTAGCACTTCTTTAGAAAACTCATCTTAGGCTGGGCACCGTGGCTCATGCCAGCACTTTGGGAGGAGGAAACGAGAGGATTCCTTGAGCCCAGGAATTCAAGACCAGCATGGGCAACGTAATGAGACCTCATCTCTACAAAATGTCAAAAAATTAGCTGGGCACGGTGGTGCACGCCTGTAGTCCCAGCTACTCGGGAGGCTGATGTGGGAGGATCACTTGAGCCGGGGAGGTCGAGGCTGCAGTGAGCTGTGATTGCACCACTGCACTGTAACCTGGATGACAGAGCAAGACCCTGTCTCAAAACAACAACAACAACAAAGAAAACTTATATTAGCCAAAGATAAATGTCAGCCCCATTGGAATGGGTTCCATATTCTGTCTCTGGATAGCTCTGGTGATGAGAAGGAGTTAAGGGCAGCAATTTTCTTTCAAGAGGATTTTCCCCAGCTTTCTACTGAACTTGTGCAAGTGAAACTTGATTGAAACTACTAGCTTCGTAGAGTTGTGGTAGCAAACCATAAATCATTCTGGGTTCCCCGAGAAGTTTTTCAAACCTTAGAGAGCCAAGATGACTCTTAACAAAGCTGTTTCATTAAACAGTTTTGAGTGAATTTTTAGCCAAGTTCTGGTTCTAGAGTCTCAGCATTTAGAAGAAATGTTTAGCGAGTTACTCATATACACACATGTAAAACTTTTGTTCACTTAGATCAACAGAGAGAAAAATGAATATGTAAATATGTACTGAGTCAATATCTGCAAATATAGCTTTGTTTACATAATAGCTTCTCATTTTATAGTTAAGAAAAGTGAGGTTTAACAAGATTGAGTGACTTGCTCAAATTCTCAATAAGTGTTAGAGGGTGTAAACCCAACTCTCTCTGATTCCAAAGCAAGTATATCATCTACATGATAGAAAATCACAATAGCAGCTGATATTTTCCCCACACATTACAGTTACAAGCTTCTCTGATACACTGTCTCATCAAGCCCTTATAGTCCTTCTCTGTTCAGAAGGCTACCATGGGGCAGGCCTTCTCCCCACACCTCCCAATCGTGGATATAAGACTCTCCCTTGACATCAAAATGTGGTCCTGGCCCAGCATCATGGGTATCACCTGAAAGCTTGTTAGAAATGCAGACTCTCAAGCCCCACCCCAGACATACCGACTCAGAATCTGTATTTTAATAAGATCCCCACTTTGAAGAGCATTCCCACCAAGTCAGCCGTCAAATGCACACATGATGGCCACAGTGGAGGTACACAGAGTTGCTGAGAAGGCAGAGCGTCCCTCAGGCTAGCAGGTCTTGTTGACACTGACTGAAGAGCTAAAGACAGTGCATGTGCATGGGCGGGAAGGGACAGCCAGAGCACGAGATCACAAAGATCACCACCTGCGTTGCTCAGGGATGGAGGACCATGGATAAAGACCATTAGCAAGGTCAGTCCTGCTGTGCGAGGGGTGCACAGGAATCCAAGCCTACTGATGCTGTATGTTTGTTATGGGAAACCCTTGGGATGCTAGATTAAGCAGAATGTAATCAATTTTTGTTGTTCATTTCATGAAGACCTTTCCAGAAGCAGGAAAAAGAAGATGCCATGGCCTTCCAGTCATGCTTGCTTAAAGCCATGCTTGCTCGCTCTTCTATATTTCATTTAGAAAACATGGTCAACATTTCAATGAAGTAGTGGCTGGATGTTGTCCTGGGCCCCCAAGTTCTGCCTTCCCTAGTCTGGGATGGGACACAGCTATAAGAAGGAGCATACTTCCTCTGGTTCACTTCTAACTTTTAAGGGAATGCAGCCAACTCTAATCCTACACTCGCTTGTTTCATTGATGTGCCCCTCCTTTGTGGAAGGTGCCTGGAAGCAGTGTGGGTAATGCCTGGAGATGACTGGGCATGGCCTTTGTAGGGAATGATTCATCTCTGTCTTTTTTGAGCCATGAAATCCCCATCTAATTGAAATAAAAAGAAATTCAGGTATGTCTGGTCCAGAGAGAAGAGGTCACCGCCAAATCTGGGACATCCAAGATGACACCCAAGATGAAAGATGATGTCATCATCAATCCTCTGGTTTAAAACTATTTCCCTCAGGATTGCAATCTGGTTCCTCCAGTGGGTCTGCCCATGGAGGGAGAGAGAGTGGTTATGTCAACAAAAGTACTCGAGTTCCCATGACATCTGCTTTTGCATTTTCCTCCAACTCTCCATGTCTTTTTGTCATACAACACTGCCTCATTAAACGAGGGGTATAAACTAGAAAGTTGTAATGAAGATGTTTCTTGAAATGATTTCTGCAGACCAGCAACCTTCCAGGCGCCCCACTGTCTCTCCACTGCTCGCTCTCAAGCTCAACCTGGCAGGAGGGGCAGGGTAGCATGTTACAAGGGTGCTCACGGGGGCATGCAGAAAGCTATGTGGTTTGGGGTCAGGAAATCAGGTGCCTGTCTGTCAGGCAGGCTACACCCACAGACCCAGGCATCACCACCAAGTCAGGTGTCTCTTGGTTTTCACTGCTTTAGAATTATGAGTTGACAATCAGATGGCACAGAAGCCTGGAAACTAAGTTATCAGCTAATCAGAAAGGCTTGCTTGCATGTGGTTCAGACATCCTGAGGTGGTAGCACAGTGTGGCATAGGGTGGAAATTGCTGTCCCCAGGGTGAGTTATGGCATCTCTGTGTGTGTGCACATGTGTGCGTGTGTGTTTGTGGTTGAACACAGAGAAACTATCTTTCTTCTTAACGATCAGATGAATAATGAGTGTTTTGACAAATGGGATGATTTTATAATAACGTCTAAAGAGAAGTAATTGTATATTTGTACAAATACAAAGTCTACTTAACATTTGAGGCAAGCGACAGATTATCCAATGTTATTCAACAGATAGAAATACTTATAGGAATCCTAAAATATTTACTGTTAATTACACAATTAAGCAATTTATTCTTGAAAACACTCTCATAGTAAAGCATTCAATGATTACAGACAAATGAAACGCCTCCTTCACCACCTTCCACCACCCACTGACTTCTTCCAGGAGCTAAGCACCATGGCTATTTGGATATTAATCCTTCCAAAGGCTCTCTCTGCACTTAAAAACACGTGTATGTTCCTAGACAAATGGATAATGTTTGAGTGCTTTGTTTCTATCAGAAATGCCATCATATTGAACGTACCATCTATTATAAAAATTGCTTTGTTTGTTCAGAAACATGCCCTGGGGGATCTTTTCATGTTAGTGCATGTACATCCACATTAATTCTTTTAAATGGCTGCATAGTATTCCATAGAATGAAAGTACCATCCTTTATGTGATCACTGTCTCCTTGATGAACATGTAGGTAGTATTTCACCTTCACCCACATAAGCAAGGCAGCTATGATCTTTGTTACAATGCTTCCTTAAAGAAATGCATTGAATTTCTCCAGAGGGGATGCCAGAATGGAGTTGCTTTGCTACAAGGAATGCAAACTTTGTATCTTAGCAGGTATTGCTATCATCTCTTTCCAGTGTGGCTGAACCCATTTTTGCACCCTCAGGAGTAGGTGAGAGGCCATGATTCCCAACGCCAGTCCTTGATATTAAACTCATAATGATTTGTCTATTTGAAGAGAAAACATTGTTTTTATTTAACATGCATTTCCCTACTACTAGCTAGCTAGAGCACCTTTTCATATGTTTTTCCCCTCATCTGGGAAGAAAACTTTTGCACATTTGAAAAATGTGGGTTATCTTTTTATTTTTATTTTTGCAGGAGCAGAACTTCTTTTCTAAGAGAAATTGCAAAAAGCAAGTAGCTACATACTAGATATTTTTCTTTATTTCAGAAAGTCATAAAAGCAATGGCTTGCATAGAAATAGAGAAAAAAAGGCTGTGGTGTGTGTATGTGCATGTTTTTTTTTCCATAGAGTGACGCTAACACCCACACACCTTTAGCAAATGGAGTGAAGCCCCCAAAGATCGCAAAGGCAAAGATGAAAGACAAAGAAAAGAAAGGCAGTTCTACTAGGCACTTTATAACAAGAAAAGCAACTTGCAACCAACATCTGAAATCTGGATTCCATGTTCTGCAGAGGGCTCTGTTTGCTTCCCAGGGTCAACTATTTCCTGTAGAAATCCTTTCTACAGCAGGAGCTTGGGATTTGGCTGGTGTTTATCAGTTGCCCACGTAAGGAAGTGATGTCAGCCTGTGGCCCCCACCTGGGGTTATCTAAGGGGCTCATCGCTTACTGGTACTGACTAAGACTGAGGAGCAGCCAGGTGGCAGCAAGGAATGGCAGGCCTAGGCTCATCAAATCACCCTCAACCGCAGTAGAATTTATCACCACAGTGCATCTCTTGGGGGAAAGCTGAAGTCTGGGAGCTTGAGAGAATTAGGTGTAAGAATGAGGGGTGCAGAGGGGCCAGAAAGGAAGGGGAAGGAGCTCCGTCCTCTCTGGAGTTGGTTCTGATGCATGCGGAGGAGGTTATGGAGCAAATACAAGTATAAACCCCAAAGCTGGGCTGTGGTGTCAATCAGAGAACTCGAGGTGTGTGGCACACACGTTTAAGCTTCTGTTTAAATAGTGTTTTAAAAGATTGGCAAGGGAGAGGTCCAGACATTTTAGAAAACATCTGTGGGGTAGGTTGTGTTTCCACTCTTTGTGAATGTGGCTAGTAAGCTGAAACTCTCACTGAGGAGATGCTAATTTATGAGCCCAGTGAGATTTGCAACAAACCAGCCCAGGAATAGAACAGGGGATGGGTTGGTGAGCATGAGGGCTTCCTGGAGGGCTTGTTGAAGTGCAGATTACTGCGCCCCATCCGTAGGGTTTCTCCTTCATAGGTCTGAGGCGCCTCCCAGCTCTAACAAATTTCCAGGTAACACTGATGCTGCTGGTCTGGGGCACACACTTTGAGAACCACCGGCCTAGAGATGACTAGCTAGAGAAACTTTTAACTGGGGAGACAACAGATGCTGTGACCTTTTGTAGATAGTTTGTGGCTGTGGTCTCTTCTCAGGCTGATGGGGGAGGGGATTGCAGATAATCAGAGGAATTGAGAAATGCTTTTATGACAAAGTTTTCAGATGGCAGATGAGGAGCAATGTTTGCCTGAAGTGCTTCTAAAGGCAAGTGAGGCTGAAGTAAGGCTGTGATGTCTTAGAAAGAGTACTCTAATCTAAACTGAGGGCCAGGGCCAAGATAAGATTAAGTATTAGTGAGAAAAAGAGCATATTCTACCCTGGTACTTATTTTTAAAATTATTAAGGAACTTAACTTGTAAAATCAAACTAATAAATACCACGACCATGGCTAAACAAAGATATATAAGACTTAAGACAAACTTGTTCCTTGTTCTACTTTCCCCACTTCTAGTCCTATTCCCCAAACCAATTTTTCAAGCTTCTCAAACTTTACTGAGTACACAAACCCTGGGGATTTGTTAATGGCAGATTTGATTCAGTGGGCCTAGGGCAGGACCTGAAATTCTGCATTTCTAACGAGCTCCTAGGTGATGCTAGTGTTGGTCTATGGGCCATGCATTTTACTGGGAGGTTTTAAATAATTCTTTTAGCTGTGTGTTTTGGTAATCAATGTTAGACATTCTTCATTTATTTCCTGTAATAATTTAAGAATATTTCATTTCTACGTCAGCCTTACTTGCCTTCCCATCTTTACATTACAGTTATATTTAGTATTTTTTATTAATATTAATAAACACTGCTGCAGTATAGTGACTGTAACATTGTTCACTGCATAGTAAAGCAGTGAACTATTATAATTCATTTCTCATACAGCCTTCTGTTTTTCCTGGAGTTTCTAATTGTCTTTATTTTCTTCTTACAATGTCTTGCTCATAATAATCCTGTTTCCCCTCTCTCCTCAATAAAGCTCACCATAACAGCTCATCTGTGAAGTCCTCTTTTCTCTGGAAGACCTCCATCTTTCCACAAATTCACACCAAACTAAACCAAACCAAGCCAAAACAAAACAAAACCTCTTCCTGCCTCTGAGCATTCCACAAGCTGTTCACTCCTCCTAGGATACCATCTCCTCCCTCCTATAATCTTCCCCCACAGGCTTATGTGCCACCTGTTGAAGTGTTACTCATTGCTTTAATCTGATATAACCTTTGTAATCAGTTTGCTTCCCTACCACCATCAGTAGAGATGGCTCCCTCTGCTTCCCTTTATCTTGTTTATTCCTCCATCACATGTGCATATGCATGCATACATGTATATATATACATATGGGGGCCTCATCCACTCACGAATTCTACAAGTACTTATTAAGAGTTTACTACATGTCGAAGATGTTTCTGCCTGTCTCACCATCTCCACTTTCTTTCTTGTTATTAGTCTCTTCCATCTTCATTCTTCATTAATATTCCCTTTGCTTTGCTTCCTATGCATCCCCCTCTTTCCTATATCTCTATTTTGGGAGACACATTTCTCTAAGGGTCCACAACTATTTCATGAAAATGATAGCCACTGAAAAAATCTGCATGCTTTCAGTGATCATTTGGGGTTGTGGGGAGGTAAAGGGATGAGCATTTTGATGTTATACTATGTTTCTCTCCTGTGTACCTGCTGCTAAGTCCTTTATTTAATATATGATCATGCAACAGGTCTGTGTGAAGGATGTGGACATTTTGCTATGGGGAGTGTATCTTTTAGAATAACTTCTTCTTAGGGGATGCTCTTTCCTATGGTTTTGAATGGCTCTTCCTTCTCATACTTCAGCTCTGAGAATAAATGTCACCTCATCAGAGAGGCCTTCTCCCATCTGAAGTAGCTCTATTCCTTCCTCTTCCCACCACTCAGCCATCCTCTATCACATCACCCTGTTAGGTACATTAATTTCATTGATGTCTCCAACTAATAGTCTCCCTGTATCCATACCCTTTGAAATTGACTTTGTAGTTCTTCCCATTGAGAGGTGGCTATCTCCCCACACCTTGAATCTGCACTGACTTTGTGACTTGCTTTGACCAATAGTATGCAACAAAGTGATGGTGTGGCAGTTCTGAGCCCAGACCTTCAGAGTCATTGTGTATTTCTCTCTCTGGAACCTTATCATCATCACCATCTGTCCAAACCCAGACTAGCCATCTGGGGGATGGGAGGCACGTGGACCAGTGCTAACACCATCCTGTACAGCTAACCCCTAGTTAACTTTCTAGCTGGCTACAAACACCTGGGCTAGTAGGCCCAATTGAGGTCAGCTAAGGTTAGCTGAATAACTTCTCAACTGAGTCCAGCTTAAAGTACGACTTGTAGAATCATGAACTAAATAAATAATTGTTGTTTAAGCCACTACATTTTGGAGCAATTTGTTATGCAGCAATAGCTTACTGATACATCCTGTTTATTTCCTTTAGTGCCCTTATCACTGTCTAACATTAGCTTCTTTATTTGTTTACTTTTTCTCTCTCTCTCCCTTTGAAGTGAGCTCTATGAACTCTATCAGGGTATGCCCTTTGTCTGTTTGGTTCATTACTGTATTCTTAGTATTTAGAATAGTGTCTGACTGTAGCAGGTGCAAAATCAGTTTTGAGTAAATGAATAAATGAATTAACATACCATTTGCAAATGCTTAGTGTGTTGCTGTGTATCAGGGGGAGTATCTAATAACTGAGTTAATGGAAGAAAAGCAGAATTTTGAATTAGTTCTGGATTCAAATCCTGACTCTAGCACTTATTAGCTATATGACCTTGGACAAATCCCTTGATCTCTCTGAGTTTCAATTTCATTGTCTATAAAGCATAAACACAAAAGTAATATCTGGCCAGGTGCAGTGGCACACGTCTGTAATCCTAGCACCTTGGGAGGCCAAGACAGGAGGATGCTTAAGCCCAGGAGTTCAAGACCAGCCTAGGCAACATAGTGAGACTCTGTCTCTACAAAACATACAAAAAAAAGGAGAAAGAAACAAAAGCAAAAACAATATTCATCTACATGGTGGTTATGAAGATCAAACGTGAAAATTATTTTGTAAATTGTGAAATATTGTACCAATTTTATTTGTTGTTTTAAGTTTGACACAGAGTAGAAGGCATTTTATTCTTTTACCTTTTGGTTCTCTGGGTGAAGAAATGCCCTAATGTAAATTTTTAAATTTGTGGAACAAAGTGTCTCTTTAGAGGATGTGACTTATGTAAAAGGAAGGGGAGGAAAAAATTATGGCCTTTGAAATTAATTGAATCCCAGCTACCACTACTGTGTGATCTTAGGACGTTTGGTTAGCTGCTCAAAGACTCAACTTGCTTTTCTAAGAAGGATGCAAAGTCTCTTATAACTCATTATGAGATTTGAATAAGACAGAGTTTGTAAAACTCTTGGCACAAACTCGGTGCTCAGTCCATTCACTTGCTTTCTTTTTCCCAGATGAGGGTGGGAATCACAGTCAAGTGAAGCCTGAGGCTCTTGACGCTCAGGGTCATAGGACAGCTCAAAGGCTCTGGGATGTTTAAGAAGGAGGGTTGTGAGAAGGAGGAATCCAGGGTAATTTAGTGAGACACACCTTTCATTTGGTTGGATTCGAATGATGTTCTTGCGTTGGTCATTTACTGGATTTCTCTGTAGTGTTTAGAAATGAATTCTTTTAATAACAAAAGGATGAGCGTTGTTGCTTTGGCACCGTGTGAGTGCCAAACTCACAGATAACAGCAATCCTAGGAAATAGTTATTAGTGTCCCTGTTTTACAAAAGAGAAATCTGAGGCTGTGAGACACAGACCACCTTGCAAGCAAGTGTAGAGCTGGATAGACCCCAGAGGTAATCATGATACCCTGACACACTTCAGTAGAAAATACCTCCACTGAGCATCGCCATGTGCCAGGCGCTGGCTTGACTCTTTCCTGTATTAGTTCTTTTTCCTCTCACAGCAATCCCTTGAAGGGAGTAGTATCGTTCTATTTTATAGATACGGAAAGTGTCTTGCCCAGGGTCACCTAGTAAAGCACAGTCTTGACACCAAAGCCTGTCATCCTGGCTCAGTTTATCCATGCCCATTCCTGGAGATGCAGGGTGGGGAAAAGTTCAAGAAATTTGGTAGATGGTAGAAACCTTAAAATGAAAAGAGAAATGAGCTAAATCTTTGAGGTGGAAAGGAAAGCTAGACCTGGCTGGGGTAGTCGCAGGACTGGAGAGTGGAAGGGTAACTATTCCCCCAGCCTTCCTCCGGGCTCTCTTCAAAGCCTCCTGGACACAAGACAGCAGGGATGGAAGCTGAGACAACAGCTGTCTCTTCCTTAGGTCATCTCAAATATAGGGCGAGAAAAGGCTTCCTCAATGCGTATCAGAGGAAGAGAAAAGTAGGAGGGGATCCCAACTCCTGCAGCCCAAGATATAGTGAATAAAATACGTGAAACTATTGAAAAACTCCAAGTTTAAAAGATACTGAATAGACCTCTTTCCAGTAGGGCTTCTCAGAACCTGTGAGTGCTGCTTTGCCTTTTTTACAAAGAACCTCCTTTTTTTTTTTTGAGATGGAGTTTCGCTCTTGTTGCCCAGGCTGGACTGCAACAGCACAAGCTGGGCTCACTGCAACCTCAGCCTCCCGGGTTCAAGCAATTCTTCTGTCTCAGCCTCCTGAGTATCTGGGACTACAGGCGCACACCACCACGCCCGGCTAATTTTTGTATTTTTAGTAGAGACGGGATTTCACCATGTTGGTCAGACTGGTCTCGAACTCCTGACCTCAGGTGATCCGCCTGCCTCGGACCCCCAAAGTGCTGGGTTTACAGGCATAAACCACTGTGCCCTGCCACAAAGCACCTCCTTTTGCTGGATACCTGCCCACAGAACTCTGTTTGGGAGGGCTGCTAGGCATTGTTTTCATTTTTTCTCTGCAAATTTTTTCCAAATATGGTTAATACTGAAAATTGGGCTGTTATTTCTAAGATGAAACTCCATGAGTAATCTGAGTCCTGTGGTGGGGTCTTTTTTTAAAAGCATAATTTATTTTATTTATTAGTGTTTTGTTTTGTTTTGTTTTGTTTTTGAAACAGAGTCTAGCTTTTTCGCCCAGGCTGGAGTGCAGTGGCTCGATCTTGGTGCACTGCAATCTCTGCCTCCTAGGTTCAAGTGATTCTCCTGCCTCAGCCTCCTGAGAAGCTGGAATTACAGACACCTGCCACCATGCCTGGCTAATTTTTGTATTTTTAGTAGAGGCAGGGTTTCACTATGTTGGCCAGGCTGGTCTTAAACTCTTGGTCTCAAATGATCCACCTACTTCGGCCTCCCAGAGTGTTGGGATTACAGACATGAGCCACCATGCCCAGCCTGTTTATTAGTTTTTAACTGACAAATGATAATTGCATTCATGGGGTACAATGTGATGTGTCTACATTGTGAAAAGATTAAATGAAGCTAATTAATATATTCCTCACCTCACCCACTTATTTTTTTTCGTGGTGAGAATGTTTAAAAATCTATTCTTTCACTAATTTTGGAATATACAAAACATTATTACTAACTATGGCCAGCACCAGCCTGAGGCCTGAAGCTTTCCTGTGGGTTTCCATTGCAGGGGCCTGACCTTTTGATGTGATTGTTTTGATGTGGCCATTTAGAAACTGAGGCTATTTTCATGTAGCTATTTTGATGCTGTGGAAATTTTCTGACTTTTCAAAAACTAGCCACCGAACTTTCAGCTTTTGAAAAAATGATCAAGTGTTAATATACTATAGGGCCAGGGAGGGCAGGAGTTGGCGCCATGGACAAAGTGAGGCAGGGCGCGACTAGGGGATGGGGCCCGATTCAAATGTACGTTTCTTATTTAAAAAATTAAACATGTAAAGTTCTGATTTTTAGGGTCACAAAAGGCCCCCACGTGAAAAAAAAGCCCCTCTATGAAAGACACTGTTAAGAGAAGGAGAAGACAAGCCCCAGACTGGGAGAAAGTATTTGCAAAAGACACATCTGATAAAGGAATTTTATCCATAATATACAAAGAACACTTAAAACTCAACAATAAGAAAATGAGTAACCCAACTAACAAAAGGGCAAAAGGCCTAAAGAGATACTTCACTGAAGAAGATGTGCAGATGGGAAATAAGCATATGAAAATACGTTCGACATCATAGGTCATTAGGGAACTTCGAATTAAAGCCACACACCTATTAGAATAGCCCAGGCCCTGAACATATAGCACCAAATGCTGGCAATGATATGGAGCATCAGGAGCTCTTATTGCTGGTGGGAATGCAAAATGGTACAGCCACTTTGGAAGACAGTTTGGCAGCTTCTTCCAAAACTAAACATATTCTTACCATATGATCTAGCAATCGTGCTTCTCAGTATGTACCCAAATGAGCTGAAACTTATGGCCACACAAAGATCTGCACACAGATGTTCACGGCAGCTTTATTCATAACTGCCCAAACCTGGAAGGAACCAAGATGTCCTTCAGCAGGTGAATGGATTAATAAACTGTGACACATCCAGACAATAGTATATTACTCAACACTAAAAAGAAATGAGCTAGTAAGCCATGAGAAGACATAGAGGAACCTTAAGTCCACATCAGTAAGTGAGAGAAGCCAATCTGAAGAGGCTATATACTGTCCGATTCCAACTAATATGACATTTTGGAAAGGAAAAACTGGGAACAGTAAAAAGGTCAGTGGTTGCCAGGAGTAAGGTGGAAGAGAGGGACGAATAGGTGGAGTACAGAGGATCCTTAGGGCAACAAAACTATTCTGTTGATATTTTAATGGTGGATACATGTCATACATTTGTCCAAACCCACAAAGTGTTCAATACAAAGAGTGAACCCAAATGCAAACGACTTTGGGTGATAGTGATGTATGGGTGTAGATGAACTATTCTAACAAATGTGCCACTCTGATGCAGGATGTTGATAGTGGGAAGGTTGCACATGTGCTACAGGAGCGGGTATATAGGAACTCTCTGTACCTTCTGCTCTATTTTGCTGTGAACCTAAAACTGCTCTAAAAAATAAAGCCTATTAAAAAACCCCAACATTATTAACTAGAATTAATGATAAAAATATGTATTTAAAAAAACCCATCAGTACTTCTCACTGAATAATGATGACCATCACTGCAAACATTCCCTGGGTGACATTTAGTGTGTGTGTCCTTCCATCAGGGGTGGCAAGAGGGATGGATGTAAGCACCTTGAATCCACCATGATGCCTCCCTACAGGCAGAGGTCCAGAGAAGGGACAGTGACAGGCAGACCTGAGGGTGGATCCTGTGGTGGCCTAGGCCAGCCTAGCCAAGGCAAGGCGCTCATCTAGACGTTTGGTTCTGGTGCCTGCAGAACCAAAGGTTTTGCTGTTTTTTTTTTGTTGTTGTTGTTTCCCATGCAGCAGTCAGTGATCTGTTAAAAATGGAAATCGGGCTCATGCCTGTAATCCCAGCATTTTGGGAGGCCGAGGCGGGCCGATCATGAGGTCTGGAGATGGAGATCATCCTGGCTAACGTAGCGAAACCCCGTCTCTACTAAAGATACAAAAAAAAAAAAAAAAAAAAAATTAGCCAGGCGTGATGGCAGGTACCTGTAGTCCCAGCTACTTGGGAGGCTGAGGCAGGAGAATGGCGTGAACCCGGGAGGCGGAGCTTGCAGTGAGTGGACATCGTGTCACTGCACTCCAGCCTGAGTGACAGAGCGAGACTCCATCTCAAAAAAAAAAAAAAAAATGGAAATCACACTAGGTGCGGTGGCTCAGGCCTGTAATCCCAGCACTTTGGGAGGCCGAGGTGGGTGGATCACAAGGTCAGGAGTTCGAGACCAGCCTGGCCCATGTGCTGAAACCCCATCTCTACTAAAAACACAAAAATTAACTGGGTGTGTGGTGGGTGCCTGTAATTCCAGCTACTCAGGAGGCTGAGGCAGGAGAATCACTTGAACCCGGGAGGCAGAGGTCGCAGTGAGCCAAGATCATGCCACTGCATTCCAGTCTGGGCGACAGAGCAAGACTCTATCTCAAAAAAAAAAGAAAAAAAAAAAAAGGAAATCAGATCATGTTATCACCTATATAAGTCCCTTTGGTAGCTTTCCAGACACCTGGCATCAGGTGAAAACTACTGACCCAACCTCCAGCCTCAAAGCCCGATATGCTCGTGCCCCTCCAACTGATCTGGCCGCCCTCACTGCGCCCTGTCCTCCTGCATGTTGGTCCTTCTTGTCCTTGCATATGTTCTTCCTGCCAGCTGCTTCCTCTGCTGATAATGGCTGCTCCAATCTTCACATTGATGGGAACTTCTTGTCATTCAGCCCTTAAGTGTCACTTGTAGTGGGCCTTTCCCAGACCATCCAGTATGAGGGCCCTCTCCCAGGCCACTCCTTCCATCACCTCTCTCTGTTCTGATTCTCTGCATGGCATTTGCCGCTATTTAATGTGCTCTGTCTTGCTGACTGCTACATCCGACCTCTGAGAACAGTGACAGCAAATAGTAGGAGCTTGACAAATACATGTTGAATGAAGGACTCCAATGAGATCTTTCAATGAGATAATGCGTGTGAGGGCAGAATGGATGATTTTTATCATTAATAGATGAGACAAATAAAAATGAAAAATCCTCTGACTGGTCTCATGACTCAGGTGCTGCAAGCACAAAACCTCAGGAGTTGAGGATGACACGTATTTCCCTTATAAATACAGCTTGCATTCTGCAACAGCTTGGCAGCCACACCACTGAACTCTTGACCTCCCCTCTGAGCTACAGTGGAGAACATCTAACGACCTGCTAGACACCTTCACTTCAACACCTCAGCCATATCGCATCCAGTGCTGCATGCGCCACTATCCGCCAAAACCAATATCTTCTCCCACGTGCTTGCTCAATTAAACATACCCGAGTCTTCCCAGAGCCTCCAACTGGTTTTGCTCTCTCCCTCCTGCAACATCTCATCATTTGGCAGCTCCCGCGGGGCACTTGGCCATGTCTGTGCTGTCCCTCTCATTCCTGCTGCTGCTGCAGGGTGCGGCCCCCCCCTCCTCTCTCTCTCACTCTCTGAGAATTACCTCCTAGCTGGCACCCCGACCTTCAGGGGCTATTCATGGTAACAGCATTTAGCAAAAATGACTCCTTTCTCCTCATTCCTGTCCTTTAAGGGTTTTGATCGCTAACTGCGACACATGAGGAATGTAAAGTATCTACAGGTATTCCAGAAAACCAGTATAGCTAAAGCCTGCCCTGGCTTGAGTGCTACTGGGAAAGGAAGAGCTCACCTTCAGCACCCTTCACTCCCATGCAGAGGGGAGTGAAGCTGCCACAGGCCAGCCGCCCTGGCTTGCATCATAATGTGAGTTATCTAAGGCTAGAGCTGAGCTAGAAATATTAGCTGCTGAATAGTAGGTTCGTCTGGACCTGTACAATCCACTAGGGGGGCCATTGGCCATGTTGGCTGTTTACATTTCCATTTAAGCTAATTACAATTAAATAAAAATTTTAAAAAGATCAGTTTCTCAGTCACACGAACCACAGTGTTGTGTTCAGTAGCTATATGTGGCCACACACTGGACAGATAGCTATAGACTATTTCCATCATTGCAGAAAGTGCTATTAGATGGCTCTGTTCTAGATCTCCAGGACTTATATCAGGTTAATTTTTTGCATTAATTTAGTCAGAAGATGTTTAATATTCTCCTAGAATGTGCTGCTGGGCTTCAACCGTGGCCAGTATCCACATAGTCCCTTTCCTCATAGATTAGTGGAGAAAAAAGGGTCCTTGCAGATTTTATTCCTTGGAAATTTGAACCTAGGACTCTTATTACCTGCACTGATCACACTGTCACCACCAACTACTAACTGCCTCCAGACACTTTGGCTTTCCAAGTCAAGATAAGGCGTTAATCAATGAAAAGTAGAAAGATAGCATTGTCCTCTTCCAAAGACCCCAATATGCTTTTGAAATATGACTTTCCCAGTATGTACGGGAGGCTAAGGAAGGAGGAGAACAAGATTACAAATCCATAGTAGTTTTCAACTTGGGGAACCTAAAAAGTAGAGGACTGAAGTAAAATTAATTTTTTTCTGTGCCAGAGACTGTGCTAGACACTTGGTATATTGGAATGAACCAGAGATAACCGACTTGATCATATATTGGAATGAGCAGACTCAGCACTCCTGTTGGCCCCTGCAACAAAGTCAGCTTGGGTCTTTTCTCTGTTACAGGTATCAGGGTTGTGCATTGCAGTTTCTAGTCCACAGTTATTCCTGAAATGCTCTTCAGTTGCCAGGTATAGCACTTGGTCCAGAACTCAAAGGGGATGCTTTTATTATTATTATTATTGTTGTTGTTGTTGTTATTATTATTAAACATTTAAAAAATATTTCTTTACATAGAATGCATTTCCCCATTACAGATTCCTATAGTGGGAAAATAACAATTTATTACTTATAGTTTTATATTTGTGGACAGATCGTTTTAGAACAAGTAAAACACATTTGAGAATGAAGTCTCAGTTTAGAATTTGTAATATTTTGATAATTCTACAATGGGGACCTTGCCCTTAAATGGAACTTTGCTATACTCAGAAGCATTCCAAGCTTTTCTTCCTAGGATTTCGAAATTCATAATGTGAGATATCAGCATTTCCTAATTTTCAAGTTCCCTAGTATATGTGACCATCAGTAGATGGTGTCTGCTGAATAGAGAGGGAAGTTTTTGGAAATTAAACACTGTCTCATTTTCTGCAAAGTTTTTATTCATGAATTAACAGTATTTCTTTTTGTCCATTATTCCCAAGGCAAGTACAGAAGAAATCTGATCATGTAGTAATAATAATAAAGCTGGATTCTCTTTAAGAGATTGATAAATTCAAAGGCAAAAGCTCATATATCATGTTGAGTTATATGTGAGTCTTGTAAGAAGCTGGGAGGCAGCCCCATTAACTCACCAGAATACAGACCTCAGTCTCACAATTTCTTGGACATAATTCCTCTCAAACCTTTTCCTTAAAGATTACATTCTGAAAATAGTCTCGTGATTAAGAGAAGAAGGCTGTCCACCAATGGATTTATCTGTTATTTCTTCCTTATTGTGAGTTGAATGGCATGACAAAGTGAAAGCAAAGAGGCATGCATTAATTCTTCAAAGTATAAGTCAAAAAGTCAGCGCTTCCACAGTGTGGCAGCGTCTGTGCAGATGCCCACATCATGATAGTTGAAAGAGCAAAGCCCAGCAAAGGCTAAAGCTGAAAGTGCCAAAAGACCTGCCTTGGCAGCTTGCTGCAATGCATCCGCATGAACACAGCCAGGAACAACTTGTCCAAGGCCCCTAGACCATGAAGAGTGAGGGGTGTAGCCACGGATTAGGCCATCACAGAGCAGGGTTTCAGATAAGCAGCTGGAAGCATGCCCAGGAGCAAAACACTGACAATCCGCTCACTAGTCCAGTGGAAAGACGCAGCCTTGGAACCAGAAAGGTGGCTCTGTGACAATTGAATGTGCTGCACTCCACGCCATTCTGGGGTAGGTTGAGTCCTGAAGAAATCCTGAGATCTGAGCAGGTCTGACCACTGGGGCTCGCAGGAACAGAGCTCAGCCTCCTTGGGCACCACAGAGGGCACTCAGCCTCTAGAGAACCCCCATCTCTTCCCTCAGGGTGTACTTATACTGCCCTGTCTTCCAGAACTCACCTTTGGCAGGGTGAGAATGCAAGAGAGAAACAGCCCTTAGAGAAGGGGACCAGCAACCTTTTATAGTGTCACCCAGCTCTGAATTCTAGTTGCAAAGAAAGAAACACAGCAAAGAAAACAAGAGGATAGGGCTTTTTCTCCAAGGAATGAAGCTAAACTAGATTGCAGCAAAGGGAGTCACATCCACAGGCCCCTTTGAGAAAATGGAAGTTCTCTCCATGACCTCCTTGTGTCTTCCCTTCTCCCCAGCCTCATGATCCTCTCTGCATCCCAGGAGAGGGCATGTGAGTGCTCTAGAGCAGCTGCTCTTCCAGACCTTGATGGAAGAGCCTGCCTAAGCTTCCCCACCTCACCTGTACCACGGGGGCCCGTGTGGAGGAGGGAATCTTCCCACCCTGGTGCATTTACCCCCGCTTCTCTTCCCTGACTGCCTGCCTCACCCTCCTTCCTCCTCTGAGCCTCACTCCAACGGTCTGGGGTAAGCAGTGTCTACCTTGTATGCTCTTACCTGATGAAGAAACAGCCTGAGTCAATAGAAGGGAGAAGCACAGCCTCTTCTTCACCCAAGACACTTGCAATAGTGAGTGTCTCACCTTGCTGCAAGCTTTCCAAGCATGCAATCAAACACGGGGGAGAAACAAATTCAGTCAAGAAAGTCAAGTAAGGGAACATTTTCTTCCCTCTAGCACCAGTTCCTTTTGTGTCTTTATTTATTAAGTGAGAGGGAGGAGTGAGAGGCCAGAGCATCTGGCCGGTTCTTAGTTATGTACAGTTTCAGGCACCATTTATGTGCAATGAGCGCTGGTCGAAGGAAGGGAATTTCACGGCTCACTCGCGCCGCTGTTCCTTCAAGGCTGATGAATCAGACATCTCTTTCGTTCTTACTGTGCATGCCCTCTACCTTTCATATGGCCTATTTGTTGGCCTTTTTCCATTTAGACAATAAACCCAAGCGCACCTCCTGCATCCCTTTGCTCTATGGGAACTGAGGGTGAGGAAGGGAACATGTGCCTGGGAGTACCACGCCATGAGAGAGCAGCACTGAGTCCTCGGGACAATAAATACACTGAGAGGTGGAAATTAACATCCACAACAGTGTAGTCGTGATTTTCCCTCAGAACAAATACATAACAGGGATCTTTGTCATAACAGTGACAGGAAATCATTAACCACATCAGGATTGAAGTCCCCACTGTAGCAGTGGATGGGAAGACTTCACCTGTGAGCTTCATTCAAAATGCAATATTTTGTATATTTAGCTTTTTTCAAAGTTTCACCAAAACACCTGTAATTAATACAATTTATTGTATTATCTGTGTTAATGTACCTGATGTGTAAAACCTTACTAGATTTGCCCCAATTTGAAGGTGTCTGTGGCTTTCCAGCACTCCATGTATTCCTAGCCACATCTCACAGGCAGACTTTCTAAAGTAGTGCCATTCAATAGCACTGTCGGCGACGATGGACAGGTTCTGTATCTGCATTGTCCATTGGGATAGCCGCTAGCTACATGTGGCTATTGAGCACTTGAAATATACCTGGCATGACTGAGAAACTAGTTAACACTTAAAAAATTTTTCTTTTTTGATACAAGGTCTCACTTTGTCACCCAGGCTGGAGTGTAGTGGTGCAATCTTGGCTCACTACAACCTCTGCCTCCTGATCCTTCCACCTCAGCTTCCCTGAGTATCTGGGACTACAAACACAGGCCACCATGCCTGCCTAATGGTTTGTGTTTTTTGTAGAGATGACGTTTTGCCATGTTGCCCAGGCTGTTTTTGAACTCCTAGGCTCTGCTTAGTGATCTGCCCCCCTCGGCCTCTCAGAGTGCTGGGACTACAGAGGTGAGCCACTGAACTGGCCCTAGTTAACAATTTAATTAATTTAAATTTAAATAGGCACATCTGCCTAGTAGCTACTGTGTTGGATAGCACAGCCCTCTGGGGTTCTGGTACATCTGTCAAGGCCAGAAAATGTATGTTGTGATGGATAGTGCTTCATCTGCCACAGGGTGGTAATCTGATACAGGCCTGCTCGGGTAACACCACCCAAAGAAATCTCATCAATGTGCACCTCTGGCAAGCCTGACAAGGCTGACTTCTCTCGATGGGACCCTCCGATTTCCCCATTCCCTGTAACTGTGCTTTCTAGGGAGAGAATTTGCTCTTAGATCATCAGTCTGCATGTGTGTCTTCAGAAGAGACAGTTTCCCCTTATCCCAGCAGTTTTCAGCTTTTTGTTTCTGATTGCAAATGATTGACTCTGCTGATTGCTGAAAGCTACACAAGTGACTCCCCACCCTCTCAGGCTACCCCACCAGTGACAGGCAAGGGTGACCTGGCTTCCTTTCTGGGTGTTGTTACCAGGTAGCTGCCTGCTCAGAACCCACAAAGCCTGCCCCTCATCCCAGGCAGAGAGCAACACAGCTCTTTCCCCAGACACAGAGAGCTGGTGGGGCCTGCTGTCCCCGGGAGAGTTGCACCACCCTCCACAGTGAGTATTGCTCTTCTTCTTGCTGCCCCCAACCCAGTGACATCTTGGTCCTCAGTTGTGTGCTGCTATGATGGCTTCTAAAACCTGGGCTTGCATTAATTTGTTCAGAGGTCATGGGCACTAGGTACTTTGCTAGAAACTTCCAGGAAGGCAAATGGGAACTGGTGATGCCCAACCCAGGTTTCTTGTAGGGCGAGTAATAAAACTCCCTTCCCACTCACATACATGAAGCTTAGGCTTAAGGCAGTCTGTGATTTATACCTTAAAGAAAGGAGAAGCAGGTGCTGGGAGACAAGATGGTGGCCAGGGACTGGGTAAAGGACGCACCCATGAGGTCCTTGAGTCTGAGACATTGCCCTATGGAAAGGATTCTTTGTAGCAGTGAAAAATTGGAAACAAGGAAACTATGCATCAGGAGGCGAATGGTTAAATGAATTGTGATGTATCTAGACAATGGAATACACAGCAGCTATCCAATCCTATGATATGGCTCTATGTTGAATTGGTATGGAAGGTGATCCATGAAAGATGGGCAATTAAGAAGCAAAGACAGAAGATTATATGTGTAGTCTGATTTCCTATTAAGTGCTTGTGTGTCCGTGTGTGTGTGTGCGTGTGACGCTGTGTTACAGAGAAAAAGTCAGAAAGGAAGTATCTCAGATACTTAACAATGGCTAAACTAGGAAAGGGTGCTTGAGGAGTTTTTATTTTCTATATTATGTATGTTGGCATTTTGGGGATTTTTTGTGCGTTGTAAAAATACTCCTTTATGATCAGAGTAAAGTAAAAAGTTATTGTAAATGACTCATCAGTGGATGCTGGTTTGCCTTTTCAAACACACCCAACCTCTTTAGATTCTGAATTAGCTGTTACTCCATAGACGGCTGGCAAGTCCATCCAGAGAGTGGTCACTGTATGCTGAACTGTGCAGCAGCCAGTCTGTGGGATCCCATCTCCTTACTCCCTTTCCTGAATGAGCCAAAGCTACTTTGCTATTTCAGCATCTGGAATTTCAGAGTCCTTTTCTTCCAATATCTGCTTGTCTGTTCTGAAGCCCCCTGGTATACACCTCACAGGCTGGCACTGGGAGACCCTGGGCCCTGTGCAGCCCCTGCTGGGTGGTTGGCAGGCATCTGATCCAGGCTTGGTGAGTGGATTGATCTGATAGATGGCTCAGAGACCCCGCCCCGTGTAGGGAACAAAAAGCAGAGCTATGAAAAAATGCAAGAGATGATTCAAGCTCCGTGTAGCAAATTGTACAAAGATCAAAGTAAGGACCTGCATTCCTGACTCATGTTAGTATCCGATTTGATGTTAGTGCTGTGAGCATCAGAGGCTGTAAAGTGTGGGGAGACGCTCTGTGCACAACAACCCCATGCTGATTTTCATGTTGGCTACTTAAGAATGTTAGAGAAAGACTAATAAAGAAGAAAAGAGAGAAGAATCAAATAGACGCAATAAAAAACGATAAAGGGGATATCACCATCGACCCCACAGAAATACAAACTACCATCAGAGAATACTATAAACACCTCTACACAAATAAACTAGAAAACCTAGAAGAAATGGATAATTTCCTGGACACTTACACTCTCCCAAGACTAAACCAGGATGAAGTTGAATCCCTGAATAGACCAATAGTAGGCTCTGAAATTGAGGCAATAATTAATAGCCTACCAACCAAAAAAAGCCCAGGACCAGACAGATTCACAGCCGAATTCTACCGGAGGTACAAGGAGGAGTTGGTACCATTCCTTCTGAAACTATTCCAATCAATAGAAAAAGAAGGAATCCTCCCTAACTCATGTTACGAGGCCAACATCATCCTGATATCAAAGCCTGACAGAGATACAACAAAATAAAGAGAATATTAGACCAATATCCTTGATGAACATCAGTGCAAAAATCCTCAACAAAATACTGGCAAACCGAATCCAGCAGCACATCAAAAAGCTTATCCACCATGATCAAGTGGGCTTCATCCCTGGGATGCAAGGCTGGTTTAACATACGCAGATCAACAAACATAATCCAGCATATAAACAGAACCAAAGACAAAAACCACATGATTATCTCAATAGATGCAGAAAAGGCCTTTGACAAAATTCAACAGCCCTTCATGCTAAAAATGCTCAATAAATTCAGTATTGATGGAACGTATCTCAAAATAATAAGAGCTATTTATGACAAACCCGCAGTCAATATCATACTGAATGGGCAAAAACTCGAAGCATTCCCTTTGAAAACTGGCACAAGACAGGGATGCCCTCTCTCACCATTCTTATTCAACATAGTGGTGAAAGTTCTGGCTAGAGCAATCAGGCAAGAGAAAGAAATAAAGGGTATTCATTTAGGAAAATAAGAAGTCAAATTGTCCCTGTTTGCAGATGACATGATTGTATATTTAGAAAATCCCATTGTCTCAGCCCAAAATATCCTTAAGCTCATAAGCAACTTCAGCAAAGTCTCAGAATACAAAATCAATGTGCAAAAATCACAAGCATTCTTATACACCAGTAACAGACAAACAGAAAGCCAAATCATGAATGAACTCCCATTCACAATTGCTTCAAAGAGAATAAAATACCTAGGAATCCAACTTACAAGGGATGTAAAGGACCTCTTCAAGGAGAACTACAAACCACTGCTCAGTGAAATAAAAGAGGACACAAACACATGGAAGAACATTCCATACTCATGGATAGGAAGAATCAATATTGTGAAAATGGCCATACTGCCCAAGGTAATTTATAGATTCAATGCCATCCCCATTAAGCTACCAATGACTTTCTTCACAGAATTGGAAAAAACTGCTTTAAAGTTCATATAGAACCAAAAAAGAGCCTGCAATGCCAAGACAATCCTAAGCCAAAAGAACAAAGCTGGAGGCATCACGCTACCTGACTTCAAACTATACTACAAGGCTACAGTAACCCAAACAGCACAGTACTGGTACCAAAACAGAGATATAGACCAATGGAACAGAGCAGAGCCCTCAGAAATAATACCACACATTTACAGCCATCTGATCTTTGACAAACCTGGGAAAAACAAGAAATGGGGAAAGGATTTCCTATTTAATAAATGGTGCTGGGAAGATTGGCTAGCCGTATGTAGAAAGCTGAAACTGGATCCTTTCCTTACTCCTTATACGAAAATTAATTGAAGATGGATTAGAGACTTAAATGTTAGACCTAAAACCATAAAAACCCTAGTAGAAAACCTAGGTAATACCATTCAGGACATAGGCATGGGCAAGGGCTTTATGTCTAAAACACCAAAAGCAATGGCAACAAAAGCCAAAATTGACAAATGGGATCTAATTAAACTAAAGAGCTTCTGCACAGCAAAAGAAACTACTATCAGAGTGAATAGGCAACCTACAGAATGGGAGAAAATTTTTGCAATCTACTCATCTGACAAAGGACTAATATCTAGAACCTATAAATAACTCAATCAAATTTACAAGAAAAAACAAACAACCCCATCAAAAAGTGGGCAAAGGATATGAACAGACACTTCTCAAAAGAAGACATTCATACAGCCAACAGACACATGAAAAAATGCTCATCATCACTCGCCATCAGAGAAATGCAAATCAAAACCACAATGAGATACCATCTCACACCAGTTAGAATGGCAATCATTAAAAAATCAGGAAACAACAGGTGCCGGAGAGGATGTGGAGAAATAGGAACACTTTTACACTGTTGGAGGGACAGTAAACTAGTTCAACCATGGTGGAAAACAGTGTGGCGATTCCTCAAGGATCTAGAACTAGAAATACCATTTGACCCAGCCATCCCATTACTAGGGATACACCCAAAGGATTATAAGTCATGCTGCTATAAAGACACATGCACACGTATGTTTATTGTGGCACTATTCACAATAGCAAAGACTTGGAATCAACCCAAACGTCCATCAGTGACAGACTGGATTAAGAAAATGTGGCACATATACACCATAGAATACTATGCAGCCATAAAAAAGGATGAGTTCATGTCCTTTGTAGGGACATGGATGCAGCTGGAAACCATCATTCTCAGCAAACTATCGCAAAAACAAAAAACCAAATACTGCATGTTCTCACTCACAGGTAGGAATTGAACAATGAGATCACTTGGACACAGGAAGGGGAACATCACACACTAGGTCCTATTTTGGGGAGATGGTAGGGGGTAGGGATAACATTAGGAGATATACCTAATATAAATGACAAGTTAATGGGTGCAGCACACCAACATGGCACATGTATACATATGTAACAAACCTGCACGTTGTGCACATGTACCCTAGAACTTAAAGTATAATAATAAAAAAAAAAGTTAAAAAAAAAAGAATGTTAGAGAATACAAAAATAATGATTGGATAATAATAGGTTCCAAGCTAACTTTTCTAACAGGTACTTTTCTCTTTTGGAGAATTAGCAGCTCTCTCCCTTCCTTTATCTCCCAGGTCCCTGCACATACCCCATGCTTTCTGGCTTTCATGCCTTTGTCCATATGTTTTCCCACCCTGGAGCGATGTTCCCTCTCCTCATTGCATGTGTCCATGCTCTTCAGCCTTCAAGGACCCGCAAAAATGTCACCTCCTCAATGAAGCCCTCCTGGATTTTCCCCAGAGCTAGAGACATGACTTCTTCCTTCCAATTCCTAGCACAACTCATAGCATTTTCCATTCGTTGTTATTTGCAGCCATGACTTACCCACTGTACTTGAATGCAAGCTTCTTGAGGACATGGATCATGTCTTATACATTGTTTAAGCCAAATAAATGTATCAGGTACTCAAGACACATTGAATAAGTGGGTTCGATGGGTGGCCTATGGCACCTGCAACAAGGCCTCACTGAGCAGCAACGGAGCGATTTGCTGCAGTGCTGAGTCAACTGCCCATCCACTGCTGACAGACCACTGAGATGGTCCTCGCTCTCAGTATGTTCGGTCAAATGTGGGATTTTCCACCCTATATTTTTCCCTCCGCCTCAGCGGCAAGAAGAAAATGAAAGCAAGCACTGAGACTTAGTAGGTGGGAGAATAAAATATTTGAGACGTATTCTGACAAAAATGAAAGAGAAATAGATGGCAAGGCTGTCTGGAGGTTCTAGATGTGGAGTCTAGGGAGGGGTAGGTCCTGTTTTTACTCTTCGGCTCTCCAAATTTTCTATGAGCCAGAAGCAGATGCATATTGTATAAAATGTAATATATTACATTCTATGATATACTATATTACATTATATATACTATTTATTTGTTTATTTATTTTAGAGACAGGGTCTTGCTCTGTCACTCAGGCTGCAGTGCAGTGGTGCAATGTTAGTTCACTTCAGCCTTGAACTCCTGGGTTCAAGCAATTGTCCTGCCTCAGCCAGCTGAGTAGCTGGGACTACAGGGTAGGCAACCATGCCTGGCATATTTTAAAAATTTTGTAGAGACGGGTCTTGCTATGTTGTCCAGGCTGATCTCAAATTCCTGGCCTCAAGTGATGCTCCCGCCTCAGCCTCCCAAAGTGTTGGAATTACAGGCATGAGCCATCTTGCCTGGCTTATGTTTATATATTACCATTTTTTAAAAAAAATAAAGACAAACCTTTATAGAAAGCTAGTGCACAATTTAGTTGCATAAAGTAGCCATGGTGAATGTAATTACTAGACTTGCTCTTTCTGCGGTAACTGGAGCAGTGTACAAGTTCCTCCTCTAGATGAGTTTTGTAAACAGGTGTGCTGAACGTTAGAGCACTGGGCTTCTTCTTTTTTTAAAAATCTGACAAGTTATTTTTATGACAGCTCTTAAAATTTCACACACTTAGTAAGGTATTTAAATAGTTTGCAAAATCTAAATGAAAACATGAATTCATTTTCCATTGGTCATCGTGGTTCACCTTCCAGAAAATGTTTCGATGCTAGTGAGCAGTGCGGTGTGTGTCTTTCTCTATTTTTTTTAAAAAAGATCACACAACATAAGCCTTCCTACATGTTGCATTTTAATCTTACAGTCTTGGGGACCTCTTTTCTATCAGCATGAGGACCATCCTTGTTTATTGGCTACACGTGGTTTATTGGATTGATGTGTCATAATATTACCAATTGCTGAATGTTTAAGTTGTTTTCCAATTTTTGTTCTGCTCCAACACGTATCCCCACACCTGGACCCTTGTGCTCTTTTGTGAGAATACCAGTAGGGCAAATTCCAAGCAGACGTGCTGCAGAATCAGAGACGTTGTGCTTTGTAAATTGTGACAGATATGGCTTAACCCTCCAAAAAGATCACGTAAATGTATACTCCTCACAGCAGTGTGGAGGCCTTTTCTCCAAACTCTTACCAACACCGTTACCAGCTATTGCTCTTTCCAGTCTGAACCTTGCTATTACTCACTATAACCAAAGCCATTCGTTCTTCTCTTTGTGGCTTCTTTCTTTGGGAATTTTTCTCAGATATTACATGAATCATATTCAATCCTTTCATGCAAGCAAAAAGGAGGTGACATAAGCCCTGGGTATTAGAAATATATATAAAGTGTTTTCTAACCGACATCTCAAAAATCAACCTCCCTGTTCCCCAAGCTGTAATAAAATTCAATTTGCTGAGTTGAGGTCTTCCCAACTCAACTGGACATTTTTCATCTAGGGGAAAAAAAAAGAAGAGTAATTCTTAACTCCAAAGTGGCTGCTTTTCTGCTTGCTGGGTGAGTTCCTTATTTCAAAACAGAGGCTCACTGGGCTTCTTGATGGCACCTGGAGTCATGCCACGCAGGAAGCAATCACTCCACAGAGTTGAAGATGTCAGAACAGTTCAAAAATACTGCCTGGGAAAGTTCTTAGCTCTTTGGCTTAGGAGGAAAGGGGCAGAATACAACCGTTCTGAAGAAAACGCATCTTTCATTCACCTGGGAAATATTTCAAAATAGCTATAAAAAGAAGTTAGAAGCAGGTGAATTGCCCTACAGAGGGGAATGTTTAAATGAATTGGAGCACAGCCCCTGTCGGGATGCCATATAGCTGATGCCTTCACCTGTCTGAAGAATGTTTAATGATGAAGGAAATGATTGTAATCTGTTGGGTGGGAAAAAGAAAATAAAAGTTCAAAGTGTACGAATTCATAGAAACACGGCTGCGAGGGAAAACAACAGAAAGTTAAAAGTCGTTATTTTGGGGTAGAAAGATTATGGGTGATTTTAATTTTCTCCTCTCGGTTTTTGTGTATTTGCCAAACTTCCTACAAACGTATGTGTTACTTTTGTAACAAAAAAAGTCATAAAAGAAAAGCATGGTCTTTTTTTCAGATAAATGCTAGTGTTTTCCTGGCCCCCAGAGGGCTGCAGTGAAATTCGGTGCATGCCCAGGTGGCTGGGTAGGGTCAAGGCCGGAGGCTGGGGCTACTCATTTTTATTTCAGACACAGTCCTGTTCCAGGCTTTCTTGTGTCTTAGGGTCAATTGCCAAAATACTTTTTCCTCTTCTTTTAAAAATGTATTGTGAGTCTTACTTGTATCTAATTTCAAGCTTACTGAAAAGTGAAGAATTGTGTAAAGAATGCTTATAAACCCTTCACCCAAACCATTGTTTTCATTTTGTCCCACTGGCTTTATTATTCTCCTTCTGTCTATATACATGTGTTTTCATTAATTTTTTGCATTTTTTGCACATTTTTTGAATCCTTTGAGAATATGCCAAAGACACTGTGCTCTTTTGCCCCTAAATACTTCCGGGGAAAGTTCCTAAGAACAGGGACATTCTCCTGTAAAACCACAACGCAGTCAGCAAAATCAGGAAGTTTAACACAGATCCAGCACTATCATCAAATTCACAGTGCCTATTGTAAGACCCTTAATTTCCCAGTCATGTCCTTCGGAATTATTTTTTCCCCACTCTGGGACCAAATCTAGGTTCTTGCATTGCATCTACTTGTCCTGTCTCTTTAGTCTCCTTCAACCTAAGATGGTTTCTCAGTTTTTCTTTGTGTCACTTGACCTAGATATTTGGCTGGTTACTTTGCGGAAAGTCCTTCATTTTGGGTTTTTCTGATGCTTTCTCATTCTTTGATTTAGGCCGACATTTTTTCCAGGAATAAAGATGCCGTGTCTTCCCTCCTCAACTGTTTAGGACAAATATGACACTGGTTTGCTTCCATGTTGGTGGTATTGAGTTTGAAGACCAACCAGCTGGTTTTCAAATCCAACACCATCAACATGTAGTTACATGTCTCCGAGGAGTCCTGGCTGCTTCAGTGGAGAAAGGTGTTTAGACTCCAAGAGATCAGGGCACTAGGCGCTCATTATGCTGTGTATCATTGCTTTTAGGTCCTCTCAGCAGACAGAGCCAGGAAATATGTATGTGAAACACACATACATATACACACAAATTATGTATCTATCTATCTATCTATCTATCTGTCTGTCTGTCTGTCTGTCTGTCTATCTATCTATCTATCTATCTATCTATCATCTATCTAATTTAATCTTAAAAACATATGGGTATAAAGACACATGAACATGTATGTTCATTACAACACTATTCACAATAGCAAAAACATGGAATCAACCTAAATGTTCATCAGCGATAGACTGGAGAAGGAAAATATGGTACATATACACCATAGAATGCTACACAGCCATAAAAAAGAACAAGATCACGTCCTTTAACATGGATAGAACTGGAGGCCATTATCCTAAGTGAACTAACACAGGAACAGAAAACCAAATGTCACATGTTCTCATTTATAAGTGGGAGTTAAACGTTAAGTACATATAGACATGAAAAAGGGAACAACAGACACTGGGACTTCCTTGACGATGGAGGGAAGTAGGAGGGTAAGGATCAGAAATCTACCAATCAGGTACTATGCTTATTAACCTGGGTGGCGAAATAATCTAAACACCAAGCCCCCATGAAGCGCAATTTACCTATATAACAAACCTGCACATATACCCCTGAAGCTAAAATAAAAGGAAAAACCCCACAAAAACAAACCAAAAATAAATAAATAACTAAAACCCACGTGTGTCCATAGTGGCTATAACAGCACAAGGCACTCCAGTGCACTTTTGAAAAGCTACCGGCAGAGAGGTTACCAGGAGGAAGTTCTGGCTGCCTTCCTCCTTAGGGCCTGCTGGCAGCCAGAGATGACACTGAGAGGTGAAGAAAACCAGAATGTTTTCATCGTACTTTGCTTTCCCTGCCTCACTTGAACAGCTTTACTGAGGTCCAATTACAATAAACTGCAAATATTACAATGCAGAATGTGTATTCTGACATATATACACCCCTGTGAAGCTCTCACACAACCCAGACAGCGAACATATTTATCCCCCACTGAGCTTTTCTTTGTACCCACCTGCCCTCCTGCCCTCCCATGCTCCACTTCTCTCTCTCTCTCTTTTTTTTTTTTTTTTTTTTGAGACGGAGTCTTTGCTGTGTCGCCCAGACTGGAGTGCAGTGGTACAATCTTGGCACACTGCAACCTCTGCCTCCCAGGTTTTAGTGATCCTCCTGCCTCAGCCTGTTGAGTAGCTGAGACTACAGGCGCACACCACCACACCTGGCTAATTTTTTGTATTTTTGTAGAAACGGGGTTTCATCATGTTGGCCAGACTGGTCTCGAACTCCCGACCTCAGGTGATCTACCCACCTTGGCCTCCCAAAGTGCTGGGATTATAGGTGTGAGCCACCATGCCCAGCCACCTCCCCTTCTCTCTCTCTATTGCCAGGAAATCAGTGATTCTGCTTTCCATCACAATAGATTAGTTTGCATTATCTAGAGTTTTATACAAGTGAAATCATACAGTATGAACTCCCTTTGGTCTGGCTTCTTGGCATAATTGTTTGGAGACTTGTCCATGTTGCTGTGTGAATCGGTCATTCATTCCCTATTCCATTGGATGGATATTTCAAAGTTAACTTATCCATTTACTACTTGATGGGCATTTAGGTTGTTAGCAGTTTTTAGCTACTACAGAGTAAAGCTGTAATGAACATTCACATACTGGTCTTTATGGGGACATATGCTTATAACTTTCTTGGGTGAATACTTAGGAGTAGGATGACTGGATCACATGGTGAGTGCATTAATAACGTGTTAAGAAACTGCCAGTTTTTCAAAGTGGTTTTACCACACATTATGCATTGGGAACCACTGTACTTTCAGAAAAGCAGGGTGGGGTCATGATGTTGTTATGGAAAGGAAGCCAACAGGTTAGGATTGGATTTATGAAAGAGATTATTTTTTTCGAGAACCTTGGGGTGTGACGCTGGACAGGTTTCTTTGAAATGTACTTGCTAAGAGTATAAAAGGAAATGCCCCAGCTCAGGCACAGACTCCGTCCTTGAAGGCAGTCAAGCTGTTGTTTCTTCGGTTATACAGGGGTGGGCTTTAAAGAGATTCAAAACACATGAAAATGACAACTCGAGATTTATTTCAGTCAGTTCCGAGGCTCTGTGCACTAGGGAACTAGAACTCATTTTCTTTAGTACACAAACCTAGGACTTCCTTTTCCTGCTGAAGTCAGGGTAAAGAGGAGAAAGGTGGGTTCTGGGGGCACTGGGTCTCTTAGGGAGGGGGCCCCAACCCCAGCGGACGCCATCCAGCCCTCATGTTCTTCTTGCCACCTGGTTACTCAAAGGCCCTTTTCCTGGGGAATCCAGAGCCCAGGGCATTCTCAAAGCGACCACTGTCCTGTTAGCTTCGGTGAGTCCCTTAGCTGATAGAGCAGAGAAAGGGGAACCAGTCAGCAAAACAGGACAGGACAGAGAAGCTCAATCAAGGGAAAGGGAGCTAATGTAGAAAGGATGGGCTGGGAAAAATTTAACAGCCCCCCTGCCATTCCTCATGTGTGGATGGGAGATGCACTAATTATTGTCTAAGTAGAAAGAAAACAAATGCTAGAATCAGGTGACCCTCAGAGTCAAAGAAGTGAATGATAACTTCAAAGGAGAGGTTCTTGCATTTCTGTGTGGACGACTGTGATGATTCTGAAACCTAGAACACTATATAGACTCTAACTCCTGCTTGGCATATTGTTTTCAGAAGAACAAACAGATTTAAAATTTAATCTCCATCTTTTTGGCGTTTGGTTGTTACTATACGTTTACAAGCCAGTCCCCTTTTTGATGTGTGTCCCTTTTCCAGGAGCAGACTTGCATCTGACTGACGCACCATGACACCCACAGATTTCACAGTGAGTACAGCCATGCTCCTCCGGCTCCTCAAAACACACGCTCATCTTCCCTTTTTAGGGGGTGTGGGAAGGATCCACTGTGGAGGAAAGATTTATCTGTGTGGATTCCCAGGGTAAGATCTCTGCCTGGCAATGCCCATTACTGGGTAGGTTGTTGTCCAGCACAGAAGGTGTTGCAAATGCAAAGAGGCAGCTACGCTTTGGGGTATGTTGTGGAGACAGAGGAAAATGTGGTGTTATAAATAGCTAAGGGTTTTTAATGACCTTTAACTAGAGTGTGCTTAGTTCCATGTGCCTGTTCTAAAACTCAGACAAATGAGGTAAAGGGATAATTCATGTAATTTGCTTTTAAAAAACCCACGGTGGGCACATTAGTTGTGTTTCTTGCATAACATTATGTAGACCTTATGAAAACACATAACGGTATACATTCCCCTGAAAGGTCAAGAGCTGAACAAAAATTAGTGAGTTAGGCTGGGCACGGTAGCTCATGCCTATAATCCTAGCACTTTGGGAGGCAGAGGTGGGCGGATCACCTGGCTGAGGCCAAGATTTCAAGACCAGCCTGCCCAACATGGCGAAACCCCATCTCTACTAAAAATACAAAAATAGCTGAGTGTGGTGGCATGCGCATGTACTTGGGAGGCTGAGGCACGATAGTCGCTTGAGCCTGGGAGGTGGAGGTTGCAATGAGCCAAGATCATGCCACTGCACTCCAGCCTGGGCAACAAAGTGAGACTCTGTCTTAAAAAAAAAAAAAAAAAAAAAAATCGGTGAATCAAATCATAATCTAGAGAATCTTTTTTTCTTTTACAGCCAATGTAATTAAGTATAGAATCAAATTGATTTCCCATGCTTTTGTTAGATTCATAAATGCCTTACAAAATTACCTAAGGGCTTTAATTTTGCTTTTCTCAAAGAGAAAGCCTGGGTTTTACAGGTAGATAATTGAAATCCAGACTTCCTAGCAAGTGGGCTAACAAACTGCCTCACAGTGCATTGTAGGTTTCCATGCTCTAAAGAGAGTGGTGGTTGAAACAGTTCATCAACTAAATTATTTATGATATGCTAATGATTCATTAGTATTACATATGTGTAGTTACCTAATTGTACCTATATCTATAACAACAAAAAAGTAATTAATTTGGTCCTGGTGAAGTAACTATTCTTCTGACCAAAAGTAGATTCTTCAGTTTCTCCTGCATTAAATTCACCTTTCAACACCTGAGGCTGTGGAAACAGAAGTAGATGAAGGCAGCAGAGCCAGGGCTGCTTCTGAGATTGCCAGTCATTTGGTTTTATCATTTGGGATCTTGGATAACAGCCAAACTCTGCAAAGCAGCCCCAGATAAGAAGGAAACTGCATCTCAATAATGACCTTCTCTAATCAGAGGAGTCTGGCGCCATCTAAATGGGAAGAAGATAGGACCCCTGTGGCCCTGACTCCCACATTCCATGGAAAGTAGCTGTGGCACCCTGTGGCCACCTTTCTGAGGATGTGCTGGGCCAGTCACCCATGCAGGTGCCCCACATTCCTTCAGCATCACAGTAAAGGCAGAGTCCCGTTTACAGATGAGGAGACCGAGACTGGGGAAGGTGGTTTGAGGGTTCAAGGTCTCATAGAGATTTGGAGGAAGAGCCCTTGAGGGGTGCTGTTGGCAATCATAGCTTTGCTGGGTTGCTCCCTCAGGGTGAATGTCAAAGCACTGAAATCCAGGTCTGATTGTTGGGATTTAATACTTTCTCAAGTGTGGGGCCAAGGTGTCTGCCAGCATCCCTGCTGATAACACATTCATTGTTTTCCCACCTTCCTCCTTCTTGTGCCCTCTCTTATTCCATCTCTCCCATTCCCTTGTGCCCATTCTTGGTGCTAAGGCACAATGGAAGCCTTGGCAAGCACAGTCCCTGCCCTTTCTCTGCCCATTCCCCAGAGAGGGGAATCTTGAGCCTGGGTCTGGCCAAGGGTTTCCAAAGAACACGTGAGTCAGAGAAGGAGGCCCTGGAAAGCTCTGGGACCTTCTTCCTGCTCTGGGTGTTCACAACCAGGATGCCTGGGCTGCTGCTTCTGAGCCCAGGACTCCTGAGGGAAGAGGACATGCCTGTGTGTGAGCAACAGCCTGTGCGCTCAGAGGCTTGCCTGGGACACAGACAGGCAGGATGGGCCCCTTGCCCTAGTTGTGCGCTGAGGTTTGTTTACATTTACTGGGGGATTTCCAGAGGATTTGATGTCTAAGAGTCGTGACACAGGGGGGTATTATTCTAGGATTCCTCTTGTGGTCCTGACAAATTTTATATAAATCTAGATTTGGAGTGTAAAATTCAACCACTTAAAAAATATGCCTGAGGAGTCCCTAATCTAGCTAACTAACTTCATGCAAAAGCATGAGGTCCTTAATCCTCACCCAGCAGAAAAACTATGCCCCTGGGCTTCCAGCAGGACACAATGTCCTTGTCTGGGATTCAGTCTTGGGAGTGTTGGCTGCGCCTACTCGCCGGGCCGTGGAGAAAGCTGGGTCACCCAGGTCCTGGGACTTCTGCACATTTCTCCCGTTCTGCCCCTTCTACAGTCTCCTCCAGGTCCCACTCCAGACCACTTTCCCTCGCTGGCCCAGGAATCCACCTCCTTCCAGCACCTTAGCCCAGGACTAACACAGCTAAGTGACGCTGGCCTTCCTACCTGCCCCCCTCCCCACTCCCCGTCTCATTTTCTCCCCATGAACCAAAGCTGTTTCTTGTGCTTGCCCTTTTGCCAAGCATGCCCTCTTTCCTCCCGTGCCTTCCTCTTTCTCCCTTGTCTGTCCTCCTCTGAACATGTCTTTAAAATCCATGCTGCTCCTCGCTACCTGGAGCTGCAGCAGGAGGAGAGCAGGCTTGCTGGACTGGAGAAGCAACTCCATGCAGCAAGACCCCTGGGCCCTCATCTGTGAGGCTGCTTGCGATTTGCTTCACAGCCTTGGGCTCAGGCTCACGTGAGAGTCTATTAAAACTATTCGACCAAAAAAACCCCCAAAAGACCAAAACAACAAAAACCAAAAAACACCAACCCACAAATAACAAACAAAAACTTCAAGAGCAAGTTTAGCACCTATTCGTCTGTGGATTCACAAGTTGGTACTTGCTCATCTGCATGGTTTTACTGGGTTTTACTGAGGTTCCTCCAAAAGGTCATCCTCCCAACCTTTTAAACCTGCTGTGATGTCCACTTTGGGGTCTCCGTGCTCTTCACAGTCTTCCTTCTATTCTCAAGTACTTATTTCGCTCAAAGTCCACTCAAACCTCACCTCCCACAGGACGACTGTCTTAGTGGGGCCATGATTGCAACTGGTTCCCGTGTCCAGTGTTGGGAGGATTCTCCTGGCATGTCTGTAAAATGTGTGTCAGCTAGGAGGTCTGTCCTCTCAAGAGGCTAGGTTTCCAGATAAGGGCCAAAGTGTAAACTGAAATGGATGAACTAGGCCTAGGGACTAATCCCATATAAAATAGGGAGATGAGTTTTCTTTAGTTCTTCGCAGTAATGGGCCATTTCCAGCTGCCCTGGCCTGAAGAGCCACCTCCAGGATCCTGCTCCTGGGTCCCGCTCTTTGCAATAGGGACACATATTGGAGATGGAGTCAGGACTAGATGTCAGATTTTCCCAGTTGTTATCCAAGTTACCTTGGGTCCTCCTGCTATTTCCTGCTAGCCAAGGCCCAAATAGGACTAACATCTACTGTCCTTTATCAATCAGCTCAGTGAGCCCTGATATCTAAGAAGCCCTCCACAAACACACACACAACAGGTTCTATATTCCAATAAGGTTTGAAAACATTGCTAAACAAAATTCAACGGATTCTGAAGGATTTCTCAGAGTCTTTACTGTGCTAATGTGCAATTAAAATAAAACAAGTTCTGGGCCAGTCACGGTGACTCACGCCTGTAATCCCAGCACTTTGGGAGGTGGAGATGGGCAGATCATGAGGTCAGAAGTTCGAGACCAGCCTGACCAACATGGTGAACCTCGTCTCTACTAAAAATACAAAAAATTAGCTGGGCATGGTGGTGGGCGCCTGTAGTCCCAGCTACTCAGGAGGCTGAGGCAGGAGAATGGTGTGAACCTGGGAGGCGGAGCTTGCTGTGAGTCGAGACTGTGCCACTGTACTCCAGCCTGGGTGACAGAGCAAGACTCTGTCTCAAAAAAAAAAAAAAAAAAAAAAAAAAAAATTAGCCAGGCATGGTGGCTTGCGCCTGTAATCCCAGCTACTCAGGAGGCTGAGGCAGGAGAATCGCTTGAACCTGGGAGGTGGAGGTTGCAGTGAGCCGAGATGGCGCCATTGCACTCCAGCCTGGGCAGCAAGACTGAAAATCCATCTCAAAACAAACAAACAAGCAAACAAACAAACAAATAAATAAATAATAAAACAAGTTCTGTAGGACTTTTCAGATCCTTCAACTTGCTCAGGAGTATTGTGAATTTCAAAGAAGGATTATGCAGCAGAGATTCTCAACTATTTTAACCATTAGTGTTCACCCAAAACATGGTCTGGGAAATGCTGGTCGGATCTACTAGAAATAGATGGATATTACAATGTATACAGATAGGGAGAGCCCAGCTAACAGAAGGTAGAGAATATTTTGTTATTTAAATATAAACATTTAAGTACATAAAATAATCTTTGTACTTATATATTTGTTAATATTAACTGTTCAAAACAAAATAAAAACTTACTGTGGATTTTGGGTGACTTCTAGTCCAAATGCATCCAGATGAATTGAACTACCGCATTTGCCTCAGGAGAAATAAAAGTAGAGATGAGATTTGGCAAGGAATGTCCCTCAAGGAAAGGGAGTGAGAGCTGGTAGTCCTTGGTGGAATTTGAGAGTCCTAATGGGAGCGCTGGGAGGGAAACTGGTGGGAAGTGAGAGTGTTTGAGGATCTGTGGGCAGAGGTTTTGGAAGGAATGTAGCAGGTGTGGCATGGACTCTCCCCTCCTCCTCCATGGGCAGTCCACGTCCTTCATTCCCTCCCACCCCAGGTTTGACTCAAGGGCTTACATCTCAGGGTCTCATTTCCAGCCCTCATTTCCTGTTTCCATGGGAGGGGTTCTAGGATAGCTTCTGATTCAGGAACCCCAAAAAAGTGTAAGAAGTGTGCGTGTGTATGCACGTATATGTGCATATATATGTGTGCATGCATGAGCGTGTATATATGTGCACGTGAGCATGAGTGTTGGCAGGTTTGTGTACATGAGAGCATGTGCAAGTGCATGTATTTTGTGTATGCATGTACATGTGAGTGTGTGTGCTTGTTGGGGCCAGCTTCATGGCTGTGCAACCCACACAGTCACACAGGGGTCCTGTGCTTAGAAGTGCTTCTTGTTTGATTGAATGCTGGATGTGTTGAAATTCCTAATAATTTTTGGACTATGGGTCCTGCTAACTATAGAGCAGGTCATGATGCTTGTGTGTGTACGTGGGGTTGAGAGTGTCTGTGTGTGTACGTGTATGTGCATGTGTATGTGGGTGTATGCTGGTGCTCCTGGAGCTTTCAGGAAACTCAGGGGACTGGGATCCAGATGAGTTTAAGAGCCCTTGCTAACCTTTTTTAGGGTCAGTGAAAAACTGAATAGATAGGAGAAGGACGATCACAGTCAAACCCACAGTTTGATAAAACTGCCCGTCAATAGTGTGGAGGCACTCTTACCCTATCAGAGCACTCGGCATGCATACTATAAATGTTCGTTCACTTGTCTGGTTGCTCTATGGGAAGGTAAGTTCCCTGAGAGTCACATCTGACTTATTTACTACAGTTTCTTTGGTGCATAGCACAGTAGCCAACATACAGTACGTGCTTAATAAACATCTGTTGAACAAATAAATATGTGACAACCCAAGCAGATGTCCTCAGAATGCCTACGTGTCTTTGGCCTTACCATAGGTGTTTGAGGTTGGAAGGGTCAAGAGGTCCATGCCCCTGCCATCAGACACGACCTTCAAAATACTTTCCTTGACCTAATGCCATCTTGTGTCCCCTTGCAGAGCCCTGTTCCTAACATGGCTGATGACTATGGCTCTGAATCCACCTCTTCCATGGAAGACTACGTTAACTTCAACTTCACTGACTTCTACTGTGAGAAAAACAATGTCAGGCAGTTTGCGAGCCATTTCCTCCCACCCTTGTACTGGCTGGTGTTCATCGTGGGCGCCTTGGGCAACAGTCTGGTCATCCTGGTCTACTGGTACTGCACAAGAGTGAAGACGATGACTGACATGTTCCTTTTGAATTTGGCAATTGCTGACCTCCTCTTTCTTGTCACTCTTCCCTTCTGGGCCATTGCCGCTGCTGACCAGTGGAAATTCCAGACCTTCATGTGCAAGGTGGTCAACAGCATGTACAAGATGAACTTCTACAGCTGTGTGTTGCTAATCATGTGCATCAGTGTGGACAGGTACATCGCTATTGCCCAGGCCATGAGAGCACACACTTGGAGGGAGAAAAGGCTTCTCTACAGCAAAATGGTTTGCTTTACCATCTGGGTATTGGCAGCTGCGCTCTGCATCCCAGAAATCTTATACAGCCAAATCAAGGAGGAATCTGGCATTGCTGTCTGCACCATGGTTTACCCTAGCGACGAGAGCACCAAACTGAAGTCAGCTGTCTTGACCCTGAAGGTCATTCTGGGGTTCTTCCTCCCCTTCGTGGTCATGGCTTGCTGTTACACCATCATTATTCACACCCTGATACAAGCCAAGAAGTCATCCAAGCACAAGGCCCTAAAAGTGACCATCACTGTCCTGACTGTCTTTGTCTTGTCTCAGTTTCCCTATAACTGCATTTTGTTGGTGCAGACCATTGACGCCTATGCCATGTTCATCTCCAGCTGTGCCGTTTCCACCAACATTGACATCTGCTTCCAGGTCACCCAGACCATCGCCTTCTTCCACAGTTGCCTGAACCCTGTTCTCTATGTTTTTGTGGGTGAGAGATTCCGTCGAGATCTTATGAAAACCCTGAAGAACTTGGGTTGCATCAGCCAGGCCCAGTGGGTTTCATTTACAAGGAGAGAGGGAAGCTTGAAGCTGTCGTCTATGTTGCTGGAGACAACCTCAGGAGCGCTCTCCCTCTGATGGGTCTTCTCTGAGGTGCATGGTCCTTTTGGAAGAAATGAGAAATATAGAAGCAGTTTCCTCACTGATGGGACCAGAGAGAGTGAAAGAGAAAAGAAAACTCAAAAAGGGATGAATCTGAACAATATGATTACTTGTAGTCAGAATTTGCCAAAGCAAATATTTCAAAATCGACTGACTAGTCAAGGAGGCTGTTGATTGGCTCTTGACTGTGATGCCTGTGATTCTCAAAGGAGGACTAAGGACCAGCACTGTGGAGCACCCTGGCTTTGCCACTCGCCGGAGCGTCAATGTCGCTGCCTCTGGAGGAGCCCTTGGATTTTCTCCATCCACTGTGAACTTCTGTGGCTTCAGTCTTCATGCTGCCTCTTCCAAAAAGGGACACAGAATCACTGGCTGCTGCTACAGACTGCAAAAGCAGAAGGTTTCGTGAAAATGTCCATCTTTGGGAAATTTTCTACCCTGCTTCTGAGCCTGATAACCCATGCCAGGTCTAGAACCTTTCCAGGCAATCTCAGACCTAATTTCCTTGTGTTCTCCTTGTTCTGTTCTGGGCCAGTGAAGGTGCTTGTTCTTATTTTGAAACGATCTGCAGGTCTGGCCAGTGAACCCCTGGACAACTGGCCCCACCCACAAGACATCCAAAGTCTGTTGTCCTGCTGGAGGTTTTGACCTAGACAAGGATTCCACTTATTCCTTGGTATGGTGACAGTGTCCCTCCATGGCCTGAGCAGGGAGATTATAACAGCTGGGTTCGCAGAAGCCAGCCTTGGCCCTGTTGTAGGCTTGTTCTGTTGAGTGGCACTTGCTTTGGGTCCACCGTCTGCTCCCTAGAAAATGGGCTGGTTTTCTTGGCCCTCTTCTTCCTGAGGCCCACTTTATTCGGAGGAATAAAGTGAGCAGATACAGGCAGCAGCCAGGGAGGGCAAAGGGGTGAAGCACAGGCCTTGCTGGAAAGGCTATTTACTGCCATGCTTCTCCTTTTCTTACTCTATAGTGGCAACATTTTAAAAGCTTTTAACTTAGAGATTAGGCTGAAAAAAATAATAGAATTCACCTTTGAATCTTTCGTGTCTTTCTTTTCACAATTTGGCAAAATGTATCACCTTTGAAAATATTTAGCATATTGGAAAAGTGCTTTTTAATGTGTATATGAAACATTAATTACTTGTCACTTTCTTTACCCTGTCTCAATATTTTAAGTGTGTGCAATTAAAGATCAAATAGATATATTAAGGGTGTGAAGGCTGGTCTGAAGGTAGTGAGTTACCTCAACTGATTGTTCAGTCAGTTACAGATTGAACTCCTTGTTCTACTTTCCCTGCTTCTCTCTACTGCAATTGACTAGTCTCTAAAAAAAATGTGAAGAGTAAGCAATGGGAATAAGAAAATGGAAATAAGATCTCCAAATACCTTAAAACCATCATGGCTGACAAGTTTTTATTTCTCCTCTGTCCAAATTTACTCCTCAGGCTTTTATGTGTTAGTCAAATGGAATTTCCAAGGAGGACTATTGGAACAGCACCATAAACCACCCCTGACTTTGCCAACTGCTCTAGAGGAAGCATTTAATTTCCCCAGTGCCTTGTGGATCGTTGTGGTTTCCGTTCCAACGCCATCCCTTCCCAAAGGGGACACAAAAGCACTGGACCCTGCCATTTCACCCTTTTTCTCCCCGCCCACTTCTAAAGCACAAGAGAATGAGGAATAAAGTGAGCATACATGGGCAGCAGCCAGGGAGGGCAAAGGGGTGAAGCGCAGGCCTTGCTATCCCATCGACATGCTGCCCGTGAGGGGACAGTGGGTGGGAAGAAAGCATTGACCTGGGACCAGCAGATCAACGTGGGCCCAGCACAGGCACTGCATCCATAGTAAAGGGGAGGATAACTTCTCCAAGGTCACTTATGGACAGAGCCATCCACTGACCATTTCCAAGAGGAGACCCAGATATTTGCCCTTATAGGAACTTGAGAGGATAAAAAAGATTCAAGAGCCACTCCTAAATAACATTGTGCAGTTAGGTGCAAAGAACACAGCTGAGTTTGGTTTTTATTTTTAGATACTGCGGTTCTGACGCTCTCTCATGGGAGTCCCAGTGGTGCTGAGCCTCACACAGGACAGCCTCACTAGGACAATTATGGAGCCTCCCCAGGTGGGAGCCTGGACAAGTAGCTTTGCATGGACCTGTTCTGGTACATGTCTTAAATGCCCACCCTCCTCATTACACACAAATGCCTTGTGTGGAGTAGGAACAATATAATGAATTAATATCTTTATAAACATTTCAAATTAATCATTTCTCAAATATGTACTTCATGTGTCAGAGTTCAGCAGTTAGAAAACTTCTAGAAAATAAAGATTGCCAACCTTGAGCACTGGGACATTACTTCCTTTGGGCAGTGATGTTGTCCTGCTATCTACGGGCAGCCTGGGGGACTGGTGGTCAAGGAAGGAACTGACTAAACCAGGACTGGACACCAGTGTTTTTCCCAGCTTTGATGTCCAGGGCTTTGGCCTTGTGAGTTGCCCTGGTTGCTTCCTGAGAGAGCTGACACAGCTCCTGAGAGAGCTGAGTGGCTATAACTTCTTCCATTTGCCCATTGTCATTGTTGCCGAGAGTCCCGAGCAAGGAAGGAAGCAGCCCACAGTGAGCTCCTTCCCTTTTGGTCTTGTGGACCTTCCCCCAGGCCATCGCCATTGCAGTATGGCCATTATGGGTGGCATCCTGGTTTCTGTGATGGTGTTGACTTGAATACAGAGCCAAGGCTGTCACGAAGCATTCATGAGTCGACACCTTTGGACACCACCACAGTCTTTCTGCTTCATCGATGCAAAGCTGTCTCACACTTCCAGATGGTTCTTCTGTGTTTGCAATCTTTGAGTGGGTTTGCTTGGCTTTCCAGTTCTAAGTTGGCCTCACAAGAACTGGAGCTTCTTGTGGGGTCCAGAACAAAGCACAGCCGAAATCATCCCCCAGCACCAGCCTGGCTCTAGTGTCCACAGATCTCTGTCCCTCACTGAAGTTGGCCACTCCAACTTCACCGGAGGGTTCTTCTCCTATACACTAGTCAGGCTGTCTCAGTGTAAGGTCTGTTCGGGGGCTCCCCGTGACTTTGAAAAAAGAGAAGCAATCTTGGGCTCCAGCACCCACACCTTACATGTTTTAGATATTCAAAAAAAATCTTTCCCTCCATTCAACGAGTAGTCACTGATTGTTTAGTCACTGTGTGTGGTTAGTAAGTACCACAGCCTTAGACTTCCCCTCCCAGCCAAAATACACCATAGTGCTTCTGCAGTAAAGTCTCTCTCTCTCCCCATCTCATGTGCTCCTCTCTTCCAGTTGAGGTCCCTATCCAACATGCTCCTGGAACAATGAGCTAGTTCTCTAATCATTCCTACATGATTGGAACAGACAACCCAGACAGCAAATGGCCCATTTAATGCCTTTCTTTGACTTTTATATTATCAAAGCCTAAAAATGACATGCAAATATGTGTCTTTCCAACAAGTGATTCCTTATGAGGTCCTCTCCACATATTTACTTGTATACGCTCAATTGAGGCACCACAAGCTAAGCAAAAAATCTCTATGGTCATATGGAGATGCCTCAAGAAAGAACTTGTAGGGAGTGTGGTCGGCACAGGCCCTCTGGTTGCCAGTTCTTCAGGGCCTGCCTCTGCTGCAGAGCCGCCCTGCCCAAGCCAGGTCTTCCCAGGGTCACCTGTCTCTGGTGCTTGCGAGACAGAGAATAGCGTCATCTCAGTCCCATGGTGGCATTCTGATGGGCAGAATCCACTCCAGGGCACTCTGCCAGCACACCCTCATGGTACACTGGCACTGGAGGGAATCAGCAGGGCCTTGGCTGTCACACGTCACCATTTAGCCTCTGCATGACATGGTCAGTGAGTGGGGTGCTGGCCAACCTTGTGCCTGTCGGTCTTTTTAGCCCCTGGTCCTTAGAACAAAGTCTGGCTTGGCAAATGCTGGTTGATTCTCCAAAGCCAGGGCTTTGTGGAGCCTTCAGGGCAGTTCGAGTTCTCTTTCTGCCCAATCATGCTTCTTCTCACATCCCTCCACAGGCATTGATTCCTAATAAACACCTGGCACCCCAAACTCCATCTCAGTACCTCCTTCTAGAGAAGTTGTCCTGCAACAATTTTCTCACCAGGGGCTGCCAATTCCAAGAGCCCACCTCAGGCTGGATGGGTAAGAACACTGGGTATGCAGGAGATCCATAGCGTGGCTGGGTGCCAGTCACAGAACTCCTCTGAGAAGGCTGAGAGCATGGGTCCTGTCTCACTATAACCTAAGCATTCATCCCAGATATGCTTGGGCACCAGCTGCATGCCAGGGGCCCCATGGTATATGAGACAGTCACGATCTCTCCCAGAATATTGCTAACCCTGATTTACAGAGGAAGGAGCTGAGCCTCAGAGATGCTAAGTAACTCATCTGAGCCCATGCAGTTAGTAATTGGCTTTGCCTGACATGGTCAGACAAACCAGCCCTTGCTTTGGAGGGTTGACCGGCATTTGCCAAGCCAGACTTTGTGCTGAGGACCAGGGGTTGAAAAGATGGACAGGCACGGGCTTGGCCAGCACTCCTCCCACTGACCATGCCATGCAAACGCTAAATGGTAACATGCCACAGCCAAGGCCCTGCTGACTCCCTTCTTCAAAAATGCACATGAGGGTGTGCTGGCAAAGGACGATGGCATCATCTTCACAGAATCAAGAAGGTTCCTAGCTGCTACCTCTCCCAGGCTCTTCCCCAGATACATATGGCTGTGGAGCCTTAATTCCTTCGTGAAGAAGCCACAGATTTCACTGGAGGTGTGCATGTGCAGGTCCAAGGACCTAATACCTGGGCCTAGGCATGCATCTGAACCGCAGAATTCCTGCTGTTGGCTTTCCTCCTCTCCTTGCCCCATTCCCCTGCCTCTCCCTTCCCTGGCTCCTCTCTCTCAGATTCAAGACCCATGAATAACTTTTCTGGGCCGCGTACAAGATGTGGCTTTAGGTCAGATTCCCTGTGTGGGATCCAAGCGTTACTCACTACTGTCCCCACGTGACCCCAGATCTCCTCTGCAGCCAGTCAGATGATCTCAAGGGGCATGCTGGCCTCTCAGGTTGGCCCATGGCCAGTGGTCTGCAGGGCTGGTTTCCACCCTGGCTCTTCCTCTCTGGGTCTAGGTGGCCAGGCTTAGGCCCCAGTCCCGGGTCTGCCTGGGCTGGGGCTTTCACCAGACCCCAGGCTCAGATCTGAGGAGCTCTCCCAAGCCTCCCCTGCCAAGGGACTGGCATCTCCTTCTGGGAGTCACCCTCCAGGCTTCCCTGAAAAGCTGTGGCTGCTGCCTGGATTCCCTGGCCTGAGGATGGCCCCGCCCCTGACCACCTGGACAAACACTGTGCCTGCTCCACCAGCGGCCCTCGCTCAGGCCAGGCTCTGTGGGCAGGTAGGTGCTTCAAGGAACCTGTCTCTTCCTGCGTCTGCTGCAGCGTCCTTCTGCAGACTCTCCACTTTCTAGACCTCAAATACACATTTCAAGCACATCTGAATTAGGTCATCTGGAAATTTCTGAACAGTGTAAACAACCCTCAGTCAAGAGCTGGCGGAAGTGTCCCTTCTCGTATTAAAAGGTACTATGGCTATTGCTAATGTGATTCGCTGTGTGGGCATGGCAAGATGATGTGGCAAAGTCCCAGAGTGCCAGTTAGAGCCCCATCATCATCCTGTGTGGCACACTGCTTGTCCCTTTCCTTCACAGCCCTCCTCTCATTTGTAATTCCCTAGTATTCTTCTTTCTACTGATTGATCCTCTGACTCCTGTGTTTGGACCCTCAGCAACAAGCAGCCACAGACTGTGCGTGTTCTTGCTCACATGTGTCTGCCCAGCAAAGGTACAGTGCCCAGCATGAGAGCTGCGTCTCTAGCATTTGCACGATGTTATGACAGTCTTTGAGGCCAGAAAGAGCTACAGCAATGGAAAATGTTTGGAGACTTGGAGAGTTAGGCAAGAAAGATGGGGACTGAACTCTGAACAGCGGCAGACAGTGAGTCAGCTGGGTGGATTAAGGATGACCTACAGGAAGCAGAGGAGACAGGAGCAACAGTTTCTTTGATGCTCCTCCCATCAAAATATGGGGTTGATGCCCCCTCTCCTTGAATCTGGGTGGGCTCTGGGTTTGCTTGACGAGTGGAATTTGGTGCAAGGGATGCTGTGCCAGTTTCTGGGTACAGACTCAGAAGAAGAAGCTGGCGGCTTCCACATCCTGTGCCATGGGAGGCTTGCTCTGGAAGCCCTAAGCTGCCGTGTCAGAAGTCTGCCCACCCTGAGACCACCGTGCTGCAGAGGCCACAAGTAGGCCCGGCATTTCAACTGTTGCTGTAATTAGCCTCATTCAACATTTATTGAGTATTTAGTACATGCTGGGCACTGGGCAAGGTGGTGAGCAACTGCAGACACAGGCGTGGCGCTCATGAAGCTCACAATCGCAGACACAAGTCACTCCATCACAGGAACAAGCTGAAGGTTATCAGTACAGGATGCTAGAGAGTGTGACAGGGGACTCTGATCTGCTCTGGAAAGGGGAGGCAGGGAAGGCTTCCCTGAGGAGGTAGCGTTTGAGCCGAGAGCTGAAGAATGGACAGGAATGACTATAGGAAGCAGGGGAGGAGGGCGGCGCGTGCCAAGGCCCTGCAGCACTCATGCCTGTGGGACAACACTGTCAACTCTCTGGTGAAGTGTCCATGCATGCAATTGATTTAGGACTTCTCTACTCATGTTCTTTCCTTTTTAAACTTTTTAATTACAGAAATTTTAAAACATACACAAAAGCAGAGGGAATAGTATTAATGCAGGGGTCCCCAACTCCCGGGCCACAGACCACTACTGCTCTGCGGCCTGTTAGGAACCAGGCTGCACAGGAGGAGGTGAGTGGCAGGCAGGTGAGTGAAGCTTCGTCTGTATTTACAGCTGCTCCCCATCGCCCGCATCACCACCTGAGCTCCGCCACCTGTCAGATCAGTGGTGACATTAGATTCTCATAGGAGCACAAACCTATTGTGAACATGCAAGGGACCTAGGCTATGCACTCCTTATAAGAATCTAATGCCTGATGATCTGTCACTGTCTCCCATCACCCCCTGATGAGATCATCTAGTTGCAGGAAAACAAGTTCAGGCCTCCCATTGATTCTACATTATGGCGAGTTGTATATTTATCTTATTATACATTACAATGTCATAATAATATAAAGTTCACAATAGATGTAACATGCTTGAATCATCCCCAAATCACCTCTCCACCAATGCTGCAGGTCCATGGAAAATTGTCTTCCACGAAACTGGTCCCCAGTGCCAAAAATGTTGGGGACGGCTGGTATAATGAACATCCACATACCCCTCACCCAGCTTCAATAATGATTAACATTCTGTCCAGTTTTGGTTTCAGCTACACTTCCCAATTTTCTTTCCTTTCCTCTTCTTTGTTTCATCTGCTCCCTCCCTTCTTTTCCCTTCCTTACCTTCTTCCTTTTAAAAAAAATGTTTCCTGTAGTATTTTAAAGCAAATGCAAGACATCATGCAATTCCCCTAAAAACTCATGCTCTTATCCTTATAAAACCCCATATCACAATTTTAAAAAATTAAAATAAGAAATGGAGACTGGATGGACTCTTCCTCTGTGTGGTTAGGCCACCACTCACCAAAGGAACCGAAGGAGGGAGAGAGTCCCCTGGGGATAGAGCAGCAAGCTAGGAAAGGCCTCACACCGTGGGTGGCACTTTCTCAGTGGGGGTAATCATCCAGGTGGCTCAGAATGCTCTGCAGAGGCTGATAAAGGCCGCAGTGAGCTCCAGGGTTTCTCTTGTTCAACTTTTGGAAACCAGGAAGTCTCTAGGACCACAGGAAAACTGATGTTGCCTGAGATGAGGTGGGACCATCACCCCTAATTCTCACAAGTGTCTCTGAGCCAGGAAAGTGATCATCAGAGTCAAGTGGCTAAAAGAAGAGCCATTGGTGATTGGAGGGTTACAAGTGAGAGGGAAATCAGATGGGAGAGGAAGGTAGGGGCGCTGTTCAGGCGCAGATGATGAATTTTGATTTATTCCACTTCAGGAAGATTTGTAAGTGGGGTGTGGCGTGATCCAATTCATGTTTTAAAGATCTCTAAAGCCCCCAGGTGAAGAAGGGTGGTGGATGGGGATTAGGGGCAGTGCAAGGAAGCAGGGAGGCCAGTCAGGAGCTGGTGCAGTTGCTCAGGAAAAAGATGATGGTGGTGGAGTTGGAGCGAAGGTGGTGGTTGTGGTGTAGAGAGATGGATGGCTTTTGACTTACTCTGGGGGTAGACAAAATGGTGAAGGTTAGAATTGAGAGAAAGGAAGGAATCAGGGATGACTTGGGTTTTGAATCTGCACATTTGAGTGGCGGGTGGTGCTGCCCCTGGGAGGGGAGGATCAGCAGAGAGCGAGACCAGGGATGCTACCCGGAAGATGGTAGCCGTGAGCATGGGAAGAGCTGAGGTCAAGAGAGAGTGGAAGCTGGCAGCGACCTGACTAGGAGCAGCTTCCCAGGCATCAACAAGGCAGACTGTGATTGGCTGAGGAGCAAATGAATGGAAAGTGACGATGTGGAAAGAGGATGTGTGGGCAAAACTTGTGTCAGGTTTGCTGTGATAAAATGTCAGGAGTAATCCAATAAAACAAACAAAAATATTTAGATGATCTCTTTTTGGCCCATTTGTAATTAAATGAAAGAAGTGATTCTAAGAACCTTGCTTGTATTTAATTCAGCTGTGTCCTGGTAACTGTTGCCACAAAATTTGGTGGTATAAAAACAATAACCATTTTATTTTATTCACCATTTTGTAGGCCACGAATTTGGAAGGGGCTCAGTAGGGCATATCTAACTTGGGGTCTCTCGTGTGGCTGTAGTCAGATATTGGTTGGGGCTGTGGCCACTGGAAAGCTTGACTTGGAGGGCCATGCCCTAGGGCCAGTAGTTAATGGTGGCTGCCGAGCAGGGCCCCAGCACACGGCCGCTTCAGCAGGGAGGGCTTAAGGTACTCAGACCTTTTACATGGCAACTGGCTTCCCCGTGCAAGAAAACCAGGGGGAAGTTGCAGGTCCTTTTCTGACATGGCACCAGAAGCCACAGTGTCCCTCTGCTCTTCCACTGGTCAGAGCAGCCAGAGGCCAGCCTGGAGTCAAGGGAGTCAAGACTCCACCTCTTACGGGAAGGGTGTCAGACAACTCTGGGGCCATGTTTTAAAATCATCAAAGGTGGCTGCTCGGTAAATTAACTCATCTTTCAATGACCCCAATCACTCAGTCCCCCAGCTTGACTAGTTGACTAATGCCCAGAAGGAAGCAAAAGAGCCAAGAGAGTAAAAGGGATTGGACAAGGTGTGGACGTCTTTCTCAATGATAACAGCTATCACATTTTTGAGGCACAGAGTAGCTAACTGACTTGTCCCAAGCCAGAGGAAGTAGGTAGTGGCACCAGGAGTTGGATCCATGTCTTTCTGATTCTAGAACCCAACCTCTTAGAGGCTGTTGTACTTTCTCCCCAGTTGAAGTTCAAACACTGATGTTCCAGTGGTCAATTTGCACCATATGATCTGGATATAGCTCTTCTCACAGAGGCCCTGAGTCAGGAGGACAGGGGGCCCTAGCGGGGCCAGTCCCTAGGCAGGGGAAGAGGAACCCTGGCCATATTGTGGCTTCCTCCCAGGCCCTCCCTGCTCATGGCTTTATGCCGTTCAGCTTGGCTGGTGAGTAAGTCACCCCTTTGGTGAATGCAGAAAGACATCAACAACTGTGTAATGACTCCAGCATATAGGAATTGGGCATTTGGTTTTTTACTGGGAATTTGAGATGGCTGTAAGATGACGTGAATGTCTTTTTAGAAATTAGTTTTCACAGTTTAAAAGATAAACTGAAACCTAATAAAAAGACTTCATATGACATAGAAAGGTATAAAGAGAAAAGTAAAAGCATCTTATTCCTGCCACCAACTCCAAAGCCCCACCAGCTCCATCTGCCGAGGCAGCCAGTGCTGTGTCCAGCGTCTGTGTCAGGAAATGTTGCGTGGGTGTGAGTAGTGTTCATCACATAGTCTCCCAGGGTGCCGTCGTATATTGCTTCAATCCAACCCACTTTGAACAAACTCTTTCCTGTTGTTTTGCTATCATAGACATTGTGGCCATGAAGAGTGTTGTGTGTATTTTTGTGTACTTATATGAGTGTATCTGCAGGAGAAGGTGGATGTTTTACTGAGGATGAAAATTGAAGTGGAAATATGTGCAAGAAAGGAAGATTATCTGACTCTTTGGTAGAATTATTACAAAAATGGTCCTAATTCTCTACCCCTCACTGTCCCTGTGCCCTTTATAAAGTGACCTTGCAGTTCCTCCCATCCAGAGGAGTCCCTTTGCCCACACCTGGAATCTGGGCTGGCCTGTGACTTGTTCTGACCAACAGAACACTGTTGAAATGATGCACCAGGTCTGCGACTGGGCTTTGCAAAGCTCGGGCACTTGTACTCACTCTCTTGGAAACCTGCTCAGCGGCCATCTGAATAAACCCAGGCTATCCTGTTGGGGTCAGGGAGACCACGTGGAGTATAGCCAAGTTGTCTGGCCAAGACCATCCTAGACTAGCCAGCCTTCCTTTGACCAGCTGACCACAGATGTAGGAGTCAACCCCAGCCATGATTAGCCAATGAGCAGCCAACCCTCAGACATGAGGGAGCACAGCCTCAAGGCGTAGCTGACCACGGACAGACAAGGGAGTGAGCCCACCAAGAGTCCAGAGCCCGCAGCCAACCTGCATATTCGTAAGCAAAATAAATCTTTAGTAATTTAACCCATGGTTTTGAGGTTGTCCAACTTCAAATAACGCAGAACAATGTAGCTTTATTCTGACAACAGGTAACTGATACAGCCTTTTGTATTAACAATCATAGTAAAGGTCTGAAGGTCAAGGGCTGCCATAGCAAATCCTGGTTTATGGAAAAGTTTTTTATAAATCATCAGATAATCTATATTCAAGTAAAATGAGAATGGTTTAGAGAAAACCATTCCTACAGCTGTCTCAGCATAACGCAGTAGCAGTAACATGTTCTGTAAATGGTTTAGACTTACCATCTTCCCTGGGTCTTGGTTCTTCATCTGTAAAAGCAGGCTGACTTACAGCAAGAGCCTAGCAAATTATACAATTATACAAATTAAACAATGCTACTATCATTACTATTAACAAACCAGTGCTGCAATGAGCTGATCTTTCTCTTGTTTTTCATGAGGACCTGCCACAACCCAAAGATCCTTAACTTCTTTTTTTTTTTTTTGTGGCCTCCTCCACACCTTTGACAATCTGACAAAGCCTATAGCCCCTTTCTCAGAATGTTTTAAAATGCAAACAATAAAATAAAGGAATTACAAACCAATTAAATGGAAATACAATTCTCCAAGTATTAAAGCAGATATAGGAACTAGTAATACATCTGTCTCTTTACTAATGCATTACATAAAATCTATCAGAGCTAATGACAACCTTCATTTCAGAGTGGAAATAAATATAAAAGATATTTTGAGAGTCTGCAGAAATTGTCATGTAATATGAAAATATCTGCCATTTCTACCGGTGACAAAGTGACAGGTCTTGCTAATACTAGTGTGGCATGTTGTCTCTATTCATAATTGAAGGAAGACTTAAATTTTAGTTAGTAGTTAGGGTAAAGATGTCATTTTTCACCCACCCATTTTCAAAGATCTTTGATTCTGTGTATGGACCAGCTTAGGAACTCCTTCTTAACCTGACCTCCCCAGCTCATACCCCTGGATACTTTCTCCATTTCTTAACATTTGGACATGCGTGGAACTCTTCTGGATTTGGGGAAGGGGATGTTTTTCCACTCACAAATGATCTGCCAGTTGGCACCAGACGCCTTGAATAAAAATATAAGCCATAAAAAATTTATAGTTGTAAACCATTTTACCCTTGGAATAGTTTTATACCAGGGGATTCATTTAGAAACATCCTCCTCTCCAAGACTGAAATTTCCATCATTGCACCCTAGTGCTTGGGCTAGTGGATTTGAGGAAGATGGCCTGGTTCCAAGATTCAAGGATTATTGGGAGAGTTACATTAGGAGACAGATCAATTAGTTTATTTCTTCCTTTCCTCAAGTTCTAATCAAATCAGTGGTGACGCAGCAATGCTCACCAGGACCACCTGCTCCAGCCTCACCTGGAGGACCTGTGAATGGACCAGACCTGATGAACCAGAATTGAAAGGGGTGGTGCCCACGGATCTGCATTTTTTTTTTTTTTTGAGACAGGGTCTCACTGTGTCACCCACGCTAGAGTGCAGTGGGGCAATCACAGTTGCAGCCTCAAACTCCCAGGCTTAAGGGATTCTACCACCTCAGTCTCCCCAGTAGCTGGGACTAGAGGCGCCTGGCTAATATTTGAATTTTTTTGGTAGAGACGGGGTCTCCCTATGTTACTCAGGCTGGCCTTGAACTCCTGGCTTCAAGTGATCCTCCTGCCTCGGCCACCCAAAATGCTGGGATTATAGGCGTGAGCCACCACACCTGGCTGGATCTGCATTTTAATAGGCCCTCAGGTAACTAAAGCAAGAGAAAACCTTCTAAGAATCTCTCTGCAACTTTCTTTTATTTACAGACACCGAATAAACGAACAGTTGACTCTGGAGCAAAACTGAGCCCTGGGTGAGTCTTGGGCTTTTCCTGATCGCTCAATACCTGAAACTTTCATAACCAAAGAGGATGGGGGCCTGATCCAGGACCTGTTCTGGTCTCCCTGTCCTTCTTCTGCTGGTCACCTTCAGGGCATGAATGTGTGGTCCTCTTTCTGAGACCACCCAACAGCTGGGTGGCGTCCCTGCTGGGGGAGAGGAGCTGCCTCTTCCAAGACCTTGGGTTCCACATAGGAACCCTGTCTCTCTTTCACAAGCCTCGTGGGAGGACTGGACTGAGGCTGTTGCCCCAGTTGCTTGTGAAAGCATGCAGGGCTCTGTTTGTGAAAGCTTGCAGGGCCCTGAAGCCACCTCCGAGGCAAGGAACAAACTGGCTTGTCTTTTCACATCGGCAGTCACTGCCTTTGGTGTCTGTTCCCTCAACGGTCCAGGCTTGCTTACATTAAAGTGCTGCCTCCAGCAGATGCACTGGGCAGCTTCAGCCACACCGACACTGTCATTTCTCACTGCCACTTTCTTCCGATGAGAAAGATGGCTTCTGCTACACCAGCCCTGGGTCCAGCCCTCCCTGCAGCCTTTGGGGAGGCCTTTTCTGTTGCCCCTCTTTTCTCATCACTTCTTTGCTCTCCTATCTTTTATCCCCGCACCCCACCCCCACCGTTCTCCCTCACCAGCTTTCCTTTCTCAAGCCAGGGAGAAGACAGCACCTGCCCCACTGACCTGGAAGATGGATGTTTTGGCCTCCCAGAAATGGCTTCCTTCTCTCCTCCGAGGCTCAGTCAGAGTCGGCCTTGGGAACAGAAGGCGGGAGAGGCCTCCTGAAATCACTTTTTCTGTGATGAGTCTATGGACCCACAGGCCTGAAGACAGACCTGTTTTAGAAAAGAGGGCTTCCTTTTGGTAAGGACACTCACGCATCTCAGGTTTTGTTCATTTTTTAGCTAAAAAAGACTTAATTCATTCCAGGCTTCAGATGGGGCTGTCAACTCTGAGATAACCTCAGTGCCAGCATGGTGGGAGGTGTGAGGAAACCACACTAGTCTCCGACCTCCCCAGAGCTTGCAGGATGGGGGCGGGTGAGGAGGGGACACACATCAAAGCCCAGAGGTTGGCCATCACCCTTCTGCTCGCGTTACCATCCTTCTTCAGAAACCAGCGGGTGTGGGAAAAGTAAAAGGCTGACCTTTCTCTCACCCCTAACCCACTTTGAATGTCTTTCATAATCACTATTGCTTTCCCCCTGGCTTTTGAGGCTTCAGCTTCAACTGCTGTCTCAAAAAAAAGTCCGTTTTCTCATCTTGGGCTACTGGTTTCACCATCTGTTTGCTCTTCAGATGTGTGTGGGTGGCAAGAGATTTTTCCCACGCATCTTCAAACTGAAAGGGCTGACCTTGCTGTGAGGAGCTTTCTGAATCATCCGGGAGTCTCTACATCCTCAGCCCTCACCCGGCAGCCGTGGCAGGGAGGGGAGGGGCACCTCTATGTGCCACAGAGTCTGCGAACACTGATCTGGGCCCAGACTACCTGGAATCAAGTGGAGGGCTTGGAAATCCTCCAGCATAGACTTGGATCATCTTGAGTTACTCTGCAGTTTAGCAGGGTGGAGTGAGACGCAATGGAGGATTTTGACCTGGAGGTCCCCAGATCCCAGCCCCAGATGCACAGCACACACATCTATGTGTGTGTCAACTGTTTCTTGCACTAGCCCCCAGCCCATGAGACCCCCAAGCCTCAGGAAGGACTGTTGTATTAACAAAGAAACTCTCTGGCTGTGTCATTGGGGGCAGTTGGAGTAACTATCTGCCATTACTTCAACCTGGTTACTAGACAGAGACTTGATTTGAGGGCACCTTTTTATTTTTTTGAAACAGGGCCTCCCTCTGTCACTCGTGGAGTGGCACGATCTTGATTCACTGCAGCCTCTACTGAGTGGGACTATAGACATGCACCACCACACCTGGCTAAAAAAAATGTGGAGATGGGGTCTCACTGTGTTGCCCAGTGGTCTCGAACCCCTGGGCTCAAGCAATCCTCCTGCCTTGGACTCCTGAAGTGTTGGGATTACAGGCATGAGCCACTGTGCCCGGCCCGAGGGCACCTTTGACATAAGAGGGGGTGCAGGGAGTGGGACTAAGTGACCAGCTATCATTGCCCATATCTCCTCCTGCAGGCCCACCCTTTCCCTTCTCTGCCACCAGAGTGTTTCAGGAGCCTCTATTCCTGGCAGAGTTAGTTGCCAATGGGAATGCTGATGACTTTTTGGCTGACCCAGGGCACTGGGACTGATCCGTGAGGTCAATTCAGTGTTTTCTGAGTCCTTTCCTGCCTGGCATGTTGCTCGATGCTGCGGTGGGGAGGGAAAGGAGGAGGGAGATGAAGATAAAGATGAAGGAGAGAACCAGAGTTACAGAAAATGTGACTTCTTCCATGGACTAAAAGATTAAAGCAGAGGACAAACGAAAGTCTGGCAGCAGGAGAGGGCTGGCAGAGGAAGGGCAGTGAAAGGGCGGTGTGGGGAGGTGTTCTTTTGAGGCGCAGAGCACTCCGTGGACACAGCCCTGGCCATCCGTGGAGTGGGGGTGTGAGGTGAGTGTGGGCGGGCTGCCCAGCCTGAGCTCAGTCCAACATCCAGCACTGACCAGGACACGCCCCTCTGGGCCTCTGTCCAGGCTCTTTACTGACCCAGCCAGAGAAGGGTGTGCGGGAGTGGGAGTGCTGACTTCTTCCTCTGCCAGCCATCTCGGCCTGGCAGTCTTGCCCAGCTTTGTACCTCATATTGACTAATCGTGGTTTTAGGCCATCCATGATGCTTCTCCCCAGCCCCATTGTTCCGGTAAACTCAGAAGTCTGTTCTTTGTTCAAAATGCTCTGTGGGTGCCCTGGGAGATCTGGACATTTGAGCTGAGGGTTAGAAGCCCATAGGGCACAGCAGCATGGACTGAAAGACAGGCTGTCTCAGGCAGGTCTAATCACCACCCTCACAGCAGGCCGGAAGTAGCCAGGTGCCAGGCCACTTGGAAACTTCCCAGAACATCTGCTGGCTAAAGTCCCCCTGAAAAGCCACCATAAAAGAGGCTCTATTTCCCAGCAGCACAGCTCAACTCCAGCTCAGCTCTGGATAACTTTGTCATGCACTTTATATCCCCAAAAAATGAGAGACAAATGTCTAAATGTCATAGTGTTTACTTTATTTAAATCCTGAGGTTAAAAAATAAAGTATTTCCACATGGCATGGCAGACACTATAAAATAATATGCTTAGGGATACAAAAGTTTTCCACCCCCATTGTGCAGGTGGGGTGCTGGTGTTTGATGTGCTTCTAGATAATTCTTTGGCAGATAAGAATGAATTGGGGTCCCAGACCCACCATCCCGTAAGGCCACATGAATTGAGGATTAATCAATTAAAGTGCAATTCCAAATGTTAAGCCTTCCAAACGAGGCTTGGGAGTTGCTCTGCAGCCACCAGAGGCAGAGTGTCTCTGGATAACATACGTCAAGCAGCCTTTCTTTTTTTTCTTTTTTTTTTTTTAAATCAGAGATGCCTCCTAAAATTTCAAGATGTACTTTATTATTTTAAAAGTGCTTAAGAGGAAAGAGAGAATTATTAATTCAGTCTCTCCTGTTTCCTTGGAAGAAACGTAATGAAATGAGAACTTACTAAGGTTCCCCTACAAAGTGCTTTCTTGGTAAGTGTTTTGTAAACAAGAATGGCTGTCTCCATGGTCTTTGTGTACATGACCATCCTTGGTTCTCAGCATCACGAATGGCTTCTCTCTGCTTTAATTCCCAACACCTCTGAGCCAAGGACAGTGTCTTGGCCTAAAGAATTCTCACATGTAGAATCATGTGCACTTTAAAAAATGAAATCAGGTACACTTTTAAAAATGAAACTTCTTTAAAATTTCATCAGTGGACATCCAACCATATTACAAAACACAGGCTCCGTGATTTCATCCCCAAATGGGGATTTCCTTTCATTTGGGCCTGAAATAGTTTCACCACCTTAGACGATAATTTTAAAATTTCCAAAACACTATTTATTCTTGAGTTATATGATGTGGCTTTCATTTCTATTTTCCAAACCCTGTGGAGTTTTTCAGTTCCTGTGTCTTTGCCTGCTCTTGGTCCAGTCCACCTGGAGTCCAGTGTGTTGAGGTCAAGCACTCTGTAGAGTCCACTTGGACCTGGAGGACACTTTGTGCCAAACATGCCTCCTTGTTTGCGGCTAAGTGCGTCTGACAGAGGTTGGCATGTTCTTGATGGTGGTGAGTGGCTTCAGTGGCATGATGAAGAAGGCATCTGGTATCGATATGAAGACGTGACTGTTATGCAGAGAGATGAGCCATCAAGGGGCTGCCCACCCGCCCCCCCTTTTTTTTTTTAAAGAGTGATCTGGGATCCCAAGGACGCTTCCTTCTGGCTGATTTCTAGTGTAATTCAGTCTAGCCAGGGCTACCACCTGCAGCGGCGGTTCTTCAATTGTTATTTGCATTTTTTAAAAAGTACCCCAGTCCTTAATTGTCAGTAAAGTTGGGAATCTGATTTAAATCAGAATAAAGCTATTTATAAAAGCCACTCTTAAATATGCCAAGATGTTCTGTAGCTGCAGAGAGCACAGCAAACTTGAGCTTGAACAGCAACCTAACAAAATACAAATGTCCACCCAGCACAAAAAATAAATTTGCTAATGAAACCACATAGTTAGGAAGTCACCTCGGGGCATGGGGCAGTCCTCCGAATGTAGCAAAGGCTTTCTTTGAACAATGGCAGTCAGCGCTGAAGGTGGTGCGCACGAGACACCCAGCTCTCCTGAAGGAGTCGTTCTGGGTAAGCTGCAACTGGTCTTCTGCTGTGGTGAGTGACATGTTCAGAAAGGACCTCAGATGGAATGTCCCGGGCCCCAAACCTGTCAGCTACTCAGTGAATGGTGGTTCTTGTTGCATATGGTGCCAATGACACTTCAGAAGGTCATCAGCTTGGCCAGAGTCTCTGCAGTATCCTCAGAAAGCTTGGCCAGAGTCTCTGCAGTATCCTCAGAAAGCTAAGCACTCAAAGATTCTAGATTGCTCTGGGTTCTCTTTCATTAGTTTCTTTCTTACAGTGAACAAGCTGACTCCTGATTATCTTTTGCAAGAGGCTGGATGGATTCAAAGTTAGCATGATTTGCTCTGAATCATCTCAGGCCATGTGGCATGCCTGTGAGGACAAACATGAGGCCAAGAAGAGTCGCTGGGGGCCTGGCCACTTCTATTCCAATATTAAACATGGTCAGAGCCTTGGCCAGGGGAAGATGATTGAGTACCCGATGACTTTCTGCCAGAAGAGGCTGCTCCAAGAAAGCCAAATGCAAGAGGCCCAGCTTTTCTCTGGGTAACCTCTTTGAAAGGTTCTATTCCCCATTCCTTACGTCTTGCTTCAACTGACTGAAGTGCCCAACTCTCCTGTTTAAAGGTCTGAGTCCATTCCAGAAATGACTCCTTAGCTGTGGCCCCACAATAGTCCTCTTTGCTGGTGGTGAGGCTGTGGCTGCTGGTGTGTGGTGGGTTTGGGGTCTCTGTTGGACTTCGCCTGGAGTTCCTGACCCATTCTCAAGCCCTCAAAACCAGCCAGACCAGGGTTATGACAAAGAGAAACTTTGGGAAATGTGTGACTGGACTTGGGTCACAAGGCTAGCTGGAGGAATTGCTGGGCCCAGCTCTCAGATTCTCAGACAGCCTGCCTGGGGCTCTCTCCCCTCCAAAGTACGACCTTTGTCAGACGCCCTGTTCACCCATGGAAGAACCTGGGGCCTGACTGTGGGCAGCTGGTTCCATGAACAAGGAACAAAGAGCTGTCCAAGGTGAGCTATCTGTTGTTGGAGAAGAAAAGGACCACAGAGAACAGGGAAGATTAACGAATTCTTGTCTGGGAACAGGCAACAGGATCTCTCTGCCTCAAGCGGGGATGTCTCCTGGAGGTCAGGTGCGGGCTGAGCAGCGGGAAGTGGGCAAATGGGCTGTCAGGGAACCTGTCAGGAGGGGAGTGGGGCCCAGGGATCCATCATGCCTCTGCTTACTCTGTCACTTTGGTTTTTAAGTTATCAAAGACTTTTGTTAAGAAGGCCCCAATGTTTGAAAGTGGTTCTAATCCTGGCTATGATCATCAGTAAACACGTCTGCAGGCGGGGCAGAAGCTCTTATTTATATAAACAAACGTGGGCCATCAGCTGAGGTGTAACTCTAAAGCCAATGCACAAGCCTGCTCTGTGGTCACGACATCCACACTGGCTGGCATTTGGGCATTAGATGTAGTGTACACACAGCCACCGCAGGCCCCCAGTACAGTGGGTTTTGTTCTCGGATTATCTTTACTTCTGATTCTTAGGGCAATGCTTTGAGCTGTGGAGAGGCCTGGCTGAGTGAAGGGCTTTGAGGACAGAATCACCCAGACAAAAGGGCCAGGAAGAGAGTGCAGCTTAGAGGCCCCTCCAACACTGCTGAGTTCTGGAGCAGCCTCCAGCTTACTGGGGCAGTGAGGGACAAGAGCATGACTGGAGGAGGCTAGTCAGGATCTCAGGAGGGTTCCCTGGCACCCTGACTCACGCAATGGTTGTGTGCCTCCTCTTCCTGGGAGTACCTGAGGGTGTCACAGCCACAGGGCATGGCCAGGGCACCCAGCTCAGGTCTCCAAGATGCGGGACCCTGGTGGGGTAGGGCAGAAAATCTCTCCACAGGCAGGAGTTGGGATCACCCCTACCCGTGAAACTCTCCACAGGAGGCCTAGTGCCAACCGTGCTCCCAGGAGAGGCTGACGGTCTCCTGGGTGTTTAAACCTCTGGCAGAGCATCCCTTTGGGTGTGCGAACAGCTGGGTCTCTACTTAATGGAAACATTGCCTGAGCCCTTCAAAGCCTTGGGGGCTAAGAGTGGCCGGTGCAGAGTGCTGAGCACAAAGTGCTCCCCAGACGCCACCTCTGAGGGGCAGCCCAGGGGCCTCTCTTCCAGAGGGGCAGAGTTGATGATTTTGGAGCAGCTGACGTTTTAAAAAAATGCTTTATGTGACAGGTGAGGAAGAGTAGTGTTTCCTGTGGATGAAGTGAAGTTACCGAGGTGCTGAAGCTACAGGAAATCACTTCCATCGTAGATCACAGGCCGATCAACCGTCAAGTGATAAAATACCTTTTTAGAGACAAACCTGAAGAAAGAGAAATGGAAAAGGAGGGTGTTACCTGAGAGCTGAAAGTCTGAGGCGTGGCAGCTGCTGCTGAGGCCTCTGTGGTCTCTGCAGTGACCTGGTCGGGTGTGGGTGCTGGAGCCCCGTGCCCCACTTCTTGTCTGTCTAGTGGAGTTCTCTCCCTGTGAGGGTCAGGAGGTCTCAGGACATCACCGTGGACTCTCCTGAGGCTTGGATACAGAAATGTCCTTTTGGTCACAGGCTGTGAATGTCACCTTCCTCACCTGGCTGCTCTGAAGCAGCTGGCAGTGGGGACTGCACAGTGTGTGTATGGGGGGGTGAGGAGCAGGCAATGGGAGGAGGCATATGGCGGAGGCCAGCACGGATTTTTTCTGACTTGGCAGCTAACTCAGTTCTGACATCCATAGTTTGGAAATCTCAAGTAGGTCCCTAGAATGATCTCAAGGGGCCAAGGCCAGAGTTTATCACGGCACCATGGCCACCTCCAGGGGTAACTGGGAACCTGCTCAGGCTTGGGACGGTGCTCTGCCCTCATCATACCTCTCCTTGGTCTCTCCATCAATCCACAGTGTGGTGGCCATTGCAGAGTAGGAAATGGAGACTCAACTAAGGGCCATTGGGGGAAGAGCAGAGCTTGGGCCTGGTGGTCCCCAACCCATTCTCCTAACCACTGCCCTATCCTGTTCAAGAGGGGCTGGGACTCATGTCCACTCTTGGGGTAGAGGGTGGCTACAAAGAGAGCTCTCTGGCCATGACAGGCCTATGCCATGAGGTCCTGCTAACTCCAGGGGTGCTTTCATTTCCGCTTGGGAGTGTAGGGAGGGGCAGGAGGGGGCGAGGTGGGAGGTTCATCTTCCAACCCCTCCTGTGGTGGGCACTCTTGGCCACAAGCCCTGGCAGTTCAAGGCCTGGAGGTGGTGAGGGGATGACATAGCTTTTCCTTAGTGTCCTGTCTAGTTATTCTGCTAAGAGCCAAGTACTCATGCTGGGGATGTGACCAGTAGCCCAGGACCTTGCTCAGAGAGGATGTGGCCAGAAACAGATTGGGCCGTGCTCTCTAGAGAGCCGGTTCCAGTGACGGGGTCTGTGCTGCAGCAGAAGACATAAACAGGGGCAGGTGCCCAGCAGTCCTAACCACCCTTGTCCACATGATTGCTGCTCAGTCAATGCTGGTCCTCTCTCCGCTTCCCTCCTGCTATCCCTCTGACCTCATCTCCCTATTCCCATTCTCCTGTCCAGCTTCTCTCCCATCTTCTAAACTATACACTCCTGAACCTTAGCTGGTTCTCAAAGTGCTTCCCAGAGATGGCACCTGCTGCTCCCACCACACGGCCAGGGGCTTTGTGGTGTAGTCTCGGGCCTGCTTATCTCAAGCTCTGCCCTTCCTTCTTTTATTCCTCCCTTTCTCGTTCATTCATTCATTCAGTCCTTCCATTGTATTTCCTGAGCCCCTTCTTTGGGCAGGGCAGTGGCAGGGCAGTGGGAATCAACATCAGAGAGAAGGAAAGGGCACCCTGGTTATTAAAAGTTCAGAATGGCCAGACCGCCTGTTTCAGATCCGGCTCCACTACTGGCTGTGTGACTTAAGAGTGTCACTCCTCTACCCCTCAGCAGTGACGTGGTGAGATTCTGCAAGCATGAGCCCGTGTGCCACAAAATCTCTAACAAACACTGGAACACCACGGGAGAGTGGTCAACAATCAAGAACGATTAATAATAAGTTACTGACAAATAATTTGTTTCGAGTGTCCACCTCTGCCCTTGAGAAGAGGTGGAAGAGAGGCCTGGAGACGTGGAGCTGGTGCCTGAAGTGGCCCTACCTTGAGAAGGTATTGTCGAAGATAAGCATGTAGATGCCAGGCGTGCGAACCTTGAGCTGGCCCTGGATGTTCTCCTTGTGGGAGTTGCATCGGGTCGTGGGAATGAGGACCTGGGAGGGAAAGCAGATAGGCAAAAACATCACAGAGGCCGAGAGGGCCCTGGGCATCCTCGGGGAAGACCTTTATTTTAGGGAGAAGGCTGAGTGTGTTGCCCGAGGTCACAGCTGAGCAGGGCCGGAGCTGGGACCAGCCCCAGTAGTGGCACAGTGCCATCCCACACCCCGAGGCTGTTGATGACTAGTGGCTATGAGTTTCTTCCAGAATCATGACCTGGTCAGCACCCTTAAGAAGTGATCCCCTAGCCTTGAACATAGAAGATGCTAGAACACTCCACGGGCTAAAGGAGAAGCCCTTTTCTGGCTTCAGGATAAGAAGCTTAGTCTAGGTGGGATCCACCTGTCCAGCTGTCTCTTGTTGGTCCTGGTGCTGCCCTTGGGTCTCACAGGACAGGCTGAGACCTCCTTCCAGATAACAACCTTCCAGGCACAAAGCTGCTGGGTTCACTCTCCTCCAGGCTCAACATCCCTGGCTCCACCTAGGCCTGTTTACTGGCTGTGCTTTGGCTGGTCCCTGTACCCCAGGACCCTTTCATCTTCCTGCACCTGCGCCTCAGCCTCCTATTCACTTTCTGCCTTCCCTGAGAATGAGAAATTAGTCCCAGGAGACAGTGATACTGATTTTTTTCAGACGATTTTTGAAGGGCCTCACCGTCAGAGATAAAATCTGTGCAAAGGGTGCGTGCTGGACAGGGCCAGGGCTGCGGGGGAGGTCTTTGAATGGCTCACTTCTTCCCCACCAGGGCAGGCTCTTCAACCTACTTCCCAGCTAAGACACAGGCCTCATTTTAAAACTGAAAATATGCTAGGAGATAAGGCAGAGCCAGCCAACATTTTTTTCCTTTTTTTTTCTGAGATGGAGTCTTACTCTGTTGCCCAGGCTGGAGTACAGTGGCATGATCTTGGCTCACTGCAATCTCTGCCTCCCAGGTTCAAGCAATTCTCCTGCCTCAGCCTCCCGAGAGTAGGGACTACAGGCGTCCACCACCATGCCTGGCTAATTTTTGTATTTGTAGTAGAGACGGAGTTTCACCATGTTGGCCAGGTTGGTATTGAACTCCTGACTTCAGGTGATTCGCCCGCCTCAGACTCCCAAAGTGCTGGGATTACAGGTGTGAGCCACCATGCCTGGCCAGAGCCACCAACATTTAAAATTTCTTTTGTTTTCTTTTGAGATGGAGTCTCGCTCTCTTGCCCAGGCTGGAGTGCAGTGGCGCGATCTAGGCTCACTGCAACCTGTGCCTCCTGGGTTCAAGCAATTCTCCTGCCTCAGACTCCTGAGTAGCTAGGATTACAGGTGTACACCAACACACCCAGCTAATTTTTGTATTTTTAGTAGAGACAGTGTTTCACCATGTTGGCCAGGCTGGTCTCGAACTCCTGACCTCGTGATTCGCCCGCCTTGGCCTCCCAAAGTGCTGGGATTACAGGCATGATCCACTGCACCCAGCCCTTAATTTTTTCTTTCTTTCTTTTTTTTTTTAAAGAAGTGACTAGCACCTAGAGGATCTTGTCTTATAAAGTGTCCCTAAGCCTTCCATTTAAGACTAACTACACAGAAATGGTTAAATGGACCAGAAGGTCTACAGACAATGGAAGCAGCATCTTAGCAACTTTGAGTTCCTAATGAGGTAAACTTCCCCAGAAGTGACCATTTTTATTCTTTACAAAATAAAATGTAGCTTCTTTTTCAGAAATACAATTTTTATTACATTCAGTTTTTATTTTTTCCTATTAAACATTTTTAACTTGTACAAAATGACTGAATCCAAAATAGTTGTTAATATAAGGATGCGATTACTTTCTCAACTTAATCTTGAACACAGCTGCATATTTCTCAAAACTCTACATGTTCCCAAACTCTACACAGTTCCCAAAATGAAGCGAATTCCCACAAAGGGCTCTGCTCTCAGGAATCTTGTGGTTTAATGGCGATCACAAAGAAGAAAACATTCAATTACACTGGGGTGAGAGTACCATGAGGGGAGAACTGGCAAGGGGTGCCATTCTAGCCTCTGGGTGGGAGGCAGGAGGCCGAATGCCAGGGGAGACTTCCTGGAAAAGGTGATGCTGAGTTAGGACAAGTTAGCCAGTGAGAAGGGGTCTGGCTGTTCCTGGCAGTGGAGACAACATATTTAAAGGCATGGGAGAATATCTAAGATTTACCCTCCCAGGACACAACAACAACAAAACAAAAAATAGAAAACATATGAAAGGACAGTTTTTAAGACACTGGTTATCAGGCAATGCAGGATAGTGATCCCTGAGAGACAGGAACAGGGTGAGCCCAACAACTGCCCTCACAAAAAAAAGGAGAGAGACAAAAAAACCAGAAGGGGTAAAAGAAAATGAATACCAAGATGGCAGACTCAAACCTAACCTTAACAGCAATCACAGTAAATGAAAATAGCCTAAACATTCCAATGAAAAGGCAGAGATTACCAGACTCTGCCCAACCCTATCATGCCTACAAGAAATGCAATTTAAATATAAAGATACAAATAGGTTAAAAGTAAATGGATGTAAACAAGATTACCAGGCTAGCATGCTAGCCAAAGAATGCTGGCTTGACTGTATTAATATCACATAACATAGATTTTATATCAAAGAATATTACCGGGGATAATTTCATAATGATAAATATGTCAGTTCATTAAAAGGACAATAATCCTAAACATTTATGCCCTTAATGACAGAGCTTCAAAATACATGATGCAAAAAGTCATAGAACTGCAAGGAGAGATGGACAAATTCACAATTATAGTTGGAGATTTCAACGTCTCTTTCTTAATAATCGATAGAATAAGTAGACAAGAACTCAATGAAGAAACAGAAGATGAACAACAGCATCAACTAACTTGAACTAATTGGCATCTCTAATAGAACATTCCGGCCAGGCACGGTGGCTCACGCCTATAATCCCAACACTTTGGGAGGCCGAGGTAGGTGGATCACCTGAGGTCAGGAGTTTGAAACCAACCTGGCCAACACAGCGAAACTCTACCTCTAATAAAAATACAAAATTAGCTGGGCATGGTGGCGCTTGCCTGCAATCCCAGCTACTTGGGAGGCTGAGGCAGGAGAATCGCTTGAACCTGGGAGGCAGAAGTTGCAGTGAGCCAAGATCGCGCCATTGCACTCCAGCCTGGGCAACAAGAGTGAAACTGTCTCAAAAAAAAAAAAAAGAAAAAAAAGAACATTCCACCCCACAATAGCAGAAGGTACATCCTTTTCAAGTGCACTTGGAACGTTCACCCAGGTAGGTCACATTCTAGGCCAAGCTTGTCCAACCCGCGGCCCAGGAAGGCTTTGAATGCAGCCCAACACAAATTTGTAAACTTTCTTAAAACATTATGAGTTGTTTTGTTGTTGTTGTTTTGTTTTTTTAGTTCATCAGCTATTGTTAGTGTTAGTATATGTTATGTGTGGCCCAAGACAATTCTTCTTCCAATGTGACCCAGGGAAGCCAAACGATTGGACACCTTTGTTCTAGGCCATTAAGAAAACACCTCTCAAACTTCAAAGGATTCAAGTTATATAAAGTATGTTCTAGGTCTACAATGGAATTAAATTAGAAATCAAGAGCAGATCTCTGGAAAATCTCAAAATATCTGAAAACTGAAAAACAAACTCAAACATGTGGATCAAAGAGAAATCAAAAGGGGAATCAAAAAGGCACAGAGGGAGAGTGAGCATTGTGTTCCTAACACAACAGTGTGCTTGCTCAGGCTGGCAGCTGGTGGTGGTGAGGCAGTAGGATGGGCCCCTGACAAGCCTAGAGGGGACAAAGGTGTACAAAGAGTGTACATTGAGGGCCTGCTATACGTAGGCTCCATGCTGCCTCTTCTGCACACGACATCTCATTTACTTCCATTAACATTCTATCACATTCTAGTTCCACCAGGGACTAAGGATCCTGGGAGGGTGAGGGGTTGGTTCTGTTTCTGTGATCCACAACCTAACAACTCTGGCCTGGTCTCAAACACAGCAACAAGGGTGTATGGGAAGGAGCTGCTGGAGGGGAAGGCTTGCTGTGTGCATGGGGACCTTGGTGTGCTCACCCTGCATACCCTCGCACCCACCACCTTGATTACAAGCAACATCAAGAGCTCCTTAAAGCAGGCCCCCTGAAGAGGACATGTTTAACATAGATTAATGTGTGTTCTTGAAAATGATACTCTTCATATCTTTAAAACATCTTATTCTGTAGCCTTTTCATTCATTCCAGCTGTTTTTCATTCATTCCATTCACATGAAACATCTAGAATCAGCAGATTCACAAAATAGATCCGTGGTTGCTGGGGGCAGAGGTTGGGGAGTGACTGCTAATGGGCACAGAATTTCTTTTTTAGAGTGATGAAAAGAATCTAAAATTAGACCGTGGTAATGGTGGTTACAACTCTGTGAATATACTAAAAACCATTAAACTGTACATTTCAAGTCGGTGAGTTATATCTCAATAAAGCTAAAAAACAAAGTCAAGTGTCCTTGCTGTCAGCTGATTCCTCCTCTGACTCCCTCTGGAGCCCACCCCAGCAGGCCATCGAGCTTCTCTGGCCAAAGACGGATCTTCTGCCCAGAGAGAGGACAGGGTCTGGATCCAATTCTCTGCTTTGTCCCTGGGCCTCAGGCCAGCGGTGTGTACACTGGTAACCTGGTTCATAATTTCTTTCACCAAGTGCCTCACCTAGATTCACAATCTCTAATCTCAGTGTCAAGTCCGTGACTATAATGGAGGAAGTGGGTCTGGAGAGAGGGTGGCACAGGGTGGCGAGTATCAGACAGGCACCTCTAGAGATGGGGCTGGCCTTCTGCTGTGCTTTTCCATCTACTGGATGCTTCTCCTCAAGCGCACAGGCCCCTCGCCTCACCTCACAGTGCTGCTCCTGGTTTCCTCCACTGTGGCCTTCACCATCACCCAGGGGTCTCCTTTCCTCATCTCTGTTCCCCAGGCTGGGCTAGGCACCCTTCGCAGGGGTACCCACAGTGCCCGCCCACCCCTGTCATGAAGCCACCTGGAATCACAAGTGTCTATTGATTACAGTCTCTCTCCGACTACACAGTGAGCTTCCTTCATCTCTCTCTATCCCCTGTGGGCCCTACAGTCCAGTATACAGCAGACACTCAATAAATGGTTGCAAATACACAGCATAGTTCCTTGTGTCTATACCTCCGTAATCATGAGGTCTGAGTGCTGCCATTTGCATTGTACCTGTCATTTCCTCTAAGGCCCAGGCTGGTCAGGAGAGCACCCGGGGAGTCCCCGGGATAGATATTGAGGGCACTTGTGTGGAAACAGGCTACCCTGGCCACGGTCTCTTTGGGGGACATCAGGCAGAGATAACAGCCACCCCCATCTGTGGCTGGTGACAGTGGCCTGTGAAGGCAGAGGAGCACCTGAGCATCCTGTACACAGGCCCCTTCTGCCCCCTGGTGTCACTGTGGGGAAAGGCAATGGGGCCCCCTGGCAGTTAGAGATGAGGAAGGCTCAGTAGGTCCCCAAGTTCCTGATTCCTGGTAGAGCCACACAGGAACCCCAGGCTCCTGAGGACTCGGTGGGTAGGGACTGAGCAAGGGGAGAGGCCTACAGCCCAGTCATGTGTGGGCAGGCAAAACAGCAAAGGCCTGGATCCCTGATTTCGTCCCTTCCCTCCTTGCCACAAACACTCACGGTGTCTGGTCTGGGTGGATTCAGGATGAGGCCCTGGTAGGTCTGGGGAATGTGATGGTGAGTGGCAAGGGCAGCTCTTGGCAGTGCTGCCGTTTGTTAGTGTGGAGCTGACAGGCATGTTGGCTGTGCCAGGACTTCCTGGGCGGAGGCTCAGAACTGCTCAAGAAGGAAGGGCTCCAGAGGTAGGTATGAGGAGCTGGCTACAAACCCCAAAAGAATAAGATGGGCAGAGCGGTTTTAAATAAGACAGAATATCAGACTCCAATAAACAAGGCCAAACCAAGGGAGCAGAGTTACATTTTGAGAGTGAGTCTGAAAAGCAGAGAAATGACAAAAGCGATCCCTGCAATGAGCAGATTCCAACAGGGCAGGATGGCAGGAGAGCAAACCCAAACTGGTACATGTTCCTCTACGGGATGCCAGCATCAGAGCAGGAACTGCTGTGTGGCCCTCCTAGCTGGGCTCTCCTGCTCTGGGCCTCCCTCATCCCTCAACCTCAAGCCCCTCAAGGGCACCCAGTGGACCAAACACAAGGGACTAATAGATGTTTCTGCAAAGACTTCACAGAATTCTTGTTTCACATGACTTTAGCTTGCTTTTCCCTATCTTGATCCTTGCAATTCTTGCAAAATGGAGATTTCTGCAGTCATATTCCCAGGCTAGGATCCACTTTCAGCTCCAGTCCAGCAGGCCCAACCGCTTTTACCATTTCTTCCACTCAGAATGATTCAAATGGAACTTGTGTTTCCATCCAAACCGTCTCTCCCTCCCATATCCCTCTATACCCTTTCTCTGCAGAGATGCAGGCACCGAATTCAGACCTCAGGCATGGGTCTCCCTCCTCCTTGCCCCGTACTGAATCAGCCACCCATGGAGCCCTGCCCAACCTCTGTCCCTGTGGTCTGGATTCCACCCCATCCTTTCCACTCTGGCTTCAACTCCCTGATCTACACCAGTGGTTCTCAATCTACACCAGTGGCTGCTCATTGGAATCACTTGGAGATGTCTGGATCCCACACCTAGAGATTCTAATTTGCAGCCAAGGTTGAGAACTACAGTCCAGGCACTGTCAACATTCCATGCCTAGAATGTCTTAGGAATTTATAAACTGGTACCCACCACCAAGATTTCAAGCTTGACCACCCAAGTGACATTGGTGTTGTCTCTACTGACACCCTTCCAGGTGGGATGCACCCTAAGCTAAAAACTAGAGGAAGACAGGTCACCACCTCCCAAGGTGACCCATTTCTGCTTTGCATAGCTCTATTAGAAAATGATCCTTAAATTGAGTCATATGTCTGTATTCCTCTTTCACCTACCCATCTATCCCAAGGGCAGATTGTACCTGTTTGACACAGGTGTGACCTTCAGACATTTGAAAACAACTTTCCAGAACCTCTGGGTCTTTCCCTCCCCAAACTCGACAAGGCCCAGGTGCTCTGCCTTCTCTGCATGGCACAGCCCAGAACATTCCAGGTGAGGCCTGCCCAGCAGAGGGTAGGATGGCCACTGCCCTGCTTTGGGAAAGGCCTGCCCAAGTACCCAGATGTGTGTGTTAGGAGCCCATAGGCAGGGAGCCCAGCCTTACCTTACACTGATCCAGCGGTGTGTCCTCGGCCTCCTGGAAGACCACGCTGAAGGAGATGCTCTTGGGGTCAGAGGAGAAGACCCAGCTGATGGTGAGGCCTGCTTCGGCCACAGTGATGGGGATCAGGCTGTAGGTGCTGGACCTCACAAACAGCTCCCTGCTACCCTCCCCGAAGCTGGCAATCTCATCCACTGTGAGGGGTACTTTGATCCTAAAATCAAAATACAGAGCGGGATCTGATTGACTGGGCAAAGTGTTTGTGTCCACTGGCCAGGTCATCCATGGCTCAGAGGTGGCTGGAGACTTCTTGAGAGGATAAGCCCTGGGTAACCCTGGCCAACATGCTTAATTACGGGATGGCCAGTTCACTCCAACAAATGTTTCCTGAGCGCTTACTACATGCCTGGCATGGTTCTAGGCATGGAGGACACAGCAGTAAAAAATATAGATGACGTATTTGCCTGTGTGGAGCTGAAAGCCCATGGGAACTAAGGAACTGAGGATGGCCTGACCTGCTCCATGGCCCTCGTGGACAGGAAGTGAGTGCCGAGGCGCAGCTTTCTACTGCTCTCCTGAAGGTGCCCTGCTGCTCAGTCGTCTGTTTTCTCTCTGCCATTTCTGCTTCCAACTCCCTGCCTCACCCTTTCACCTAATTAGCACAAGCCTCCCAGCCTTTCAATATAGTCGCATCTGGCATCCACTGTAAGATTCTACATGGAAACCCTGACCTTTCCTCAAATGCCAACATCCCATACTCTTTATAATGTAGGGGTGATGCAAGTAATATAATGGTTTTGGGGAGAAAAGCTTGTTCTTACTCTCCCTGGGTAGAGAAAAGCTTCTTCAAGAAGTTTACAGGGTTCATTGACAGTGAGTTCCTCTGTTTTTGGGGTTCTGTGCTGGACCCAGAGTATTATGTGAAGAATGTGAGGTTAGGGGCCAAGGGACCTGCCTCACTGCATCCCGGCTGCAGGGCTTACCCTCTCATAAACCTCAGTTTCCTCATCTGCCAAACAGGGACAACCATGCCTGCCTCAGGACTGCTGCAAGGACTAGATTACAAGATGAACCTGAGAAGCTTGCTCCTCGGGGACCCTTCCAGGCCGAGTGGCACCCCTCCGACACTGTGCAACTCTGGAGGCAGTTAGGTTAGCTCACGGTCATGGAGGCAGGACCTCCAGTGCAGAGCTGCAACTTAGGAGCAGTGTGGCCTTGGGTGAATCACTCACTCATTTTGAGCCTCAGTTTCTCAACTGTGAAATGGGAAGGTGGCAACCATCATAGGCCATGCCGTGTGCTCAGCAATTTTGCATGTTACTGCAGTAGCTCCACGAGGAAGGCATGACTGTTGCCATTCTGTGAAAGAGGAAACTAAGATTCTAAAAGATTAAGAAATTCGATCCAGGCTCGCACAGGTCTGAGGCAAAGCCATCATCTTCCTACCATACCAAACTGCCTTTTGTGGAGAAAATGTATTACTATGCCCTTTAACACAGGGGAGGGAACTAAGTTCAAAGAGGTTAGGTAACTTGCCCAACACTGCCCAGCAAGTGGTGGTGCTGAGGGCTCATTTGCCTCCAAAGCTGTGGAGATGAATGGACAGACTCCCCAAAGCTAACGAGAAGGTAAGAAATGATGAAAAACCAGCATGCTTTAAAGAACAGCTCCAATACTCACCTTTGTGAGAATTCAATTCAATGCAATACTTCTCCATGTGTTAAATTTTATTTCTAATTAAGACCCCTCGACCAGTATTTACAATTTTCAAGAATCTGAGGGCAGGTGTGGGGGTCTATTCTGGAACAGACATCTTTCTCGTAATGTGGAAATCTTACCATATTACCATGTAAAAAGTCACTTACCCTGACATAATGTCCCATTAATGCTGGAGCATTTTATAATTTTATGCTCCAGAATTCTCCCCTGGCACCCAGGTATTTGGATTGTGCATCAATCATCTATTCTAGACATCATCTATTCAGCAACAAGGACAATACTCAGCCTCTCCAAAGGAGATCTTAACAAAAAAAATCAAGGGTTTGCTCAAATATAATATAATCTTAAGATGCCTATTGTCTATAAGGCTCATGTCACAAATGTGAATTCCACTGAGTGACCTCAGAAATTCCAGTTTACATGAGTCAAAGGGTACCAACACATGTGCAGTGTTCTGAGATAATCCCAACCTTTAACATGTTTTCAGATGCTCTCACGATATGGTTGCTAATCCTTAGCTTGCTGTCACTCTCTTTGAAAGAGGCAGAAAAAAATAACTTTCAAGATGTTGTCATTCTCCTCGCATTTTATTCCCATGTCCAGCCGACCTATTCTCGGTTCTATCCTATTCTCCTCCAGGATATGCCTTGGATCTGCATGTTCTAATTACTTATAAATCTCATAACTTTCCTCATCCCTTTACTTGAGGGTAGGTTTTTTACAAGTTTTATTATAAATGATTTCAAACATTTCCTTGTTCTTTCCCATTAAATGCCACTAAAAAACCTGAAAATGATTCAGCAGTTGTAATAAAAGTAAAGGGCAGGAGAAGGAAGGTGGACTGATTAAGGACCCCCAGAATATGAGGAAAATCACAACAGCTGAGCGTCTCTGAGCCCCCAACCTACACATACTAGAAAACCACTCATTATCCTAAGAGCCTGGAAAATCACAGTGTGCGTGAGGAAAGACAATCAACAGAAGCTGACACTGACATCAATCAGATGCTGGAGTTATCTGTCAAGGCTTTTAAAGCAGTCATGAAAAAAATGCTTCAATAACAATTTTAAATGTTCTTGAAACAATAAAAAAGTGGAAAACTCACACCAAAGAAACAGAAGATATAAAAAAGAACCAAATGGAAATTTTAGACCTAAATAATTACAATAACCAAAAAAAAAAAAAAAAAAAAAAAAAAAAAATCACTGGACACTCAATAGCTGAATAAAGATGACAGTTATACTTGAAGAGAGAAAAACAGAAATTCCTCAATCTGAACAACACAGGGAAAAGAGAATTGGGGGGCGGGGTGCAAGGAAAAAGAACAGAGCCTCAGGGACCTGCAAGACAAGGACGAAATATCTCACATTTGTATTACTGGAGTCCCAAATGGAGAGGGAAAATAGAGTACATCTGAAAAACTATTCAAAGAAATGATGGCTATAAACTTCCCAAATATGGCGACAGATATAAGCCTAGAGATTCAAGAGCTGGGTGTACCCCAAATAGGAAAAACCCAAAGAAATTCATGCCAAGACCCATCATAGTTCAGCTTCTAAGAACAAAAGACAAAGAAAAAACTTGAAAGCAGGCAAGAGAAATAACTTATTATCTACAGGAGAATACCAATTTGAATGCTAGGGGATTTCTCATCTAAAACCATGGAGGCCAGAGGGAAGTAGCAGCACACTTATTTCAAATGCTGAAAGAAAAAAACTGTCAATTCTATACTTGGCAAAACATCCTTTAGATATTTTGTGAAATCCAGCAGGGTGTGAAAAAGAATTATATACCACAGCCAGTGGGATCTATCCCAGGTATGCAAGGTTGGTTTGATATATGAAAGTCAGTCAATGCAATCTATCATATCAACAGGCTAAGGAAGAAAAAGTCTATGATCTTATCAATTGATGTAGAAAAAAGATCTGGCAAAATTCAACAGCCATTCTCAACCACCCAAGTTCTCTTTTACTATTTCTAATTGTCACTGCTGTGAGTAGCATGCAAGGGACATTTTGGTAGCTTTATCTTTGCACATCCAGTCATTATTTCCTAAGGATAAATTCCCAGACATAGGCCCATTGCATCGAAGAGAAAATGCAATTCTTGAACTTTTGGTACATCCTGCAGCCGAGCTGTTCTCCAGAAAGGGTAGCCCTGACATTTCATACTCCCCCAGCATCAACAGCTTGTGAGTGGGCTAGCTATTTAATTCTTCCTGCTTGGTCTGCCCCATAATTCAATATAGTGTTTGTCCAAGTGTGGTCCAAGGTCACCTGAGGACTGGTGGAATAGATCATTCTCTTATGACCACATCTGACCCTTCAGAAAATTCTGTCTTCACCACCTTCAAAATAGGTCCAGAATTTGCCCTGGCTCTGCCCTCTCTGCCAACACTTGGTCCAAGGAACAAGCATTCCTCTAATACCCTTTCAACTGGTCTCCCCACTTTTGCTCTTGTCCTCCATCATCTATTCTCCACATGGCAACCAGAACAATTCTTTTTCAAATGTAAATTAGATTAAGTCACTCTTAATGCTACACACCTCATTTCGGGGTCCCATTTCCCTCAGATTCAAAGTCAAAGTCCTTACAATGGCCAACAAGACCCTACGTGCTGGGACCCTCATTTCCACTCTGACTCCACCTCCTGGTTCTCTCTACTGCAGGCACGCTGGCCCTTTTCTCGGCCCCTCAACATGCCACGCACCATCCTGTCGCAGGGCCTTTGTGCTGCCTGTTCCCTCTGCCTGAAATGCTATACCCGTAGATAGAAGCCTGGCAACTCCTTCACCTCCTTCAAGTCTTATCTTCTTACTGTCACTCTATTTAAAATGGCAAATTCCCCTTCCCTGTTATCCTACTTTATCTTTTCCCATAGCAAGCACCACCTTGTAACATTTATACAATATTGACTTATTTAATTATGTTGACAGTTTGTCATCTGTCAACCCCTGCTGGAATGTAAGCTTGATGAGGGCGAGGGGTGAGCCTTTGTTGGTTTTGTTTACTGACATGCTCTAAGCACCTAAAATAGTACCTGGCACATTGTGATAATGAATAAATATCTGTGAATGAGTGACTGAATCTATTCAATGACAGTTATGCAGCCACTGGACACAACACTGGAGAACTTGATGATGTGGGAAAATACTCATGCTATAGCACGTTTTCAAATACTGCAAAAGAAGATTTAGAATATTTGTTTGTGTCAAAAATTATATGTATATAGGTATATAAAAAAGACTGGAAGGCTATATGCCAAAATGTTTTACTTATCTCTATTTTCCTAATTTTTTACAATGAAAGTGTATTGCTCATACAAAAAAAAAAAATTAACAAAGTTACTTTGAAAAAAGAACATGAGGTGTGGGAGGAATATTATAAAGGGGCATGGGGAGCTTCCCAGGGTGAGGGAACTATTCTATATCTTAATTGTGGTAGTGATTACACTGTATCATTCATGAGAATTCAAGCACTGTATACTTGCTTGAATTTTAATGTATATAAGCTATACCTGAAAAAAAAGAATAAATGAAGCCCCACTGGTATTAAGTTAGAGTCCCCGGGGTGGTCCCCAGCGCCGGCACTGGAGAGGCCATTACTCCTCCCAATGCCACACCTGGAGAGGGCCCAGGCGGCAGCTGCCACTTACATGAGTTCTCCAGACTTCAGCAGGCAGATTTCCGCATCTTGCCCCACGGGCATGTCTTCAGTGTCCTCAGGCGTTAGTGAGGTTGATGTAGTGTCCCTGAAATGTCACCAACAAGAATACAGTCATTTAGCTATCAACACACAGGGCCTCACATCCTGGCGTCCGCAGTCTTGGAGTCACAGGCAGCCAAATCCAGATGCGTGGGGGATCCTTTAATCACAGAGGCCATGACAGAGACCCCGGCAGATTTTGTGGGTAGAGGGAGGGCTGCAGGGGCAAGGGTCAAGCAGGTGGATAAGGAGAAGACAATAGGGCTACAGCAGTTTCCCTGGAGCAGCTGTAGGGAAGAGACCTCCTGCTACAGGAAGGGTAAGCAGAAACACAAATCAACCACTCTCCTAGCCCACGCCAGCAGAGCCACTGCCACGGGACCAAGGTACCAGTACCACTGGGTCCTGCCTCCTCAGTGCCAGTGCACGACTAGAGAAGCCTCTGGCCTATCCCTGGGGCACAAGAACAGGCACCCAGGGGAGGTTTTTAACACCTTCTGAATGATGGATTCTTAGAACATATTGGCAGATTGCAGTCCCTGCACTTCACTGATGGGGACACAGAGGCCCAGGCAGTTCCTCCAAGGCAGAGCTGGAGCCAGAACTAGATACCCTGACTGCAACTTAGTGCTTTCCCTGTGGGGCCCCAGGTCCAGCTCAGTCAGGGGCTTATACAATCTCAGGTGCCTCAGAGCCCAACCAGCTCCACTCCCTCGTTCTGCCAAAGAGGAAACCTAGGTCCAGAAAAGAAAAAATGGCTTTGTCCTCATGTGAAGGCGTCAGTGAGGAAGATCTGCCACTCAGTGTGGCTTCTTTTTAAACTGCTGCAACAATCTGTGCTCTTCCAGGAGCTGAATGCCACCAGCCCTGAGCAGTGGGGCTCCCTCTAGCTGAGGTCTCTGTGGCCCTAAGGGCAGGGGACATGGTATGACTGTGGTGGGGTCCACTGTGGTTCCAGCTTCAGCATTGTGACTGTGTGACTCACGGTGAGCTCTTTCCTCCTGAGACCCCAGTTTTCCTTCTCTAAATGGAAGCAAATGGAACCAGATGGACTCTGGGTTCTGAGGGCTTGAAAAGGCTGTAAGTTTTAAAGGACTCAGAGGTAGCATCTTGCAAGCCCACTGGTTGAGAAAGAGGTGGACTTGCTCTGGTCAGCAGCTTCCTGCCCGCGGCCTCTGGCTCTTCTCAGGGAAAGTGCAGGAAGAACGCAGGCTGCAGCACCTGCTGCCACCGGGGGCATGCCTTGTCACTCTGGCATTTATTTTTCTTCCTGGCCCCAACCCCCTATCTTCCTCCTTGCCTAACACCTCCTTCTTTTTGCTTTTCCAGCCGCTGGCTTCTAGGCCCCCACTCCCTCACCCTGGGACAAACAGAAACAGGGAACATCAGTGCAAGAAGCTGCTCAAGGAGCCAGCTCGTGCAGCCACCCACTTGACAGCAGGGAAGCAGAAGTCCAGAGGAGACAGGCCAGGATCACTCAGGCCTGCTTGTTTTCATCCTTGTCCAAGGTGCAAATACCATAAATGAGATAAAGAAATAAAGTAGAATCAGAGAGACTCTGAAAGCTGTACTTGGTTCTCCCAATTTTCTTGCATTCAGGATGAAAGATGTTCTAATCTATGATTCGTTCTCTTCCTCCATCACCCTCCTCCCTGATCACAGTGATGACAGACAACGCCTGATTACCTGTAAGCAGATGATTCACAGAGCAGGTTTCCCAGACCCTTGCTGGCCCCGGCGGATGCCCTGCATGAGTGAGGTGGGAGTGGGACAGGGGGGTGATGCAGTCTTAAAGGTAACAATTAGGGCAGAGGGCTTTCTTTTCAATAGGTTTTCAAACTGTAGGTCATGACCCATTTGGTGAGCTGTGAATCAATTTAGGAGGTTATGACCAACATTAAAAGAAATAGAATAAAATAGAAAATACAATAGTATATTGCATGTTGTGAGGATAAGTATTTATGAGGCTCTTGGGTTTTGTTTGTTTGTTTGTTTTTGAGACGGAGTTTTGCTCTGTTGCCAGGCTGCAGTGCTGTGGCACCATCTTGGCTCACTGCAACATCCAACTCCCCAGTTCAAGCGATTCTCTTGCCTCAGCCTTCCAAATAGCTGGGATTACAGGCATGCACCACCACACCCAGCTAAGTTTTGTATTTTTAGTAGAGACGGGGTTTCACCATGTTGGCCAGGATGGTCTCAATCTCCTGACCACATGATCGGCCCACCTCAGCCTTCCAAAGTGATGGGGTTACAGGCATGAGCCACTGCGGCCAGCCTTGAGGCTCTTGTTTTGACCGTATGTGTACACACATGCACACGAGGTAGCCATGCAAAATGTATTTCTTACCGTGAGATACTGTAGAAAATGTTGAAGCAACTCAGAGGATGTCAAGGGATTTAAGAGCTTGAGAAATGACGGTAACCAAAGCATGACCACTAGAGGGCACCCCACCTCCTACCAGAGCTGCTTCCGTTCCTTGCTATGGAGGCAGTCTCAGCGAAGATACCAGACACTCACTGCCCACGCGGCCTTCCTCCTCCCCTTGCTCTGGTCATGGCAGCCTACTGCTAGCTTGGCTGATGGCATGCCACCCTTTCCGTCTGAGTTTTTGTCTGGAGCCAGTGGTCAGCTGAGATCAATATCTCTCGAACACACGTTCCAGTCCGTCAACTTGTCTGTCCCTTTGTGGGTGCCATCCTGGCATTCCTGGGCAGCCTGCTGTGCACACAGCCCATGCCCAGTGAATGTCTACATTATTTGCCTCAGAGTAAGGTTTTCTTCTGTCCCAAATGCTCCCAAAGGAGGACATACCCAAGGCTCCGCATTAGAAGCGAGTCAGAATAAAGTGGTGAGCACAAACCAGGTGGCCCCTGGCACTGCAGTCCTGGAGTCCACACCTCTCTGAGTCATGGTGGAGCCCCTCCAGCTTGGTCTCTACAAATGGAAGTCTATAGTCCTTCCCTGTCACGAATCAAATGGCCTCGGCCTGTTTGTTGTGTAATTACTGCACAACTTTAATCCTGCAGACTGCCTGCGGTACAGGTCGGCTGGTTTAGAAACTAGCGGAGGGAGGAAGGGATGCCTGGAAAATCCCTATGGCCCAAGGTGCCTTGCTGCCAATCTGCCCCAGGGGGCGCCATCTCTCCTCAGCCTCGCTAAGCCCCACAGAGTGAGAAATGTTGCTTTTCCTGATTACACAGGCTCCTATCCTCCCTCTGGTCAGCCTCCATCTGCGAACAGTCTCCTCTGAAATGGAGATGTCTTCAGTTTAGAACTGCACTCTTCAATACAGTAGCCACTAGCCACATGTGGCTATATAAACTTAAATTAATCAGATAAATTAAACTAAAAATGTGGCTGCCTGGTTGCACTAGCCACATTTCAAGTGCTCAATTATCACCTGGACTGGTGGCCACTGTGTTGGGCAGTGCGGGTACAGCACAGGTCTCTCACAGCAGAAGGCTCCACTGAACAGTGCAGGTTTGGAAGGTTGGGCTGAACCACACCACACACATCCTATTCACTCTGTGATCTGGGGGCATATTTTAGTTTTGCTATCAAATTATTATTATTGTATTAACTTGATTTTACTTTGCTAATCCATTGCTTATAAATTCCTAGTGTTAGAGTAGGTAGCTAGGCAGGCATGAGCAGGGCAGGAGAGGGCCCCCCTCCCCCAGGAATGTCAGATGACTGTCAAGTAATGGTCAGGCAATTGTTAAGCTGTCTCTGTAAAATAACTGGTTGCAGCCAGAGCCAGAGAAAGAGTCTCCCAATAGATAGAAAACATCTGAAGCGGGTAATCAGCAGCTTCCTAAGATCTCAGGAGTTGGGCGAGTGGGCTCAAGCATGCACATTAAGAGGCAAAATGGCAGAGTTTAACCGGTATATGACCTTCCTCTAGAAACGACTGATAAGGGAAAAATACCTCAAGTGAGCATGCGTACATCTCCAGTAAACACACTGAGCATGCAGCCCCTCCCAAGTGCTGGCAAGCCGCCCTGCCTGTGGACAGCCTGCTCCAAGGAAAGAGTCGGGGGAGAAGAAACACAAACCCTGGAACCATGCCAATGTATCAAACCTCAAGTCAAGGGCCCGACGGGGCACTTGGATCTCTCAGGTCACCTGCTTGGCTCTCTTCCAAGTATACTTTACTTCCATTTGTTCCTGCTCTAAAACTTTTTAATAAACCTTCACTCCTGCTCTAAAACTTGCCTTAGTTTCTCCCTCTGCCTTAAACCTACCTCTGCCCCTCGACCAAATTCTTTCCTCCAAGGAGGCAAGACTCGAGTTGCTGCAGACCCGTATGGATTTGCTGCTGCTAACATACTTTGGTGCCACGTGACTCAGACACATTCTCTAGTGGTAGGACACTTCTACAACTCACCTTCTTCTGCTGGAGGTAGTCAAACCCTGTAACCGGTTTCCTTCTCCTGCTCTCCTGCCTATAGAAAAACTGTTCCTCCAGAACAATTCCTCTCAGCTATAGTGGCTTTGCTCCTGCCAGTTGATCTCTCAGCTCATCCTGGTGGCTTGCAGGGGTACAGGTCTGCTGGTTATGTTGCCCAGGCTGGCCTCAAACTCCTGGGCTTCAAATGATCCTCTCATCTTAGCCTCCCGAGTACTGGGATTATAGGTGCCCACTGCCACGCCTGGCTGGTTAGGTTACTTTTCTGTGGATCACAGCCCATCATTCACCAATGCCTTGCCAACAGCAATAAATGTCTCATCCCTGGATCCTGGAACTGATAACTTAACAGCTCTGCCAGGTCTTCAGGTAAGGAGAGCAGGCCAACAGTCTGACTTCCAAGATAAATCTGCAGCAGGTGTGTCTGCCACTTCCCTTTTACTCTTCCCTCAATTTTATTTAGAAAATGTTTAGGTATTTCTGGGGAAATCTAAGACATATATGATTGGGTTCCCACCCTTAGCAAGTTTAGTTTCAAATAAAAGTAATGCCCTTAAAACAATTAACACTACAAATTGGCAGATAGTAAAAGGCGTTTTGTAAAGCGATTAAAATAAAATTTTAGCCCCAAACCTGCGAGTGGCTCAGCTCCTCAAATATAGGTGCAAGTCTTTGTACTACAGAGAAGTTTCTATTAAAGAATGGCCATGATAAACAAGCCATGCTTTCTCAAATACACGTATCCCCATATTGACACGTACACACAGTCATGGAGGGCGCCAGGTGCTGGTTTGTTTTTCCTCATGGAGTAGAAAGGCTTGCTGAGAAGAGCACGGCCAAGGGTGCTTGACAAGGCTCAGGCCATTCTAACACTGCCCTGTGGACCTGTCTTGAATGGCATGGTTGGCTTGTCCCTGGGTAAAACTCAGCTCTCAAAGCTGAAAGATTCCTAAATGTCAGGCAGGGTTACTTTAAATTGCCACCCTGCCTTGAAAGGTCTCTTTCAGGAAGACAGGTGCATATTTGGCTCAGTCTGTTCTTCTATTCATTTGTCCACCATTCCCTACATCCATCTGTCCATCAGTGTATAGTCTATGCGGCCTCATGGTTCATGCCCATAAGGAACACCTCACTCATTTGTACCAGTTTGGTAGAAAGGACAGTCTGAACGAATTCATTCAAAAAAACACCTGCAAACCTACTAGAGCTCTTCAGATCTTTTTCCAGGCCCCCTGGCATAGCTCCATACTCAGAGCAGGGCAGGAAGCACTGGCTTTGCAGCCTGACAGTCCTGGGTGACTGCTGGGGATGTGTGTTCTTGGGCAAGTGGGCTAATCTCTCTAGTCTTCTGTTTGTCTATCTGTAAGTGACTAGGATTAGATGGCTGTACATAGACGCATCCAGCATAGGGCCAGGCTTGCAGTAGAACTGAGTGTTAGTCTCTGGATCCTGAGGTTGCTCCTGGTCCGTGCTCCCAATGCTTGACATTTGCCCTTAGAAGAGCCACATGAGGTTTGCCTAGGAGGTGGGAGAGAGCAAAAGCATTGGAGAGAAGCAACCTGAATGGTAGTGCAGAGCCAGAGAAGGGAGGCCAGGCACCTCCACAAGAGAGCAGCTGCTTCTGGGAAAGCAGACATCGGAGTACATGCCTCTCCCTAGTACCCTCTCCACGAGGAGGCACTGGGGCATGTGACCCAGGCTGACATGCCTCTAATTCCTGCCTTCCAGCGTTATTTCCCAGAAGGGTCAGTAATGTTAGATCATGGAGACTGACAACTAGAACTGTACTGAGATCAAAGTAGTCAACATCTGGGGAATTCTAGGAGTAGAGAGGGCAGCCCAAGGAAACCAGATGATTCCAGCCAGGCTAGGCAGGGTGGGTGGGCACTGCTTGCTGAGGTGCCTGAGTGGTGTGGGCTTAGGAGGGAGCGCTGCACCAGGCCCTCTGGCAGACTCATCATCATCCTGTTGATTGGTCTGGTAATGACAGAGACCTGAGTGTGTATCTTCGATTTGCCAGTTTCTAGTTGTGTGCACCGAGGGCTGTTATTTTGGCTATGGTCCTCAGTGTTCTCATCTATAAAGGAAGGATAATATCGACTGCAGGGCTGCTCTGGGGCTTAACAGCTATCACATATGCTGGAGCTACATGTGCACACAGAACCCAGCCCATGCCATGGACTTAGCATTGGCCCAGACCCCAACTGTTCCAAAAAGATGTCTGACTAGTGAATGAAGTAATTTTAAGGTACAAATGCCACCATCTTTGGTGGATGGCCAGAGCCAAACCTCCTTATTGTTCCCCTTTAGTTTATGAATAAAGCCCTGTCAGGCCCTGACAGAAGAATCAGCCCCAAAGCAGAATGAAGGGGGTGTGGGGTATCAGAGTAACCCACCCATCTCTGACCCACGCACTACACAGGGGCGGGTTGGTCATATGGATTCTGATCTGAAGGATGGGAGTAGGGGGTGGGTCTTTTATAGTAGCCAGCTGAGGGCTCTTAAAAAATGTTCAGCGGAAGCATGAACCACATCACAAAAATAGAGGCAGACCTTGCTTCACGAGCAAGCTCATCTGTGGAACAAACCGGCAACGCACCTCTGCTGGTGAGTTATTTGTCTTACTCTTTCCACTGAAAAGAAGACAGGGAGGACTAACCCCAAGTATTCTTGGTATTCTCTGATTCCTGTCTGTAGTAGGGCACAGTGCACAATGCCAGGCTATGGAGCTCAGCTGCTCTTAGTTCAAATTACATCACTGCCATTTGCTACTGTGTGGGTTAAACTGGAGAAACATGAAAACTACTGAACATGTTTCCAGGCACACAGTTAGTGCCTGTAGGCTGATGGTACTGCTAGTCATGGCATAGTCAGACCCACCCAGGGAGATAAGGAGGATCTAGTTATTGTCTATATTTGCTCAATGGATAATCTGTTTTCATTTCTTTTGCATAAGACAGGCTGTTTTCTCAGATGATCATTTATGTTATTTTTCAATATAAATCAATATACTACTGTAGAAACTTTGAAAACTATTTGTAAAAAAGGAAGAAATAAGTCATCCATAATTCCACCAGCTGGAGGCCAACTGTTAATAAAATGTGATCATTTTTTCCAAGTTTCTAAAAGTAGGGTCAGTCAAAAATCACGTCGTTTATCATGAACTCTTAAATGAGGGCCCACAGAATACATGGCAGAGGGATCCAAGGGGTTCATGGACTCCCAGAATTGCAGGGGTATTTGTGTGTGCATGTGTGTGTGTGTGTGTGTGTGTGTGTGTATACATTATTTCTGAGAAAAGGGCTGTAGTTTTTAGGAGATTCTCAAAGGAGTTTATGGTCAAAAAAGGTTATGAATCACAATTAATTTTATATCCTTTTGACATCTATTTGTTGTAATAGTAATAGCTAATACTTATTTTGCATACTTACCTTGTTTACACTGTTCTTAGCAATTTAACTAAGAGTACTGCATTTTCCAAAATCAGTAAAAATACTTCCTAAACATTGAAGTCATATTCTATTTTATGTTTGAATTATAATTTGCTTCATCATTATCAGACTTTTACACTATTTCCAAAGTTGTAGATTTTTTTTTAATTTTCAGAAAACAAAATAGGATTTTGATTATAGAAGATAAATGTTTTTAGTTCGCTTAGAAGGGGAAGTAATTTTTAATACTCTATTTGCACAGCACTGTCCAGGCCCAACCTGTTTACCAATTATTATACATCAAAGTTTACCAATTATTACACATGAATTTGCACAGGTCCTTTGATGAAATGTGTAATGGCAGCATAAGGGACCAGTAAAAGCTGGAACAGGAGGATACCAAAAAAAGGCAAGAGTGAGTCAAGCAATAATGGGGAGCTGGACACTACTCTTAAGAGCAAAGTCACCTGTTTCATATTTTAAATGACGAAAAAATGTGTTTTTGCCCCTGTGAATCAATAACACAAATGCATCATCTGACCTACTTAATATAGTGCCCCAGAGAGCTTGTTGGGGGCAAGCTCTAGAGATCTAACAATTGTGGTGTAAGGGCAAGGATTGTTATTAAGCAGTCTTAGCCCAAAGGCAGCATCCTTCCTTGCTAGAGAGAAAGGGCACTTTGGCCCCTGGAAAGACAGAGGCAAGCAGCAGCATCGGAGACACTGCTCCCAGTCAGGACTCAACGTCAGGGACAGAAGTGTTTCTGAGTGGATTAGGAAAGGTAACCTCATTGTTTATATGCCCTTGTCTGGTCAGGCAATATTTTGACTTTGCTGGCAGAGATTCTGTCCAAACACCTACTCTTCTTCATACATCTTCTTGAGGTGCTGGCCAGACATAGTTCCAGGTCACTGGAAATGAGCTGCTGCATGTTGAGTATCTGCAGGTCAGTAGCAAGGGCAGGCTTCGCACTCATGGGCTGATGTTGACGCAGCAGCCCCTGCTCCCACACCACAGGTTACATGATCCCTTGTCCTGTCTGTGGTCTTTGGCAGGGTCACAGGGCAGAGGGAAGGGTCAGAGAGAAGTGACATCTTGAAGGGCTGGTGCCCTGGGTAAGAAAGATAGCCCATCTGGCACCCCATTTCAATTGGGTCTTCTGCGTGTTAAAAGAGGCCCCTAAGTCCTAACCTGCCAATCACAGGAGCTAAGGCAAGGTTCTGCTTTGGGGAAATCTACCTTTTAAGAGACTTCTTGCTCAGAAGTCTTCAGGAAATGAGACTCTGATGGTGGAATGCCATAAACTGTGTTAGATGATGAAGGGGAAAGTTTAGTTGGGAAGTGAGAACCACCCAGTGCTTTATCCATGAAGCCAGCTCAGCCAAAGTGCTGGGCAGCCGTGGGCTTTTCTATCCCTTGTTTCCCCATTAGTAGCCTTTGAAAATCTATGCAATTGAGGGGAAGGCAGGAAGGACTACCTACCCATGCAGAGCAGTCTTGCCATCCCCAAACACCTGTGGTCTCCAGAAGTCTCCTTGATAGGAGAGCCCCCTGGTAGGGGCACTTGCTTTAGCTTTCACAATTTATTAGGAAATGGGGCTCAGGATGGGTGGGCAACTGTGGTGAGGCAGGGGGAGATGAAAACAGGCATGTCCCATTGATGAGCTCAGATTATCAGTGGGCTCATCCACTAACACCCAGATTATCAGCGGGCTCAACCATTCATTATCAGTGTTGCTCTTCCAAAGAGCACTGTGCCCACCTGGCAGCAAAGCGACTTTTGCTTTCAAAATAATTGAGCACAGGATTTTATGGAATGTGCTTAGGGGTCAGTTATGAGTTGTCTCCCACATGGGTGAGATCCTGAGAATTTTCAGGCTAATGGAGAGTCCTTGTCCTGTCTGAGCAATTTCCCCTCAGGATTGATTATCTTCATTATACTGGACTGTGCTGTTTCTACATAGCCTAGTGGGTGGGTTTAGGAGATGACTATTTGCTCCCTAAATGTGGTCAATGGGACAGCAGGAAGACAGAGAATGCCATCCTCAGCCCCAAATATAATTCCTGGGTTCTGACTCACAGGTGTTCATCAGAACAAACACCATGGCAGAGTATGATCACTATGAAGATAATGGGTTCTTCAACAGTTTCAATGACAGCAGCCAGGAGGAGCATCAGGACTTCCTGCAGTTCAGCAAGGTCTTTCTGCCCTGCATGTATCTGGTGGTGTTTGTCTGTGGCCTGGTGGGGAACTCCCTGGTGCTGGTCATATCCATCTTCTACCATAAGCTACAGAGCCTGACGGACGTGTTCCTGGTGAACCTACCCCTGGCTGACCTGGTGTTTGTCTGCACTCTGCCCTTCTGGGCCTATGCAGGCATCCATGAATGGATCTTTGGCCAGGTCATGTGCAAGACCCTACTGGGTATCTACACTATTAACTTCTACACATCTATGCTCATCCTCACCTGCATCACTGTGGATCGTTTCATTGTAGTGGTTAAGGCCACCAAGGCCTATAACCAGCAAGCCAAGAGGATGACTTGGGGCAAGGTCATCTGCTTGCTCATCTGGGTGATATCCCTGCTGGTTTCCTTGCCCCAAATTATCTATGGCAATGTCTTTAATCTGGACAAGCTCATATGTGGTTATCATGATGAGGAGATTTCCACTGTGGTTCTTGCCACCCAGATGACACTGGGGTTCTTCTTGCCACTGCTCGCCATGATTGTCTGCTATTCAGTCATAATCAAAACACTGCTTCATGCTGGAGGCTTCCAGAAGCACAGATCTCTAAAGATCATCTTCCTGGTGATGGCTGTGTTCCTGCTGACCCAGACGCCCTTCAACCTCGTGAAGCTCATCCGCAGCACACACTGGGAGTACTATGCCATGACCAGCTTTCACTACACCATCATAGTGACAGAGGCCATCGCATACCTGAGGGCCTGCCTTAACCCTGTGCTCTATGCGTTTGTCAGCCTGAAGTTTCGAAAGAACTTCTGGAAACTTGTGAAGGACATTGGCTGTCTCCCTTACCTTGGGGTCTCACATCAATGGAAATCTTCTGAGGACAATTCCAAGACTTTTTCTGCCTCCCACAATGTGGAGGCCACCAGCATGTTCCAGCTATAGGCCTTGCCAGCATTTCGAGAAGCTGCTCTGGAATTTGCAAGGCATGGTTGTGTCCTCTTATGTGGTGAGGCAGGCTTTGTTTATAGCTTGCGCATTCTCATGGAGAAGTTATCAGACACTCTGGTTTGGAATGCTTCTTCTCAGGCATGAACATGTACTGTTCTCTTCTTGAACACTCATGCCGAAAGCCCAAGTAGGGGGTCTAAAATTTTTAAGGACTTTCCTTCCTCCATCTCCAAGAATGCTGAAATCCAGGGGGATGACATGTGACTTCTATGATCTCAGGTTCTCCTTGATTGGGACTGGGGCTGAAGGTTGAAGAGGTGAGCACAGCCAACAAAGCTGTTGGTGGTAGGTAGCACGCTGGGTGCCCAAGCTCAGAAGGCTCTTCTGACTACTGGGCAAACAGTGGAGATCAGAGCAGCCATGGAAACAAATGCTGGCACCACCAGGCACCTAACAGAAATGAGATCAGGCTCTGCCTCACCTTAGGGCTTGACTTTTGTATAGGTAGATGTTCAGATTGCTTTGATTAGTCCAGAATAACTAGCACCAGGGACTATGAATGGGCAAAATCAAATTAGAATAGGCTGAGAATTCCAGTGGTCCATGGAATGCTTGAAAAATGTGGAAAACGGCATTTAAGACTGTAATGAATCTAAGTAGCATTTCTGAAGTGGACTCTTTAGTGGCTTTGCTCATTTAAAAATGAAATTTTCCAATGTCTGCCATATAAACATATGTAAATGTATATACACACACATATACACATATGCTGTATATTACTAGCATATGAGTTTCATAGCTAAGAAATAAAACTTTTAAAGTCTCCAAACTACTTTTATGCTTTGGTATATTCTATTTTAATGTGGTGTGCCTGGAATATACTTTTTTGGAATATATAAAAAAGTTACTTTTGGGCTCAGAGCACGGAAAATAAATTGTAAACTTTCACGGCTGTGCTCTATCATGGAAATGGAATATACCAGTGATAACAACCCTGCTCTTTCACTGTGGTTTCTAACCTCCTGTCTAAAGTGTGGGGCACATTTGTTTAACTTCTAGAATGTGGTCACAGGATGAGGCATAGTTTTAAATGTCAGATTTTATGCATGTTTATTAAATCCTGGCAGTCTGTTCAATAGGCTTAAAGATGTTTTTTGGGCTTATGTATCCCCAAATCACTCACCAAATACGGAGAACCAACTGACAACAGCTAATTGGAATGCACAGAGAGGCAGGCCAGACCGGACCTAACAGTGTGGTTTTGGGGGCTGAATAGACCAGAGCTGAATCCCTGCCACTCACCAGTTTGTAAGACCTTGGGCGAAACTCAGCCTCTGAGTACCTGTTTCCTTTCTTTTTGGTGAAACATGGATCATAACAGCACCACCTCTACGGGTTGGTGTGAATACCTGAGACACTGCATGTAAAACACTTGGCACAGTTTGCATTTGGGGAGAAAAGGTCCAAAAAATAGCAGTAGTTATTATTTCTTACAAGAACTGGTGACACAAAATGGAAGCCCTCCATGTCAGCCCTGTGGGTTAGCGAGGCAAGGGAGGGTTTATATCGTGCCTTCCAGGTGTGTGGCATACCTTGTGCACCTGTACAGCTGAGCACAGGCTGGGCCTTTCAGAGCCACATGATCCTACTACTGTTTCATAAACATGCCTAAACGCATCTACAAGCAGAGTTTTACTGTACTCAGGTCACACGGACCTCCGAGTGCTTCCTTCAACTACAAAATCTGCCCTTTTAGGGTGACAAGGCAACATTTATCTTTTAAGTGGCTTTCAAAGAGAGTTTCTGTCATTCCCCCTTTGTGCATTCACGTTAACATAGAACACTTCTGACAGGGGGCACCAGTCCCTGGTTTGCCTGACAGTGTCCTGGCCCAAAGGACAGAGGCAGAAGTAGAGTCAGGAGACGGGGCCCGGCAGCATCTCCACGAGTCCCCATGGAGAGAGGCAGCAAGATGTGATGAGAATGCAGGCTCTGGGCTCACTCTGACAGTGTTCAGTGTTCAGTGACAGCTCCACCACTGTGTACCCCTGTGCAGGTGATGCAGCACCCCTGACCCAAGCCCTGGTTCACCACCTACGCCATTGGCTCATGGTGGCCTTCCCTCCTGGGGTGCTTGTGAGCACCATGCTTGGGCCTGCCTGGCCACAGTAACAGAAAAGCAGCCACCTGGGACCGTGGGACTTTCCCTGTCCAGGTGCCCGCCCCCTCCCAGGGTCCCTGCACTGGCCTTTTGTAGCTTAGGAAAGCCCTGCCTGCCTGGCCCCAGGAACAGCACAGCAGCAAAATCTTTCTTTGCCTTCCCTGCCTCCTCAGCCACTAATTGATCCTATGCCTCTGGGCCCTTACCTGCCACTCTTTGGAGCAGAGGTCAGTTTTCCAACCCCTTCCCCTGGGTAGGGGAATAAACGCTGGCACAGCACATGCAGATTACAGAAGGCCTTCATGTCTTGATTTCACTCCATCCACACCACAGCCCAGGAAGCAGAAGATGCTCTTGGTACAGGCTCCATTCCACAGAGGAGACTGAGGTCATGTGCAGGGCAGAGCCAGTTCCCAGCCTCAGCCTACCCTTCTCCCTTCCACTTGGCTCTCCCCTCCACTTGTCCACACCAGCACATGGTGTCGGAGGCCTGGTGGGAGGGGATCAGGCTGGGTGTGGGCTCTGCTTGAGTACATACTGCCTTGGTGTGGCCTCAGGGTTGGAGGGTAAAGGATGTGCTCTTTCCCTATTTCCCTACCAAGTTCCCAACACCTGGGGGTGGCTGCAGTACTTATGGGCTTCAACCCCTTTAGAGATATGGCAGAGGCCACTAATGGCCACATCATCTGAGATGTGGGGAACACAAGATGACACTGACTCTAGGGGCTACCTGGGAGCTAGGGGCCCACGTGTCCTCCATGGGTGTTCTGGACTGAGGAGATGGTACCACAGAAGAGAAAAGCCTGGAGCTACCCCTACTGGAGGGGTGGAGGCAAAACAAAGAGGATGGGGACCAGGAGTAGTCAGGGAAGTCACTCTGGCCTCCTCCTCCAAGGGGCTCTCAAAGCAGCACCCCCTTCCAGCTGCCCAGTCCCTGTTGGTCCCTGGTAACTAATGCCATTTTGTAGGAGGCCTGGCACTATCATCCCCATTTTCAGATGAGAAAACTAGTTCAGACAGATTAATGCCTGCCAAAGCTCATACAACAGAGCTAGGACTACAACCTCACTAAACAGCCTTTCTTTGCCCAGAAATGTTGGCTCTAGGAAGGTTTCCTGCCACTGACAAGCCACAGGGTACCTGTCACCTCTGTATTCAGCTGAAGGCAGAGATCTTGGGGAAGCCCACGCGCAAGGTGGCTTTGTAACCTTAACCATTCACCATATCCTGTTCTCATTTTGCTTCTGAGATAGCAAGCGTCAAATCTCCCGGTGGGTGACAAATCCACCACAGCTCCCCTAAACACTCTGACCATGAAGCGCCTGTTCTGAAGCAATTACTGGCAAAGACGCTCTGAGGGTTCAGGGATCGTTTCTGTGCGAGAGTTTAAGCTCACTTAGGGTCATCTGGGTATCTGAAGGATCTTCCTTGGAGGAGACCCCTGGGCTGCGCAGTGCAAGGTACTGAGGTGGTAGCAGTAGCATGCACAGCTCAGCTCCTGATGACACAACATCAGGAAAGCAACATACCTCCATGAAAGTCTTCCCAGGCTTTAGGCACTGGGCTGGGCTCAGTGCTCCACACACAGTTCTCATGCAACCTTCCTAACACCAGGGGTGAGTGCTGTTCCAGTCTCTTCGGTAGAGGGGAGGAAACTGAGTTCGTGGGCTGCACTGCCTAGAGCCATGGAGCCTGGAGGTGGCAGACCAGGCATGTTTGGTTCTAAAGTTGGAGCTCTTCACCACTATACTGTCTGTTCATCTGGTAGCTAGAGGGGGAGGCTGGGCCTCAAGGAGGCCATGACTGGGTAGAGGCTGAGCAAAGGCTGAGGGAGCCACAGCCCAGTGCCCCTGCCAGCCCTTACCCCACAGGCCTGGTTCACCAGCTGACAAGAGCTTGGTTTCCTTCTGTGCTTCAGTCCAGAGAACAGCTGGACACCTGGTCAGGGAGATGGTGGGGGGTGAGCCCGAGTGACTGAAAAGGGGGTGTGCACAGGTGTGTCTGGAGGGCTACAACGAATACCATCTTTTCTCCAGAAGTCAGGAGCTGTGCTCCTGCTCTGCACAACCATTCTAGCTCTGAGCCATGCACAGGGACCACTGGGAGGTTGCTTAGGGGGTCCCAGCATCAGGCCACATCTCCCTTGCAGGCTGGACTTTGGGACCCCTTTCTGACCCACCTCTGCCAGGAAGAGGGGCAAGGCAAACAACTTCCTTAGCCCCAAAACTAGGTATGTGTGCAAAAGAGTAAACATGAAGGCAGGGGAGATGGGCAAAATGGGGACACAGGATGGAAAGAAGAGAGCTGAACTCTTCCAAAGGAATCTTAAGCCAGCAGACCGGAGGGAGGAGTCCAAAGCCTAGTTCTGGCACCTCCAACAACAGAAGTTATCCAGCCTCCTGAGGCTTCAGCTTCTTTGCCTATAAAATGAGATAATTCCCACTCCCTGATGGGCTGCACAGGGACTAGTGAGGTCACGCATAAGAGCAGCTGGTGCAAGGAAGGCGCTCAACAGCATCACTCTCAACAACACTACTTCCAAGTGGCCTGATATTCCTCACGAATTCGGACTTAGTGTTTAATCTCTCCCGGATCCCTTCTTACCTTGGATTTGCTTATTTTTTCCCCGAAGTTTCTTGCCAGGGATGCTTACACAAATCTAGGGCTCTAGATCTCCCACACTTTCTCAGACTCTTGGTGTTTTCGGTTTAGGTCTTAAAACTTAGGAAGAAAAAGAATGTAGGAAAAAGCTTCCAGAAATGCTTGGGTTTATCTCTAGCTAATGCACAAAAAAAGTATCTGACAATGCAGCCTTTAACTGACTGGGAAGGGTGGATCTTCACCCAAACAGAAGTGCAGGGATTACAGGTTCCCATCAGTTAGTCCCACATCCTCCTTGGTGGCCGTGGACCAGAACACTGGCAGTTTCCTTTCCCTGGAACAGTTCCTGATTTCCCAAGACCAAAACCACACATATTTGTCAGCAGTCAGAATGCCTTCTGTTTTTGTTCCTACTAGGCAGGGGAAGGTGAGAGGTGAGGAGAGAGAGAGCTGTAGGACAGTCACTTTATCACTCAGGCTAGAGGAGGCAGCAAGACGCTTTCAAGCCGGAATGTCCTCCCAGGCCCCCAGGTTCCTGGTCCTGCTCACTTTACCTCCTACCATCTACCCACTTGGCTTTCCAGGTGATGGAGGCAGAGTATGGCTTAGTGCTAACGGAACAGAACAGGCCCCAGGGACCATTGAGACATGGGGGTTGGGAGAACGCTGCAGATTTACATGGTCAGGGGTTGGAGGGGTGTCTCAGCAAGGCTTTAAGGAAAAGCCCCAAGTCACAGAAGCGACAGTAGTAGAGATGATCTTGGGTCTGGTGAGTTTGGTGATCAGGCTGGCTTTATCCATGAAGCTATAACATGGTGAGTTCAGTCATTCTCTAGTCAGGGAACAGAGGGTTGTGGAGATACACGTAAGCCCAGAGTCCCTTGCACTGGCAGCGTCACGAAGAGTAAAGACATGCAGCAGAAATCCTGAATGATCAATCTGACAGATCAGTCTTAGCCTTCCTCTGAATTCTGGGCAGATTTCAATGTGGAAGCAGGAGCATCATAGAATGTCCTTAACTAGAGGGAAAATGGGTCAAGAAACGTCTGGGACCTGGGACCCACATCCCACATAAATTCTTTCTTGAGGTTCTGAACAGCCAGTGCTTTTTTGTAAACTGCTCTAAAGCCGGACAACAGGGGCTGAGAAACATCAAGCAAGGACCTCCTTTTCTTATGGGTCTCATGTCATAAACTCTTGACATTTTAATATGGTGGTACTTTATACAATTCATATTTTTAAAAACTGACCTTGTAAAACTCTCCTTGAAAACCTTGTTGGCAAATAGCTACACTAGAAAAATGAGAAGGCCAAGGGAGAATAAGTACTTAAGGATACCCTTGCCGTGGCTGCTTTGGCCCTCGGAAGCCTGCTCGCCTGTGTAAGCTGCAGCATTCTTGCAGCAGTCAGGAAGGTTCAGTGGATCCAGGTCACTGATTAAAAGCAGCATAAAATACCAGTGCTAGGGCAAAGTGCAGGCTAGGTGAGTGGAAAGTCCCTTGGGTTCCACAGGGTATAGAGTAATAGGCCTGTCCATATTTTTCTTACTGCTAAAACTTTGAGGTTTTGGGTGGGTTTATCTGCAGCTAAAGGGACCTCCGAGAGGATGCATCTATCAGAGACAATTGCAACTAAATCCGAGCGTCGTTTCTCATGGCATCCTTACCAAGCCTGATTAGTGTTTCCAAACAATGAACTAAACTCACTGTGCTGGAGCCTCATGGATGAAGCCAATCCAATCACCAAACTCAAGACCCAAGACAGCCCCTACTCACTATTTCCTCTGTGACTTTGGGCCTTGCCTTCCCTTCCTGGAACACCTTCCTCTGAAGCAAGCTTATCCAACCCATGGCCCACAGGCTGCATGCGCCCAGAACTTTGAATGCAGCCCAACAGAAATTCATAAACTTTCTTGAAACGATATGAAATTTTTTCTGGGGGGAGGGCGATATTTTTTTAAGCTCATTAGCTATCGTTAGTGTTAGTTTATTTTATGTGTGGCCCAAGACAATTCTTCTTCCAGTGTGGCCCAGGGAAGACAAAAGAATGGACACCCCTGCTCTGATGCGTTTCCTGACAATATTAGCCTGCAGTGTTCTCCCAACCCCTACACTCCTGTGGTCCCTAGGGCATGCTTCATTCCATTGGCACTAAGCCACACTCTACCTTCATCACTCGGCAAGCCAGGTGGGTAGGTGGTAAGGTGAGCAAGACCAGGAGCACAGGGGCCTGAGAGCAAGGCTTTTAAAGAGCAGCATGTTGCTCTGAGCAACTGCCAAAGGTGGCCCAGCAAGGGTTGCTGTTATAGGCTGAATTGTCTCCCCATGCCCCAAATTATTCACACGCTGAAGCCCTAAGCACCAGTACCTCAGACTGTGACTGCATTTGGAGATGAGGCCTGTAGAGGAATGATTAAGTTAAGATGATGCTATTAGGGTGGGCCCTAATCCAATGGACCAGTGTCTATAAGAAGAGGAGATTGAGAGACATGGAGACACACCAGGGGCATGCAACAGGGACAGCCACACGAAGAGGCAGCAAGGGGGCAAATATTTGCAAGCCAAGGAGAAGAACCTTGCAGGAAACCAGCCCTGCCCGCACCTGACCTTGCAATTCCAGCCTCCAGAGCTGTGAGAAGGTAAATTTCTGTTATTTAAGCCACCCGGTCTGTGGTATTTTATACAGCACCCAAGCAAACTAATACAGTCGCTCAAGCCAAGAAAGACAGGCCTTAATGGTGATGCTGAAACCTGGGGCCACTGACATCTCCCAGGAGCTCTCTGTAAGGCTCAACACTGACCACTTTCTGAGCACATGATGCTCTTCAAGGTCATTGCAAGCACTGTTCTCAGGCACCTTCCCTTAGGCAAGGACAGTCAATCCTGCTTCCAGTGTCTCACTTTCCTCATCCTTTGATAAGAAAGCACAGGGGCCAGGCCTGTAATGAGCACTTAGGAAATGGGGGTGACCTCTACTCACTGTTCAGCCACATGTGGGTCAAGAGAATCAGTTTCAGTGGGTGTTTCAGGCAACGAGGAGCCAGACTCCTGTATCTGGCACAATTCCTCATCTGTGATGATATCAAACACAGCGTCGTCCGGTGGCCTGTAGTCTGTATTTGCTCCTGGGCAGCAGAGGCAGATCAGGAGAGAAGAGACACAATACACTGTTATGCACAGGCTGGGTAATGGCCTTTGGGAAAGTGAGAGAGTGCAGCTATGCAGAACAAGCTGCTGAGGCACAATTTAATTGGTCACTCAACTGACAGCTATTCTGTCCAGAGTTGAGAGAAATGGTTGGTTGCTGGGACATTCCAAAAAAGTAGAGGAAGGCTTACAGATGAAATGGAATGTACAACCTAAGAGACTTCTCAAAATCAGGGGCTTAGAGAGGTTTCAACCTCTTGCATATTCTCTGAGGTCCCTTATTTAGAAGGAAAAATCTTATTAAGAAAGAACCTAATAACAGAAAACACACTTCTATGCCACTAAATCCTTGCTCCATAAGACACAGGCAGTACTTATTCATGTATTTTTGAAAGCAGGAGTCTGTCTGATCTGCATTTTCCCTTTATCCACTGATGTGTGGGAAAGAACCTCCAAGTGCTCAAGGACTTGCAGCAGGCACTGGGTTTCCAACCAGGGGCCTTGTGTCCGACTGTGCAAGCCACTTAGTAGGAAGGCCACTGTAGGAATGTTCCTGTACCAGTCATCTGCCCACAAACACTCTCCAGCACGTCATGGAAAAATGTGAGAGCAGGTTTGAGGCAAAAAGAAAAAAAGACCGGGTGCGGTGGCTCATGCCTGTAATCCCAGCACTTTGGGAGGCCGGGGCGGGTGGATCACTTGAGGCCAGGAGTTCAATACCAGCCTGGCCAACATGGTGAAACCCTGTCTCTAATAAAAATACAAAAATTAGCCAGGTTTGGTGGCAGGCACCTGTAATCCCAGCTACTCGGAAAGCTGAGGCACGAGAATCACATGAACCCAGGAGGCAGAGGTTGCAGTGGGTAAAGATCATACCATTGCACTCCAGCCTGAGAAACAGAGCAAGACTCTGTCTCAAAAATAAATAAATAAATAAATAAATAATAAATCAAAAATTTAAAATGAGCAGACAGGAAATGTCAAAAACCAAAACAAGTGACTTGAGCACTCTGTGGTCACTAATGAGTCAGGGCAAGCCCATGCAAAGTTCCTGGGGTGTTTAGCAAGAAAAATGGTTCATGTGAGCTTCAAGTTCCCAGCTGGACCTGCCACATGACCACTAAGACAGGCCCTGCTTTAGAAGTGAAGTTCTTCTTCTTGTCTCAAGTCTGTATAATAGAGAGCTTGAGGCATAGGCTGAAAAAAGGGGCCAGGGATTGGTTTTTTTTGATAGACCCAGCCACACTCCTGAACCTGCCTTGCAAGGCACAGGGAAGGGAAAGCAGACAACAGGGATCTAAAATGATGTCCACTGACAGAAACCGAAGACTTAAATAAATAGAAAGTTATAACATGTTCATGGACTGAGTCAATTTTATTAAGATGTCAATTCTCCCCAAACTGAACTACAGATTCAATGCAATCTCAATTTAAATATCACCAGAATTTTTTGTAGAAATTGACAAACTGATTCTAAAACTTATATAGAAAAGCAAAAAACCTAGAATAGCCAATACTTTGATAAAGAACAAAACTGGAATCACTCTACGTGATGTTAAGATGCTTTATAAAACTATGGTCATCATAACAGTTTGGTATTGGTGAAAGAATAGGCACATAGATACATGGAATAGAATAAAAGTGCAGATATAAATCCACACATATAAGGTCAATTGCTTACTTTCTTATGGCAGCATAAAAAAAAATAAAGTCGGTTTTTGACAAAGGTACAAAGAACAGTTTCAATCAATGGTGTTGAAATAACTGGACAACCATACAAAAAGATGAATCTCTATTCACACCTTGCACCACACACAAAGATAACTGAAAATGAATCACAGACCTAAATGTATAAGCTAAAGCTATAAAACTTCTAAGAGACAACAGAAGAAGGTCTGTGAGTCCTTGGGCTAAGTAAAGCTAGACATGACAACAAAAAGAAAAACATTTATACATAACAGAAAAAAACGGATACATTGGACCTCATTAAAATGATATACTTCTGCTCTTTGAAGACTTTTTTGCTCTTTGAAAGAAAATATAAAGACAAGCTATAGATTGGGAAAAAATACTTGTAAAATACATATCTGACAACTTGCGTAGAGAATATACAGAGGACTCTCAAAATTCAATATTAAAAATCATTTTAAAATGGGCAAAAGATTTGAAGATAAAACTACAGCTGTGTAAAGTACGCTCCCCATCCTCATCAGTTCTTTGTACCCAACAACATAATGGGGGCTGCCAACCACCTGGTAATCCACTCAAACAAAAGAGGAATGGACAGTATTTCTAAAGGCCGGTTGGCCTGCATCCAGACAGAGGTCAAGGAGGAGTTCACAGGGACCAACTGCAGATGGCAATGATGCTCGAGCAGAGACAAGCTGAGACCACTTCTGCCTGTGCCATCTCAGCTCTGCCTCCCTGTGCTCCACATCCAAAGTCCAGTGCCCTGAAGGGCAGCCCAGGCCTGTCTGTTAGGTTGTGCTCAAAACAGAACCAGCAGAACTCAAACTCTACTTCCTTCACTGGGCTGAGTGGGAGGACACAAAGGAGATTACACCCTCCTTGGACATGAAAGAAGAGCCAACTTCAGGAAGAGACTGAAGGATATGGATGGTTCCAGACACAACTCCTAGCCTGGAGTTACTCTGGATGCCAAGGCTGCAGCTCTGGTAGACAGCATTCTCCAAAGCGTGGAGTGTATTTCATGGATGTGCATTAAGAGGTACGTAGACTTCAGGTTAAATCACACTGAATCTTATCAGAACAAAGTTATTCCTTTTTCAATTCTCTTTCAATCCTAATATATCAAAACGAAAGTCTCAAGTTGGTGGTAATATATTTTAGCACCTCTTTAATACCAAAGTTTAGAAAACACTGAATTCAGCTTATTAGCACTAACTAGCCACAACAAGCGGGGTGGAGGGTGGGAGTGGCATCTAAAGAACATAGTAGGTAGTAGTAGCAGGAGACTGACCTTGGCCTCCTGTGGCCTGGGGCCCAGGTGAGGCTGGTGACAGTGCAGGGCTGGGCTCTCCCTGGCTAGTGCCTGAGCCAGTGCTATCAGGGGAGCCAGGGCCTTCACTGAGCTTCTGGAAACAGGCTCGGCAGCAACGCTCCTTTTTGCCACTGTGCTTGCTCAGGACGTAGTTGTTGCAGCAGTAGTAACAGAAGATGCGGCCACATATCCTGGGAACAAAACAAGCCCAGGCTATGAGGATGATACACTATGATCTTGTGTGATCTGCTCAGCACCCAAACTGGGCTCTGGATGCCATGTGACTCTCATCAGACCTGGCTCTGCCCCCATGTTAGGATGTGGCCATGAGCTCATTTCACAAGATTCCAACAAAGCCTTCTTGTCAGCTTGGTGAAAGCATGGTTTACTTCCTAAGGTCCTGGGAGGCAGGGAGATAAAGTATGGCTGAGCCCACCTCCCCTGGCACCAAGTTGTAGCTATGCCTCCCATATTTCAGAAGCTAAGGCTCTAAGAGACCACAGACCTTCACAGCTATGCTGACTATTTTGCACCTGCCCCCAGCTCAGCCCGAGATTCATCTTTATCCATCCTTCTCTGGCCTTTGTGTCCCTGGCACTGCCTGTGTTCCTCTAGTGAGGTTTCAGGCCAGCTCTTGCTGGCTTCCAGTAATGCTGCTCCCCTCTGGTCCCTACAGGAATGGTAGAAGAACTGCTAGTCTCTGGGTATGCCCCATCCCTGTGGGGACCCCTAACTCCATCCACATATCTGTATTCTTTCTTTCAGGGAGCCCTGAGTGTCTTGTTAGGATCCCAACTAATACACCTTCCTCACCTGGTTCCCTTAAAGCCAAAATGCAATGTGCTCTTCCTAAACAGTTAGCCATGGTGCCAACACCTATCACAAAGTCCTCTTTCGGAGCTCTCTGCTCTGGTCCTGGGCCCCACCAGGGTGTTGGTGCCAACCCAGGAGCCCCCTGCTGACCTGCAGTGGTGCCGCCGCATCATCCAGCTGAACTCCCGCTTGCAGTCGAGGCAGTGGTTTGCCTCCGTGTCTCCGAGCCACCTGTCCTCAGCACTGAGCTTCTGCTGGAATTCCAGGGCATCTGACTTCTGCCAGAGAGCATCCTTGTCCCTGGGACGAAACCACATTGGAAGAAAAGAAGAGAGAATCCATGAAAACAGTAGGATGATCCTCGCTTCATTTCAAAAGACTGGTATCAAATTTCCTAAGTCATAGAAAGAAAATTTACTTTCACCTTGGAAATATGCCCCAGCCCATGCTAGGACTCCTCCATCCTCCCCAACATGCAGACTTAACTGACACCACATGTGTGAGAACACGCGGGAGACAAAAGATGTACACAGAAGGCACTGTCAACTGCAAAGAGCTGCCAGCACCAACGAGGGCCACCACTCAGGCACCTAAACAACAGTGCTGGGGACCACTGGGAGTTTAAGCTAAAACGTGCCGCCATGCCAACTGTCTGCGTGCAGTAAGCCCAAGGACGATGAACATACTCCCCACCCGAATCTTAATGTTCTTGGGGCCCTTTATGTTTCTATGGTTGATCCAAGTAACAATTAATCAGTGGAGAAGATCAAAGATTTCCTAGCATGAAAATCTGATCAGATGTTAGCCTCCTCTGCCCCTCAGAGACATGGTAAGGTCATTCTGGAAGCCAGACTGAAAGAAGTGTGAGGCTTTCCAGAAAGGTCTGGCAGTGTCAGAATGTGCCTGATGAACTGGGGGTGGGGGATGTGAACAGAGGCTTCCTCAGGGACACCAATGAGCATTTTCAGGCTTGATGGTGTCTGACATGGGAAGTTTAGTTCTTTCTCATATGAAGCCCCAGTCGGCATCCTCAGGGCTAATGCAGCTCTAACAGCTCCTCAGCCACCAGTAATGTGACACCTGAGCCACTCAAGTCCTTAGAGACACAGGCTTCATCACTGACCAGGAACTCCCAATCAACCCCAGATCTTTTGCCTTAAATAAAAAAGCTTGAACATGGGCTTGACTGGCTTTTTCAAGGTCACTTGAAATTGTCAGGAAGCAGGAAGACTCATTCTCTGAAGCAGCCTCATTCTCTAGGCTGGTCCACCCACACTTTGGGAATGTGGAATGCTGCCAGGAGCTGGTGTTTTCCATCACACCCCTCAGGTCACAAATACCCTGAGTTCTAACTCTGTATATTGATGATAAGAAGGCAGAGTTTTTAAACTCTCAAATTGCTTGTAATTTTAATATCACTGTTTTATAACACTTAATGAATTAGCATATCTAGGCTTTGCTGATCCATGGTGCTGCTAACATCACAAAAAGAGGGCTAATCAGATTGTATGTGCCTCTTGAAAGAAAGATCCCAAACTACAAACCAATTCTATGAAGGCTTCTTGCCAAAATTTTGAACCTGAGTCTAAGCAAGCTGCCAGTAGAATGATGGTTCTCAGCTGTGGTTCACTGGTGTCTGAGTCTCACTCCCAGAAATTCCAATTCAGTTAGTCTGGGTGGGGCCTGGACATGGGCATTTTAAAATTACTTCCCTAGTGATTCTAATATGTAGCCAGGATTGAGAACCACTGCAATAGTTCTATCTATGGACTCACAGGAAATGCAAGGGATGGATGATCATGTTAAATGACATCATGAGGATGCAATCGGCAAAAGTAGAGAGATGATAAGGAAACTCATTGACTAAAAGGGATGTAAGAGACATATCAATTGCAACAGATGAATCTAATTTAGATCCTGATTAGAATAACCTGAAAAAATTCTAAGGCAATCAGAAAAATTTGAAACTGACTAGACACTTGATGATATTAAGAAACTATACTTCATTTCTTAAGGTATAATAAGGACACTGTGGTTGTTTAAAATGGAGGGTTCTGGGCCAGGCTTGGTGGCTAATGCCTGTAATCCCAGCATTTGGGAGTCTGAGGCAGGCAAATCACTTGAGGCCAGGAATTCAGGACCAGCCTGGCCAACATGGTAAAACCCTGTTTCTACTAAAAATATAAAAATTAGCCAGGAGTGGTGATGTGTGCATGTAATTCCAGCTACTCGGGTGGCTGAGGCACAAGAATCGCTTGAACCCAGGAGGCAGAGGTTGCAGTGAGCCAAGATCACGCCACTGCACTCAAGCCTGGGCAACAGAGTGAGATTCTGCCTCAAAAAAGAAAAAAAGAATTCAAAAAATAGAAAATAAAAGAGTCCTTACCCTGGAGAGGTACATACTGAAATATTTATGGATGAAATGATATGTGTGGGATTTGCTTCAAAATCTGGGAAGGTAGGTAAACAGGTGGGTCTACAGATCAATCAAGACTGGCCCTGAACTGAACACTGTTGAAGCCGGGTGACAGGCTGGCCCTGAGCGGAACACTGCTGAAGCTGGGAGGTGTATTACATGATTCCATTTTTGTATATTTGAAAATTTCCATAAGGAAAAGTTAAAATAAGTTTTGAATGACTTGTCAGGATTAAAAAATCAAGACACTTCACATTAAAATCCAGGTTTCCACCTTCTCTTGAGAAGAAAGGTGGTCTAGCAGTTCTGGGCCAAGACTGATGCGGCAGAAGTAGAGCCCAACTGTGTCCCCAGTTTCTCACAGTCCCCTCCCGACCCAGCTCCCACTTATATCAGCTGCCTGGTACCTGCAGGCAATGGAGTTTGGGACTCTAGTACTGGGGAAAGTGAGATGGAGGAGGAGAGAGGGGCTCCTGAGAGAGGGGAAAGAAAATGGGGAAATTTCTGAAGTATGCTTTCAAGAACAGCTGCACTTCTTTAGAGAAAACCCAAGTGTGGGGAAAACCCCAGCTGCTGGTTTGACACAGCACTCACCTGAGCAGCTCTATCAGCCGCTCCTCGAGATACTTCTTGGTTCTGTTGAGGTCATCCAGGTCAGCAAGCATCTTCTGGTCATTCCTCTCGCGGTTTGTCACCTCCTCGCAGAGTTTGTTGTAATACTCTTGGACTTTTGTTGTGGCTTTTTCGAGTTCCTTCTGGGTCCTGGGGGAGGAGTGGTAAGTTTTCTTGATTAGCCAGAACTTCCAGCTTTCCCAGGCCTCTGGGCTTACCCAGGACTCTAATGAGGGGTGCTACTGCCCCCGCCATGAAGGAGCCCCTTGGTACTGCTCACAGGTATCTGCTCACAGGTTATGCAGTTCCCTAGCTTTTGAGACTCTCCTCACACCCCCACATACAAAGGGGTATCCTTGGAGGGACAGGAGGCTGACCCCAGGTTGCCAGAAGCACCCTAAGTGAATAGAACTCTGCACCCCTTGGCTCCTGGACAGGGGCTGGGCTTGCAAGCCTGATAGACAAGGCTCATGGGCTGGTGATGGGGAGGACAAGCAGGAGGAGAAAGGAGTCAGGACAGGCAGGACCGAGGTGTAGTTTACTGGAGGTGGCCACACGGAGGAGGGCCTGTCTTCCATATGTCCCCGGGACTCTACACATGGGGCATGGTGCTGGGCCCACAGCAGGTGCTCAGTCTTAATCTGCACTGCCAGCTGTTCTACCTGATAGCCCCCCTGAGGCCCAAGGAATTCCGTTTTAGGTGCTGCAGGGTGTTTCAGTCTTCAGCAGAGGAAGCTGGCTGAATCTTGCTGTCTTCCTCATCCCACCCACTCCATTTTTAACGCAGCTATCTCCTAAGGTAGTGGTTTTTCAAGGATGGTCCAGTGGGACATAATAAAAGCTCCATTAAACAAAGGGTTCTGCAGAGAGACTGATTAATTTATACCTTCCACATCTAGTATAAAGTTGCCAGGAAGTTGTTTACTAGACCCTGTCCACCAAAATGGGCTTATAGGTGCACCCACACACACAGGTGGTGTACGTGTGTGTATACACTGAATAAGTTGTCAGATAGACTGTGCAGCTTGGAACAACTGAAACAAATGCTCTGAGATGTTACAAATAACCACTGTTATATCATGTTTTCATGCCACCAACTCAGGCTCTGTTTAAATTGTCATATGAATATGACTTAACTAAGGGCAGCCAGTGCCCTATAGGATCTGAACACTGGAAGGGTAAGATGAAAATGTATGTCCAGGTTACTGAATGTCAAAGATATCCTGGATCTCCCACTAAGCCGGAGCCCAGGCCTAGAAGGCAGGTGTTGGGAAGAGGTAATAGATAAATAGAAAAGCTAGAGACTTGGGACAATTTGGTGTGCTTATCTTTGCTGGTGGCACACATACAGTTCGATTCTGGCAACTCCTCCTTTCTGCTACACCTTTTTAAAATTAGGTCTTCCTCCCTGTTACACTTTTTCTTAATCAGGTCCTGGCTCAACTAGCTGGGTCCCATGACCACATGGTGAACCTAGGCTCACAACTCCACGTGGCCCCAAGTCTGAAAATGAGGGGGTCAAGGAGGCCTTGGGATGGCAGCGTGATCTGCTCTCCACAGATATGGCATCAGAGAGTCTGCACAAAGACAGGCTGATCCTGGTCCTTGGCACACTCATCTTCCTCATCCATAAAATGGGGATAGATGATAACACCTTCCTCATAGGACTGTTAGGAGGATTACATGGGTAAATGTATGCAAAGTATTCAAAACAGAGCCTGCCACGTTTTCAGCATTATTTAAATATATGCTGTTACTATTACCATTATTATTATGATCTAACTTTTATTTCATTTTAGTTTTTCCAAAGCTTGCAGTTACTCAAGTATGCACTGCCAGAGAGAAGAAAATCGAGTTAGGAGAAAGGTGCTTTAGCTGTGTATAGGCTGGGATGGGCAGGCAGCCGGGTTCTCTGTGGCATGCTTCCAGCATGAGCACTTTCTGAGTTTGTGGCTTTTCTTGCAAAAGGACTTCCTAAACCTAACTTGAGTGACTGACTTTCTAAATGACGAGACCAAACACTCCTCCCCTGAAGACTACCACCAGCTGCGTAGGCGGACTGTGACTAACCTTTCTAGGTCTTCATGCAAGGCAGCCCCCTCCTTGTCCTTCCTCAGCATGGCCGCCTGGCACTCTGCAAGATGGTTGCTGGTGCAGCTCAGCTTCTCTCCCATGTCTGCTTGGGTGGCCTGGCACAGGACATCAGGGAGAAGACACTCAGCTTGCAGAAGCCCATGCAATGTACCATAAAGTGGCTAGTGTGCCATCCACCCCATCTGGCTGGGTCACTTCTAAATGGAGGGTTGTTTTCTATTAAGTTCAAGAAGCCATGAATCTCTGCTCTATATTTGTGGGGCCTCAACTGCAACTAGTTAAGGTGGTTGGCAAGTGGCAGGTACCAGAATTCCCAGGGTGACACTGAAGGTAGGGATGGCAGGGAGCAGGATTCACTTGGACAAGTCACTGCTCTGAAGACTGTGGGACCAGTGCCACCCCTGCTGCTGCCCATTTTAGAATCACTGTCTGGTGATCACCCATAGAGATGGCCAAACAGGACACTTATTTCCTTTCTGCATTTGGCAGCTCCAGCCAGGTGTCCAGGGAATGGATGGAGGGGGTCAGGGTACAAACTGAGGGTGTCTACAAAGGTAAACTGAGGACGGCTTCAGCTTGGGAATCTGGAGGCATGCAGGGAGCCCTCTTAAATGACCCAGTCAAAACCACACCAGATGCCCTCTCCCTGAGAGGTCCACACCACCAGAGCCTACCTTCAGCTTCCCCACAGCTTCCTCGGCAGCCTGCAGCTGCCGGCCTTGCTCCTCAAGCTGGCCCCTGAGGCTCCTGCACTCCTCGCCAGCATTCTAGAGAGGATACGAAAGGGATCATAAATGTAGGGTCCTTGCCCTGAGGATCCCTCAGCCCCATCACCCAAATAGATAAAACCAAGCTGCCTTTCTCTGTTTCCCTGCAAACTGGCTCCTCAATGAGCTTTGGGCTTATCAATAGTGAAATACTTTCAAGCTTACTAAGAAAAGAGACTTAGCCTGGTCCCCAAACTTAGAACTTAATTTCTGCAAGGGAAAAGGTTGGCTATGAGCCACATGGAGTTTCACGGAGTGGGGTGGCACTGGGTGGGGAGGCACATCTGTGGCAGTGCGGTAGAGCTGCCTCAGAGAGGAGGGTTAGGAGTAGCCTGAGAGTGCACAGACCGTGATGCAGACAGACTAGTGGCAAGCCCTGGAAATCAAAGCCCCAGGCCATTCTGCCGTGTCTTCAATCTAAACAGTCCTTAACCCTTCATCTTTGTGCACTATCAAAGAGACATATTAACTGCTCATCTCATTCACTTGTCTGTCCCAAGGGCCTTGTAAAAACGAAATAAGCTGGTTCCCTACCCTATATCTGCTGTCAGGAGAGCACCTGATGGGGTTGGTTATTCATTAAGAACCCAGAGGTAGGACGTGAGGCAACTGTGAACTGCTGGCCCTCAGAAGGGGTTTTAGAGGCCAAGTCAGTGTTCTCACACTCACATGCCCAGGGCGGGGTAGGGGACTGGGCAAGTACAAAAACCAGCGTAAGGAAAAGTGCAGAGGATGTGTGCCTCCTTTAAAGTGGGCAGACACCCTCAGGTTCCTGCTGACTGCTGCCACGGGGAGGGGGCAGGGTGAGGACGCAGGCTTTCAGATCTTCTGAGGTTTCAAAAGAAGCCCTCAAACTGTATTTGTAAACACCCTGCTCTTTCAAGGTTGGCTACTAATTTTAAAAACCTCTATGTGGGCTAATCTTGTTTGCAGTGGTCTTGAGTTTAGACTTCTGGGCTAAGGTATCACTCCAAATGTTCTGGCCCTAACATGCTCCTGCAGAGAGAAAGATGCTACTGTGAGCTGTGATAGCAGGACAGGGCCACAAGGTGTTTGCCTGCACCCACAGTACATTCTCCAGCCCTCACCTGCCTCATGGCTGAAGGTGCATCCTCTCATGGACCCACCAGGCCTGCCCAGGGAGATGGGTAGAGCCCAAGTGGTTGAAGCTAGGATTACCTTAAGTCTGCTCTGGTAGTCCATGATTTCAGCGCTCAGCTGGAACTTGAGGGTGTCGAGCTCCTGGCGTGCAGCCTCTTGGAGGCTCTGGGCCCGCTGCTCGGCCTGGGTGAGCTGGGCCTGCAGGCCAGGCAGTGAGTCGGCTGCTGCTTTGGCTGCCTTCAGCTTCTCCTGAAAGCTCTCCTTCTCTTGCTGCAGCCCAGCTACTTGGCGCTCCAGGCCCTCTCGCTCCCTTGAGGCTGCCTCTTTGGCATCCTGGAGCTCCTGGACAGCACAGGCCAGTGCCTTCTCCACTTGCTCCTTTTCCATGGTCAGTGTGCAAACCTGGATGCCCAGCTCGGCTGTGTCCGTGTTGGCGCGGTGCAGCTGCTCCTGCAGCTCAGCGTGCTCCAGCTGTGCTTCCTCGGAGCTGTATTTGGCCTGGGACAACTTCTCCTGCAGGGCCCGCAGCTCCTCCTCCCTCTGCTGGGCCTCACTGGTCCTCTCCTCCTGCAGCGCCCCTTCACGCTCTGAGCACTGCAGCAGCTCCTGGACATGGGCTCTGTTAAGGGCTTCATTCTGCTCCTTCAGCTGCTGCACAAGGGTCTTGTGCTCCCTCAGGACTGCCTCAGCCATGCTTAGCTGGCTCTGTACCTTGTCCTGGTCATCCAGGGCTGCCCGCATCTTGGCCTGGAGGTCCACCACCTGAGCCTGCAGCCGTTGGGCCTCCCCCTGATGGACTTCCAGCTGCGCCTGAGACAGGGCCAGCTGGGCAGCCAGCTCACGGGCTTCATCGTCGGGGGGTGGGCCAACTGCCTGTTGGCCTTTCTCTGCGGTGAGGACTTCAATCAGCTGGGTCTGCTGCTGGCACTGGCTCTCGAGAGCCCTAAGCTCTCTGTGCCGGGCCTCTGCCAGTTGACGGCACTGCTCCACCTCCTCCCGCAGCTGCTGGCACTCACCCTCCTTGCTCTGCAGAGTGGCCTCCTTCTCTGCCACCTTGGCTTTCATGGCCTCCTTGGCCTTCCTTACAGCCAGCAAGCTTGCCTCCATCTGGTCGCCCAAGTGCCGGATGCTGGCCTGCTCGGCCTCCAGGGAGGCCAAGGAGCCCTGGATGGCTGCTTCCCGCTGCTGCAAAGCCTGGTAATCGGCCTGCAGGGCTTGCAGCTTGCCCTCCAGGAGCTGGTTACGCCCGACCACATTCTGCAGCTCCTTCTCCAGTTCCCTGTTGGCCTGCCGGAGCTCTTCCTCCTGGCTGCCCTCCTGCACCTTGGTATTGTCTAACTGTGCCTCCTGCAGGCCCCTCTGCTCCTCCTCTGGCTTCCCACAGGCCTCTGGCAGACTGGAGTTCACAGGGGCCAGGGCCTCATTCTTTTCACCTGCCACTGGCAGTTCTGGGCTGGGCTGCCCAGCAAGCCGCTCGAGTGCACCCACCTTCTGGCTGAGGTGGTCTTTGTCCTGGATGAGCTGCTTCTTCTGCTCCTCCAGGTCACTCACATGTTGGCTCACCTGTGCCAGCTGGGTCTCCAGGAACTGCAGCTGCCGGGTCAGGGACCTGACCTCCTGCTCCAGCAGCTCCTTTTCCTCCTGTTGCTGTTTTTTCTCCCGCCTCAACTCTGCTAGCTCCTGCTCCCAGGAGCTCGAGTGCACCAGCAACTCCTGTAGCCGTTGCCAGAGCTGGTCTGCCTCCTGTCCCTTCCCAGACAACTCCTCCTGGAGTGGGGCCATCTCCTTCACCAGGTGCTCTAGTCTGGCCCAGGCATCCTCCTTCAGCTGCAGCTCCTTGACCAGCTGCTCCAGCTGGGCACTCTGCTGTCTGTTGACGTCCTCGACCTCGGTTCTCTCCCTTTCTAGGGCTCGAAGCTTCTCCCCTAGCTCCTGGATCTCCCGGGCCGCATCACTGGGAATAGATTCTTGCTGGCCCTTTGTGTCTGGTGCTGTATCCGCCTTCTGCTGAGCCATGGCTAGCCAGTCTGGGATGCTGGCTAAATGCTGGTTCTTCTGGCCCAGTGAGTCCCGTGTGGCCTTAAGCTCCTGTGCCAAGGGCTGCAGCATGGACTCCAGCCGCCGCAGGGCTGTGTGGTAGTCCTCCTCCTTCTCTGCTGCTCCTAGCTCCAGGGCCTGTAGGCATGTCTGCAGCTCCTTCACAGTGTTCTGGGTGGCCTGGGTGACCTCCCACTGCTTCTGGAGCTCAGCCACCAAGCAAGTGAGGCGAACGTTGTCCTCTGCTGCAGTGCGTCCCCTCTCCCTCTCTGTCTGCAGTTGCTCCTCTTGCAGGCTGACAGCTGCCCTCAGCTCCTGGTTCTCTCTGTCCAGCTGCTGCATGCGCTCCTGTAGCTGCTTCTCCCGCACCTCCAACTGGTCCAGCTCTAGTCGCATCTCATCAAAACCCTCCAATGCCTCGTTGTTTAGGGGGCTGTTCAGGTCAAAGTTGGACACCATCTCTTGAGTCTGGGAGGAAAAACACAGCAGACAAGTGGCTTTGGGATGAAGCTACAGGGCTACTCAGAAAAGCTTTAGAGTTTAATGAGAGCAGAGGTAAAAATATAGGCATTACCTGCCCTAAGGTTAGTCTAAAGAGCTATTCAAAAGACTAGAATCCCTTTGCTCAAAGCATCTGCCACACATTCAGCAGCACATTCCAAAGCCAAGAGGCCACCCATGTGAGCTCCACTGAGATACAGACATGCTTTTCCCATCCAGCCTTCTTCAGCTTTTAATGGACATTGTCTCTGAGATAAATTCAGTTATATCTAAGCTGTTATTCACTCACTGTGCCACACCCATACCCGCAATTCCTGGCATGATTAAGGCACAAAATAAGGTAAAAGATTCATCTATTTTCTACTCTTAATGCTCCTTATATTGATCATTTTAATTTTTTAAATTGCTGATCAGTTTTCACAGCACTGTATACAGCTGTGATAAATTCACATTTCTAAAAAAATTAACAAACTGCCCCTACCTACTAACATTGACTGAGCCCTTGTATATGTCAAGCCCTCATCTATGAACTAGAATGATTTGTATTATCCCCATCCTGTGGATGAGAGAGCTGAAGGTTAAGTAATTTCCCCTTGGTCATAGCTGGTAGGTGAGAGTCAGGATTTGACTCTGTCACTTTTAACCATGGTGCCAAACTGCTTCTTTTAAAATACTTCAAAATCATTTAAAAGAATTTAATTTTAAGAGAGCCTAGATTTCATTTGGTTGAAAAACCCAGACTCCAGGGAATAGTGGCTATAACTGAGTGGTTCTATTGCTCTGGCTGGAACAACAGGTATCTGAAAACATCACCCTTGAGTTGCTAGGGGCAAGGACATACCGTGGTAGAAGTTATAGTAAGATAATTCCCAGCCTTCCTGGCCTTACCTGCAGGTAGCTGCTCACCAAACTGCTCATGCTGGAGCTGCGGCTAGGGGGTTTCCACAGGTAAGCAGAAGAGCCAGTGGCCAGTGTCCTCCTGTGGGGCCACAAAGCAGACATACCTGTATTCAGAGCAGGAAACCTACATACATGGAGGCCTTGCTGGTCACCAGGCAACCAGGTGGTGGTAGGGGGCTGCCATCCCAGGTAGAACGTAAGGAAGTCAAACCCAACAGATTCCACCAAAGAGCATAGCTACACTGGTCTGTAACAGATGAACTCCATGGCTAGAGTTTTACTATCATGGCTTTCCTCCCACTGCCAGAAAAGAATGACGTGAACATGTATTTCCCGATATTTGGTTTAAATTCTTCTTGAGCTTTTGGTGCCTGCCTCAGTTTGTCTGCCAGTGAGGAACAAGCAGCAGTTTGGTAAATAAGAGTCACACTGTGCTTGGGGGCTCAGCTGCCGCTCTGCATGACACAGCAACAGTGTGGCTGGGAGGCTGCTTCTAGGTCACATAACCAGGCCGGTCAGTGCAGATACAGAACATTGCCCTCATCGCAGAAAGTTCCATTGAATGGCATTGGCTTAGAAATACAAAGGCTTGTGTGATAACTCTTGTTTAGCAGGAACCTAAACACATTTTTACTTCACCAGAATTATCTCCTAAATCTAAAATTATTGTGTTTTCGAACTTAGTCTCCACAACCCAGCAACTGCCCTTCACAGTATCTTCCCTGAAGACAGTCACACAGGTACATAAGGAGACTGTGGGGATGCTCTTGGCAGCGCTGTAACTGGAAAAAGGGAAACCAAACAAACTCTACACTGCTAGGGAAAGAGATACACTATGGCTTATTCACCCAACAGAATTCTCTACACCATGGGTTAGCATTCTTTTTGTTTTTTTTGAAAAGGGCCAGGTAGTAAATATTTCGGTCTTGTGGGCTATACGGTCTCTGTCACTCAACTGGCACTGTTAGCATAAAAGCAGCCATGGACAACAGGTGAATAAATGGGCGAAGCTGTGTTCCACACAGCCCTGTGGGCTGTGGTTTGCCAACCCAACTCTATACTTACAGAACTCCATGTATAAACAGATACAAAATCTCAAAAACAAGGCAGAATGAAAAAAGCAGGTTGCAAAAGGAGAGCTATCACATGATTCAACATGTGTAAAATTTTAAAACATTTACAAAATAAAACTCTATATATATACTATATAAACTATTTACAAATACACAATGTAATAATGAAAGCATAAGATCTGGGCATGAAATGCATTCATTATAGGGCCATGAGTACTTCTGAAAGGGGAACAAAGGAGAAAGGATGGCAATGGGGTGGGCCTTTAGCCGATCTATAATACTTCATTTATTAAAAAAAGTATCAGATATAACCAAATCTCCCCACAAGAGCCAGCTTGATAGGGGCTCCCACTGGGGTAATTGGATAAATGGGATTATTTAAGCTTCAAAATAAGTAATGACAGTGACAGAATGTAACCTATTGAATAAAGTAAGAATCCATGAGTCAATACTGCTATGAACGAATAAATGGGGAAAAAGAAAAAGATCTTCCTTACAGTAGAATGCCAACTAATAATGTAAAAGAAATAATGGAGTTAGAAAATCACTCTGGTAATGATGACGCTAATAACTGCTTCAGGCAAGAATTATCAAATGGTATTAAAACTAATACAGGGCAGATTTAAGAGAAAAAAGGATAATAATGTAATTTCAACATGCCTTCGCATAAGATACATATTCATTACAAAGGAAGAAATAGTAACTTTTGGAGAAACTTGGCAAGCACCACGTTACCCAAATGACCAGGATTAACCTCATTAGTAATGAAACAAATCAACACTGTGTGTCTCCAGATACAGTGTACTGACAAGACAACAGCTGAGGCATTCCCGCCAAAAACACTTAACCTAAATCCAATAATGAGGAAACATCGGTCAAACTCAAATTAAGGAACATTTTACAAAATAACTGGCCTGTATTTTTCAAAACTGTCAATGTACTGAAAGACAAAGACTGAAAAACTGTTCAGAATTAAAGGGGACTAGAGAGGCATAGCAATTAAGGAATTAACAATATGTGATCTGGGATTGGGTCTTAGATTACGAGAGACATTACTGAGATAATTTGTAAAATTTAAATGAGATCTGCAGATTAGATAGCAGTATTGTATCAATGTTAATTTTCTGATTTTAATAACTGTACTGAGTTACATAACAGGATGTCCTTGATTTTAGGAAATGCATAATTAAGTACTTAAGAGAAAAGAAGATCGAGTCTGTAATTTACTCTCAAAAGGCTTAGGAAATAAACCAACATGTAAATAGAAAAAATGATAAACAATTATAGTAAAATATCGATAACTAGGGAATCAGGGTGAAGGATAGATGAGTACTTTGTATTATTTTTACAACTTTTCTGTAATTCTGAAATTATTTCAAAATGTAAAAGTTTTAAAAAGAATATCTGGGCCAGGTGTGGTGGCTCACGCCTGTAATCCCAGCAGTTTGGAATGCCAAGATAGGATTGTTTGAGCCCAGGAGTTCAAACCAGCCTGGGAAAGATGGCAAGACTCCGTCCCTACAAAAAATAAAAATAAAAAAAGGACACCTCAATATGGCAAAATGTAAGCTATTAAGTCCTGGTGGTTTGCATGTGACTATCATATTCACCACTTTTCTCTATATGTGAAGTATTTCCTAATAAAAAATATGAATATTAAATTTTAAAAGCCTTATAAACAGAAAGCAAAACAAAACAAAGAACGCTGGACTTGATTTTAACCTAAGTCAGGTGTCCCAGGCCTGCTGCCCACCAGCTGGGTGACGTTGTCAAGTCCCCTGATCCTCTGAGCCTGTTCCTCACACCTCCTTCCTGGAGCTGATGTAAGGACTCTGGTGGTAGGTGAGTGCCACACTGGTGTAAGATATGGCCGGCTTGATGGCCTCAGAAAATAAAGAAAGAAGAAACAAAACGCAGCAACCTTTCCTGCAACCCTTACGTGGACGAGCTGTGGCTTTTACTTCCTCTCCTACTGCTTAGGAGCCTTCTATAGTAACTCCATAAGAACAGGCAGGGGAAAAATCCCACTCCTCCCCCAATGTCCATAGCAACAAGTACCTTAAAAAATTTTTAAAGCCTTGGCTTTTGCAATATGCATCTCCACTGACTCATGCCCTGGCCAATTAGGTTGGTTTAAGGTTGGAGCCTTCAGATGTTATTGTTAGTCATGATTCAACAAAGTCTGTAAAAGGAGCTAGAATAAGAGTTGAACAGTTTTATGTAATTTACTGAGCAAGCAAAATTGCCTTGAGTAGACTGGTGGCAATCTTCAAAACTTTAAATGTCTCTTTTCCTGTCTTTTAAACCAAGCAATCCTTCAAAGTACCTGGCAAATGTTGGCCAGGCAGCATCCAAGTCATAGCCCCTCGACGCCAGGTCAAACTGAACCTCGGTCAGCTCATACAGTTGGCCCACAATGTCCGAGCTCAGCTTTGGCTGCAGAAAGGGGCTTCTTGCGTAGTACCAGTCACTGCAGAAAAACATGTCAATTATAAGAGTAATAAAGATAAAGAATGTGTGAATTTAATCAGTCCTCCCACTGTGGCTCTGCCTCATCGAATTCCAACTCAGGTTACTAAATTAAAAGACACAGGCACACAAACCAATTTCATTTTCATGGTAGAAGAACATAACTCTCAAATAAGCTTGCTCTTCTTCAAAGAAATTACTGCAATGATCTGGATGCTTGTTCATTTATTACATATACCATATCTGCTTCTCAAAAAGGATATGGGAACCTTAAATGTCAATTATTTGCCAAGGAAGGGCAATTGTAGGAGAAAGAAAACTTATTTTTTGAAAGATTACTTTCTATTCCATTTTCAGAACTCAATATGGGACACTAAACTCAACTGCTAATTCTGTCCAGATACCAATTTAAAAGCCAAGGAACAAATTATTCAGAAATGTTTCAGCACCATAAGACAGGGTGAGAAAAAATAAAATAAATGTTATCTGCATTTTGAGGTAGTAGTTGTTTCATTTCAGGCAAAGTAATAAGAATTTTAAAAAGATGCATCAGAACACAGTTACTCATGCCTGTAATCCCAACATTTTGGGAAGCTAAGACAGGAGGATAGCTTGAGCCCAGGAGTTCGAGGCCAGGGTGGGCAACATGGCAAGATCCCATCTCTACCAAAAAAATAAAAAATTAGCTGAGCATGGTGGCATGCACCTGTAGTCCCAGCTTCTCAAGAGGCTGAGGCAGGAGGATTGCTTGAACCCAGGAGGTAGAGGCTACAGTGAACCATGATTGTGCCACTGCACTCCAGCCTGTGTGACAGGTTAAGACCCTATTCCCCCTATCCCAACCCCCACCCAAAAAGAAAAAGATGGCTGGGCATAGTGCTTCACACCTGTAATTCTAGCACTTTGGGAGGCCTAGGCAGGGGGTTCACTTGAGTCCAGGAATTTGAGGCCAGGCTGGGCAATATAGTGAGACCCTGTCTCTACAAAAAGTAAAAAATTAGCCAGGCACAGTGGTAAATGCCTATCCAGCTACTCGAAGGCTGAGGTAAGAAGATCACTTGAGCCCAGCAGCTTGAGGTTATAGTGTGCTATGATTGTGCCACCGCACTCCCGCGTGGGCAAAAAAATGGGACATTATTGTCTGAACTGTGATTAAGTCAAGCTGTTTATGACGATCTTCACCAAACATCTAAAACAAAATAACCTTCAAATCAAATATGCAGACTTTTTCAACTCACACCAATTCACAAGGCCTGTCACATGCATGAGAAATACGAGTACATCTCTATGAAAATCAATCTTTAAGGTGACATAATGAAACAAAAGGTTTTCCTTTGTAGTTTTTTTAGATTCCAAAAAAAAAAATTGAATACTCCCAAAGGAAAGGGGCCAGGCAAGAGATGCTGGAAAACCCAAAGAGGTTTAGTTGACTGGTACCTGATTTGCAGCTTCTAAGTTGATACCCACTCTCCTCATTATAGACTCAATCCCTGCCCCTCTCCTCCCTTCTCTCTTCCCTGCTGAGGCTTCAGCACTACCTGCACAAAGGCTGACTGCACACCTGACCTGAGCTCTGCAGTGGCCCCCAGTCCTGGCTGCCCACCACAGTCTCCGGTGTGTTCACTCAGTATGCCAGGTGAGGACCCAGGCTCAATAGTGTTAAAAACCCCACAGGTGATTCTGCTGAGAGGCCAAGGCTGTAACGTGTCTGTCCAGTAGTGCTGGCACCAAGGACATGCCGTCCACCAGGGAAAATGTCTGGTATCGGGAGTTAAGAGAGCAATGGCTGAGGCCTAGAGAAAAGCATTAAGCCCCTCTAAGCCTCAGTAACCTATAAAAACTCAGTGCTACCTGCCCACATGTGTCAAGGACTTTGGGAGGAGGGGTGGAAGACAATGATAGATGTGGAAGGAGTCTGCAGTGTCACGAGGGACACAAATGAGCACTATGTTGCAGTTGTTATTATTATTAATGAACTTGAGTTCATTTCTGCATGGGATGGTGCTAAACCCCAGCCCTGTCCTGTATTTACCTGGTCACTTTGGTGTTCATGAAGCACTGCTGTAAGGTGTCTGCCAACCTCTGGTGCACCAAGGAGTAGCGAATAAATGCTCTTCCTTTCCCCAAGGATGTTCGGAGCTGGAGAAAGCAGATTACATAGAGCCAAAGAGCTGTTAGCCTAACTCCAAATACAGACCTGGTCTCATAGATGGCTTGTGAAACACAGATACAGGGCAAAAAATGTCACCCAATTTTACCCTACACGTTGTCCTTCAAAGGACACAACACATTTGATACTATCACTGCAGAGAGTAAGGCTTGAAGTGGGCGAACTACTTGCAGGCCTTCATCTGAGAATAATCTGCAAACTCCAGCAAACATATCATGGAAGATATATTAATAAGAGGCTTCCAAACATCTGTGGATTCTATTGGAATGTCACTTTCCCTCCTCTGCTCTATCAGAATCTCTGGGTTTGGAGTCAGATAGGAAACCAAATAAAACTTAGTTTTATATTAGAGTAAAACCTGGAGGTAGGTCAATGAAGGACTTCTCACACCACAAGTCAGCTTGAGGAGGAAGAGATGGTCTCAGCTCAGCTAATGCTGGTTTGTTTTTAAGGTGTGTGGGGAACAGGTGCAGGGGAAGGGCCTAAAGGCTTGGCAGAAACATGTGCAGAAGGAAGAAGAGAGGGACAAGGGCAGAGGTGCGTGCGTGTGGCCATGTAACTGCCTCATCTGTGTTCCATGAAACCATCAGTAAAATCTACAAGTCTGCCAATGCTTTCCTGGTTGGATTTCCTATTCTTTATCAGATATGCCATATCACTACATTGAATCAGAAGGAGCCCAGGAGTGAGACCAGGGGTGTCTCTAGGCAGCCCAGTCACACGGGGCTGAGGATAAAATGGATATGGGTCTGTCTCACAAGTTTGGCATGGATTGCATAGGAAGGCCCAGGTGTAGGTCTGTCTTCAAAACCTCTCCCCACAGAGCTTATACCTAAAAACCAATTCAGAGGAAGGGGAAGATGTGACTGGAGCTGTTTTGAGGCTTAAATTCACACCACTCAAAAGCTTGTTGTGGTGGAGATGGGATATGTTGGTCAGAGACTCTGCCATGAGGCCGCAAAGCAGGGCTCTGTCAGCTGGGAGCATACAATGGCCAAGGCAGATGGAATAAAAGGGACAGCCACAGAAGACACTTAAGTTTGCAAATTAGGATTCATATTTCTGATAGGTCAACCCAGAAGATCAAGAAAGTCGGCAGGAATTCAAAACCTCCTGACCTACCACATGTGCCTGCTCTCTCAGGCTCTGGCTCTGGGTAGGGTAAGCTGGGACCAATACCCTCCCAACCCCTTCAAAGGTCAGAAATATTTACAGTGTGTACATGTGATGGGGAAGGGGGAGCAGTGGTTTGCCAAAGAGGGCTCCTATAACCCATGCTATTCAGATTTTAATTCCGACCCTATATTGAGTCACTATCTGACTCCAAACCCCTATATTTAATGCCAGTGCTTGAGGCTGTACCACATATTTCCTGACTCAATGGGGTAAACATCCTGGCGTATAGCACCTTTTAGCTCAGAGCTATATTTCTTCTTACTGCTGACTCAAGGAAATGATACCATATGAAGTAGTTTTAAAAAACAAAAAGGTGTTAAATCTTTTTAACTAGAGAAGCTGTAAGACAATTCCCCTGTGTGTTTCAGGTGCAGCCAGGACACCTGGAAGTGAAGGCAGGCAGCAGTCTGGTTTATTGGCTTTACAAAAACCACCATGACATGTCTGCAGATAGACGATCTCAGCAGATTTGCGGGGGAGAATCTTGATGGTATATCCTGTCTAAATCACTTTTTTTTTCACTGACGACTGAGGTGAGAACAAAGTGTTTAGTGGTGATAACCAGGAAATTCAGGCAATTGGAAAGAGCTGAGCAAGGCATTGTGAAGTGAAGCGTGTCAATTATACACACACACACCCTGCAGAATTTCATTAAGACCCTCACATCACAGCCCAGGTCTAAGCTCCCAAAGACAGGAGCTTGTCCTTATTTTTGCCAAACTTACCATTATACAAGCCTTTAGAACATCAAAACTTTTTAATGGCAAATATTTGAGGCTATATTTTTAATCAGGCCCATTAACTGAATTATATATATATATGGAGCTATTTGTTTTAAAAGGTATTTTTAGGGGGAAGGGAACAATAGTTTCTTTGTACTACAAATCAAAATGCTGCATGGCCTTTTTATGTTTTCAGATTATGGATCCGCTTTCATTACCTAATTCCTTAATTTTTTTTAGCTTCTAATCAGAACCCACATACACTATCCCGAGAAGCAATACAATGGCAGCAAAGGACAGGGAATCTGCAGGGTACATGAGAGCTGATTCTGCTTTAAACCAGGCCATTGTGCCATGAGCCCGACGCTGAGCTACACCCTCATCACAGTGAAGCACAGTCCAAGCTGAGCCCATACTGAACCTCCAGAAATGGTTTCTTAGAACCTTCACCTGTTTTAGCCTAAATAGCTGCCTCCTACCTCAAAGGGGTCAGAGGGGACCTACAAATGCTTCTTATCCATTAACTCTTACCCTTTCAGTTAAATACCCAGATGGCGACTTCATTATTAAAATTAACCAAGTATCCAGCAACTCACTTAGTCTAGGGATGTTCCAAGCCATTCCAACCAATGATGCCCCAGAAAGCAGTCTTCAACAGAGATGAAACAACTGGACCCTATGGGAAGCATATGCCAGCCACTAAAACACCAGCATTCATGCAAGCAAGGAATGCTTTTTGCTTCTAGAAAGTCAGTTTCCATGGCTTCAGACTGTCTAAAGATCTGTCTGCATTATGAGAAAAGAAGAAGAAACTAGCCAAAAAGTAGATGTGTTTTAGCAAGCATTTCATAATCCTGGGGAATGGGCATTAAAACTAAATTTATTTCTAGACTTCAGCTGTCCAAAGTCATAAAGTGAAAGGCTTTAGTTGCTCTGATGCAGTGGCTGAGGAATGAAGAGAGGAGAGTGACAAAGAGAACCCCTTTCACATTTATGATGCATTAAAATTAAAATACTGCTCTACCTCATGGACCCAAGTATCCCACCAGACCTCACAAGACTCATCCACACTAACATGGACATTAAAGAAACTCGCAGAACCAGCCCTTTAGAGCCAGGATCCTTCATTGTCTCAGATGTCAGAGGGTGCAAATGGTGGGAAATGTCTAGCCATTGATGCCAGCGTATCTAACACCGTCATTCTCTATAAGAAGAAAGTCATTCAGCTCCAGCTGGCATGATTGGTGAGGAGCCCTTCCCAGAATACTTAAGGCTGTGGTATTTGTGGGCAGCCAGCCAAGCAGCAGAAGTGTTGACTTTAAAGTGACTTCACACTCTACTGAAGAGATACCGAAAAGAAAGAACAAATGTACAAACCTCCTGTCTCAAATCTAGGGGTTTACCTGCTCCCTGATATGCAAAGTTCTACACTCCTAGATGGACTAGGCTGATGAGAGAGAAGAAAGATTCTCTGAGGGTTGAGGGTGGAAAACAAACAGAGAGTAGAGTGTGAGTGTGTATGTGAAGTATGTGTGTGTGTTTGTTGTTCTGGAGTTTTGTAAAACAGCAAAGCCATGGCATTTTGCTCTTGAGGGGCTCAGAATTGAATGTAGAAAGTTGGCATATCACTATTTTAAGAAATGTTTCTTGAGATCCCACATCATTCTCATTTCAAATCTACGTTTCCTGGGCAAAGTGTAGGGAAAGCAGCCTAGCAAACTCTAAAGAACTTTATCTCAGAAAATAATTTTTTAAAAAAGATGGAGCCATCCTATGCTGTACACCTCAAGGGCTACCATTAGCAGACTTACAATGTATGTGAACAGGCCACCCTGTTAAGTAACATGTGGGTTGTGGCCTAAGGTACATTCAGGACTCAGCATTCTTCCTCTTGGTAAACACTCACTGAAGTGATTTTCCCAAGCTTGAGCCACTGCAACAATGAGCACTGAGTATACCTGGACTAGATTTCTTTACCACCCTTAAACTCCCACTTCCTCATTTAGCTGTCTGCAGCAAAGGTCTCTGCAAGATCTGCTTTAAGCAGACAAAAGGAAGACACGAAGTTGTTGGCTGCTTGCTCTGCTTACCTCTGAGATAGACTTGACAAATCGGATCCCATCATTGGCTCCTTTCACCTTGGCCAGGCAGGCACAGAAGTAATCCCAGTAGTCCTTCTTGTTGCCCAGGAGTGTGGCCTTCTCTTTCTGATCAAACTGGGTAGGGAAAGGGACAGGGAGAGGAGGTCCAAACCCACTGCTCTTCATCCCAGCATTTAAATGATAAATAATAACAATAGCTTCTTAGGTGCCAGCACTGGGTGAGACCCTTTATTAGCATTATTTTTATTTATTGGCAAATCAAGGTGTGTTAATACCCTGTTCATACAGTTGGGTGGAAAACCACCAAATTTGTTATTAACGGATGAGAAAGAAATACAAGAAAAGAGTCTTAGCCAGGTGTGGTGGCTCACGCTGGTAATCCGGCACTTTGGGAGGCTGAGGTGGGCGGATCACCTGAGGTCAGGGGTTCAAGACCAGCCTGGCCAACATGGTGAAACTCCATCTCTACTAAAAATACAAAATTAGCTGGGCGTGGTGGTGGGCACCTGTAATCCCAGCTACTCGGGAGGCTGAGGCAAGAGAATCACTTGAACCTGGGAGGCGGAGGTTGCGGTGAGCCAAGATTACACCACTGCACTCCAGCCTGGGCAACAAGAGTGAAACTCTGTCTCAAAAAAAAAAAAAAAAAAAAAAAAAAAGTCTTAAGGGCAATATGAAGAGTGTTAACTCTGCTTCGACTTAGGGAGATAAGATAATGACATTTTATCCCAGTTACTCAACTCTTAAGTTTCAATATCGTTTAATACACCTACAACAAATTTAAATAAATGTCAGCTCTGAGTCATTTCAAATTCAAAACCAAAATGGGCTTAATTGAAAAAAAGAAAGGCTCAAAAACATTTTTACAATGTTAAAGAGCCAGTTGAAATGGCATGAGAGAGGCAAGTCCTTCAGCACGTTAGGGCCTTTCCTCCAGTGGGCCCACATACCACGTGCTTTGGTGGGATGTGACGTTGCAAAATAATGGTGTTCACAGTGACACAGGTATACCTTTCTATAACATTTTATAGCATTTTTTTCTGATTACAGAAGCAAGATATGCATATGTTATTAGGATATCTAGATAAAACAAAATACAAAAATTGAAAAAAATTTAACACCTAATACCACTACCCTAAAATAACTTCTAGATCATTTCCTTCCTGCCTGTTTTAGTTGCATGCATTTTTCCACATCTGCAGTGTTCATTACATCAGCACTTTTTGGGCTAAGCCGGGATAAGAGTTACACCATCAATATGTTAAAAGAAAATATCCTGGGCTGACCCCAGAGATTCCCATTCAGTAGATGGGGGTGGGGACCAAAAATATACTACAAATAAGCTCCCAGAGGATGCTGATGCTGCTGGTCTATGGACTGCACATTGAGTAGCAAAGCTCTAAAACAGAAGCCCATGGGTAATCTTTAGAGGGTCCACACACTCTTAGAATCTGCCTGCAAAAATGCGTGATTGTGTGTATACATACACGAATGTCTTTTTGGGAAGACTCTATAGCTTTCACTAAACTCCCAAAGGGGTATGTAACTGTCCCAAAGTTAAGATCCTTGCCTTACAGTAACCTTCTGACCTACCTTACAATGACCTAAATCTCTAAAGGATGTTTTTGATTCTCAAAGCCATCCTAAGGGGCAACATTGCAGTTCCCCAAAGGATCACACTTGGAGGACTGAGCTTGCACTGGGGACTCCTCTGACCTTCAATCTAACTACAAGGGCTTACTGGCTCCTTGGGCTTTCTGAACCATATCTTGAATGCTGATGAGTCACCCAAGAGGGAGAAAAGAGATACCAGTGCAAAAATCAACACACTACAGGCGTCACTTACTTGCAGGAGATACTCAAGTTTATAAGAAAACTTATGCAAGCTGGTGCTGTCATCCGTGATGGGTTCCCCTGCTTCCTGAAATTCTTTGCTTAGTTCTGTCACAGCATCTTTAAGACAACAAATAGGAACATGTAACCAGATAGTGACTAAACTCAGAAAGAGAAGCAGGAATAACCCAGGAAGCATGAGGAGCAAGTGGTCGGTGATACAAAGCACCTCTGAAACATAAAAGGGTATGTAAGTATCCATGAGATATAACTCCAAGTCAGGGAGTGTTGAAATGTCCTGAGAGCCCACAGATATTTTACAATGCTTGTTGACTGGGCACATTTATTGTTTACCATTGTCTGTGCACCACCCAGGGCTAGTAATTTGCATATAGTAGCTGGACAACAAATGTTTGCTGTGTGGATTAATCATTCAGTCCCTGAATACTGACTTCCAGAAAGCTTTATGTTTATTCTAGCCATATTTCAGGTTCTTCACTATAACCCTACTGCTCATTATAGGTAAGTGCAGGATCAGAATACCCAGTATGTAAAAATAATAGTAACGATAATCACAATTCCAACAATGACAACCGCACCTGCTTCTGTTAACTGAGTGTCCTTGAGGGGCTAGGCCTTTACATGTATTTTTCTCATTTAATACGGCATTGAGAGGCAGGGATTGCCTTATTTTGATGAATCTAAGATGCCATTAATTATAAGATACATTCCAGTTCCAGAGCTGTTAAAATGTCAAAAAAAAAAAAAAAAAAAAAATTAAGTACAGTTTAGAATCTATGAAGTCTGCTATGATTATCCCCATTTTGCAGATGAGGAGTGTACAGAGAAATCAGAGCACTTGGCCAAAGAATACGGGTAGCAAACAGCAGAGCTGGAATAAGATCCCTGGTTTTCTCAAGAGCTTTCTAACTCCAGAGCCCACCTCTTAACTTGTAAGAGAATTTACCTCCCTGTGCGGAAAAGAGGAAAACCCGCCTTTGACTCTCACTTACTGCCTCTGCTGTGGGCCAGAGGGACTATCGAGACACCGGATTTGGTTTAGATCCTGGAAAACATTTCCCCAGTGGAAATGGTTGGGATATGCTTGACAAAACGATCTGCTTCTCTGGCAATTCTTACATTTCTAACCCCTGCTCCCGAGAACCATGGTTAGAAGCAGACCTGTCCAGGACTGAAGCCAAGCCTGAGATGGCTGAAAATGTAGTCAACACTGACCCCTCAGGCAAAGATTAGCAAATGGTGGAGACAGGTTCTTGGGACTGATGCTTCCAAGTGACAATTGTCCAGCTGTACCTTCCTAGAAGTGTCTGCAACGGCTGGCACTGACAGCCAGTGAGCCAAGGGCCTGGGAGAGACATAGAGCCTTCCTCCTCAGGTCAGGTAAACACTCGCAGCCTGATCTGGGAACTCCTGAAACTTTGAAGGAGGAGACTCTGGACATGAAATGTGAAACGTTCAGCTCTAATCTCTGATACTCTAAATAATATTAGCTTTACAGGAATTACTATCTGATTCTTTGAATAATCTTGAGAAGTGGGTGTTATCATCACACCCAGCTGGCACATGAAGGAAGCAACGGTGTGTTGGAAAGGTGAAGGGACTTGTCCAACATTTTCCAGAGTTAAAAGAGAAGCCAGAAGCTGAGCACACCCCTGCCTGACTCCAAAGTCCTTGAAACTGCTGTCACCAAGAGGGTAAGTGGGCTGCCCTGCAGAGGAGTGAAGGCTGTGTACCACACAAAGACGCCTCAGTTAAGGACACTCCACTCTCATGGTAGATGCTGTAGATTTGTATGCTTATTTAGACATTTACCAACAGATCAAAGTGGAGAGTATGGAGAAAGTGGCATCTTTCAAGAATTCCCATTAAAGTGCTCTGTGGCCTATGTAAAGGATGTTGAAACCAACCCAGGATATTGCGGGTGGCCAGACTCAGCTGTTATATGGGACAGACAATGGTCTAGATCAGAAGCTTTACCTGAGGGTCCCCTATTTCACCCTCTTCCCTCCCAATAAGGACCTCTAGGTCTCAAAGTTATCCTCAAGAACCAGATATTGAAACACAGAAAAGACTGCCTACTTTATGGAGAGACCTCTTAAAGCTACTGGCAAACTCAGATTTGCAGAGACCGGCATTTCACTTTCTCTGTCTCTGCGTAGATTCAAAAAAGCATCTAATGTCTTAGCTGAAAGTAGACTAGAGTGGTTAGGAGCATAGACTGGTGCCAGGCTGTTGGTATAGAAAGAGCCTGGTGCACACAAAATGCCATGTAATTCTTAGCTATCAGAGGCACAAGACACAGTGGACACAAGATTAAAAGCTTGAGAAAGTGTTTTTCATCTTGTTGACTTTAGAACTTCAGAATGAGAGCTGCATTGTGGCCGGGATAGGCCAATGGCTCCTGGCATGGGAGATAACTGCTGGTGGTGTCCAAGCGGTTAGGAGCCTGGGCTTTTAGTCTGTCACGAAAGTGTCACAGCAGACTCTGCAGGCATGGAGGAAGTGGTCAGCTTCAGACTGTGTAGTATCAAGTGTTCTGGAGCTCCACATTGCTTAAAGATCAGCACTGGTGATGAGTGGGGACGGAAAACAAAAATTCTGACCCCTGGGACAGCATCTGAAAGAGTGAAACTTGGAATTTGCAGCCAAAAAGAAAATAGTCCGTTTCTCCTGAGTCTATGAAACTTTATCTGCACCTTCCTCTGCCTTGCTTTTCTCCAGTGAGATAAGGGATACAAGTCACAGCCTCTCTCAGTGGACAATGCTGAGCTCAGGGAAGTCTGGGAGGCAGCAGGCCTGGACCTACAGTGCATCCCAGGCAATGGGCCGTCCGCCAGCCAGGACCCGGTGGGGCAGCAAAACAAGACAGGTGGGTCTCTGTCCTTCCTGCTCAGTGGGAGAAAGAACATTCTTTCCCAAAGGAGCCAACTTCATCAGCGCTCAGAAATTTGGGATTTAGCCAAAGACTTAACAGGCAGCTTGAAAACACACATATGTGCGCTAATGGAAATCAGACCCAGTCCTGGAGCAGGGTGTATGATTTTGTTTACAAACTGGCTTTACACTCCTCTGAAAGGAAACCAGGCAAACTTTCCAAGCCTTACACAAGGCGGATATTTGAGCCCCAAATATTTCAATGTGATGTGACCTGAGGACTCCAATTACTCGTGGTGTGAACACAAATGAAAGGGTTGAATTTCAACTGGCAACAGCAAAAAGCCCTGCCACAAGTCCCTCAAAACCAAACTCAGTCTGCCCAGCAACCTACCATACCTTGCAAGTCTCGGATGATTCTCTGGAGCTGGCTCTCTGCATTGGTGGAGGCCATGGTGAGTTTGCCTTTCTTGTCTGTGTGTCTTCTGCTTGGGTCCGGAGGAAGGCTCAGAACTTCGGCCCTCCGTGGCTGTCTGCTTAGCAGTGGTCAGACTCCATGGTGGCACCTGCACAGAGGAAGAGGAGGCCATGGAGGAAGCAGACACAGACACAATTTAACGACAATATTAGAGAACTCTGCTCTGGGCAGAAAGGTCCCCCTATCTGGGTGTATTCCCTCAAGAGGAGGGCTTGACCTTTCTGTGTGGGCCTTGCTCTGTGGGCACTCTCTGGTTTGTTTCTGACACACTTATATTCAGACACAGTGACCTGATTTGGGGCTTAACAAGAAATTAGATCAATCATATTGCAGCCTATTCTTTCTGAGCTCACTGTCCATTCACCGTAGATAGGACCGCCTTACTTTCCTTTAAAAAGCCACCCAGTGGCTCTCTCCACCCCCTTATGCCAAAGGCTACATGGAACCAGGGCAGCCCAGCTTCAGACAGCTCTGCTAAGCCTAAGGATCCCCATCTCCCCCACACACTCTCTAGCCTTTCTTTCTCTGAAGAACGGTCAGTCTCTAGCCAGTCAGTGCTAGTGGGGGAGAGGATAAGGACACATACCCTCAGAACTTCTGCACCAAGGAAAGCTGGGCTTGCCTGGCAAGGTCCCCTTCGTTGGGAGGCTTGCAGCCTCCAGCTGCCCAGAGTCCAACTCAGCCTGGGTGTGCAGATGCTGCCTGGCCTTCTCTCCAGAGGCCTGCACAGCCCCTGTACCAGGCAATGGATGTGTCTCTATTTTTAAGTTTGGTTCCAGTCCTCTCCCAGCTAGTGAGTCCTGAGTTACCAGCCCTACTTGGGCAGCTGTTGAAGTGATTTAACCGTAGGGCTGAAGGCCAACAGAAGTTAAAGAGATGTGAGCACACGGGAAAGAGGTCTGGACATGCATCCGGAGATTCCTACGTCCTTTAAGAACCTCTCATTCTTCCCTCAGATATCCAGTGCAAAGTTGTAATGTTTGCTGGCAAAGTAGATAGCAAGGCTAGAGTTGGCTGTGGCGGCAGCCAGCACTAAATGAGGGTCTATTGCGTGCAGGGCTCTGTTACGGGCTTTACACACAAGATCACTGTTAATTCTCACAATCACCCTGGTGGCGCAGATAACATCATCCCTGTTTACAAAGGAGAAAATGATGCTCAGAGGAGTCATGTAACTTGTTTAAGGCCATGGGCCAGTACAGCGAGGAATCACATTGAACTCTGGTCAGTCTGATTTCAAACCAGGTGATTTTTCCAATAAGTCCTACTGACTTTTTAAGACTGAGCCATTGTCACTACAGCAAATGACCAACCACTTCCACCGGCTCGAGGTACCACCATGAACTCCAGTGTCTCCCAAGCAGTGTGAATACTCTGAGTGTTCTAACACATGCCACCTCTCACTCTCCCACTGCCACCTTGCCCTCATGGCTCCAGGAGTCCAGGCAAGCAGATCCCGGCATGGAAATCACCCCAGCCACAAGCTCCTCCAAATATTTACATAAGGATTCCTGCCTCTGCCCGAGGAGAGAAGGGCCTATCACAGGGCGGAGATAACTGGAGCCTATTTTTAACTAACTAGCCAATGTAGCTATGACTCAGTGCAAACAAGGCCCAAAGAGGACTTCTCTGGCTTAGGAGGAAGGAAACAGACATATGCCTATACCACAGTCCCAGGAATTCATGAGCCCCAGAGAGAAGAGCTTCAGGGCAGCCACAGAGAACCCCCCAAAACCTCCCAACAAGTGTTGGCACCCATCCATCAGGGACACCAAACTGAGGATGGGAGTGCTTTATGAGAAGCCTGCCTGCCCATCCCTGGGTGTCTCTCCAGCTCACCAGCTGAACACAGGGCCTGAGCAGGGACCAGCCAGCACCCTAGAGAGAGCCAGAAAGGATAAGGATCTCCACTATCAACACACAGCTGCCCCAGCACATTCCATCAAGTGCCTACTACGTGCAGGCTGGGGATACAGAGGCACACAAGACACAGTCCATCCCTGGAGGAGCCTGGCTACCCATGAAGGAGACAGATAGAAAAATATCACATATCCAGATACAGTGGAAGAGGCCCACATAGAGATATGGATAAAAAGGCATGGGTACTCAGTACTGAGAAGATATGAGCTATGGGTATACAAAACATGGAGGAATCTGAAATGCCCTGTGCTGAGTCAAAGAAGCCTCTCAAACCACTACAACTGTGCAATCCCATTTATATGCTATTCTGGCAAAGGCAAATCATTAGGAGAGAAATCACATCAGCAGCTGCCAGGGTCTAGGGGAGAAGGGAGGGTCTGGCTACAAAGGAGCACAGGAAAATATGGGGGGCAATTCTGTTGAGTGCCTTGATTACGGAGATGGTTACATGACTATATGTATTTGACAAGCATATACTTGTCACAACTCATATAACTGTAAATTATATCTCACAAAAAAGCAGCATTGTGATGAATTTGTAAAAAAAAAAAAAAAAAAAAAATGCAATGGGATCTGAGAAGGGGAAAATTTAATTCAGCTTGGGGAAGGGAGTAGTGGTAGACACTCTGTGATGGCCAGGCCTAAAAAGTGAACAGGCGGTCACTGGAGAGAGCCAAGAAGGAAAGGAAGGGCACACAAGAGTAAAGGCTGTTTCTCTATCTGCATTCCTCTTATTTGGCTGCTGCCAACACAGAGGAGCTTGCAGTCTCTGAGAGAAATAATCCTGGAGGAAGACGACTGGAGTGATACCCTGTGAGTCTTTAAATGCAGCCCACGGGGTCTGTGTGTACACTTCTGACCATGTCTGTGGAGAGGGTGGAGCTTGGGAAGGAGGTGATAGTAACAACAGATCCTGAGTAGCTCATCCAGGCTGCGCCCAGGACAATGAAGGAACCACACAACCAGCTGGATTTTCTGGAAACCAGCCCTAACTGGAGTCTGGCAAGAGGGAAACAATGTCTGCAAACCAAAACCAGTATCTTGGCATCATGAGCCTGAACACAGATGGCAACACGCTCCTTTAAGACTTCTTGGTGCTTCGATGACACTGCCCTTGTGTCAGCCCAAGGCAGGAGACCTTCCTGTCTGACCTTGGGAGTGTGCTCTTGGCTGGTGTCAAGTTCCCAGGTCGTGGGGTGAGCTGTTCCCAGCCACTGATTACACAAGCTGATTTTCCAAAGAGGCTGTGTCACCACCAGCGTAATGAGCCCTAACAAACTGCCTGCCAGGCTTGTGGGGTACGGTGGGCTTCCCCACTCTGGCTCTGGGTCATCACCTCACAGGGATTCAGGAAGTAAATAAGAGCTTCCATAGAGAACATGGTCACCATGGGGATGCTATTTTCATGAACTCAGCATCTTGCCCTGCTAGATCCTCCATCTCAGTCTGAGGTCATTACTAACCAACAAAAGGCACAGAATGGGCACCATCTCTCTCCAAACATGGCCAACTTCCTTGTGTCTCTAGATAAGCTTGCCCTTTCATTGAGGGAATCACAGACTCCTGGCATGAACCAGCCTGATCCTGACATCTACAACCCATTAGCAAATGGCTCTCCCAACTCAGGAGACACTCAAAGCTCTGTACACACTACCATGGCTGCCTCAGCACCGGGGTAAGGACTCCAGGACTCACGTACCTCACAGCCCCCCAGTGTGCCAATCACCTCATAAACCCACAGTCCTTGTTGCACAACATGTAAAAACCTTCATTGCTGTCTCTGACAGGCTCTTTCAAGTATCAGAGAAATGAGTTTTATAAAATCTTTGGAAGCATTGAATTTCCTTGCCAACAACTCAAAATTATGTTTAAGCCTATCCAAAATGTCTGAAAACATCCAATTTTCTGATAAAGAGGAAAAGGGATTCAATGCATTTTTTAAAATTCTTATTTTTCACTTGGTACTAGTGTATGAGTTCCTAACTAAAGTGACCTAGATATCATTTTGGAGGTAAAGGACCTTCTCTGACCTCCAAGTGTTTTCTATACCTGCCCAGATGCCCTAAATGCCTTAAACAATAGCAACAGCAATTTAGTCAACTTAAGATACAAAGATGCTGACTGACTCATGTAAACATATTTACGCTATGATGCAAGTGACTAATACTCATAATATTGCCCAGAAACCGGCTCAGACAGCAGCAATAATAGCATCCGAGTAGCCATACAAGGAAAGAAGAATCATCAGGGGAGGAGGAGGTTGGAGGTGTGGAAGTCAACCTTTCTCTGCCTTTAAAATTTTGCTCCCAACACAATAGCTAAGGGCTGACCCAGAGAGGGCACCTTATAGTTGGATTCCACCCCCAGTCCCAAATAAGGAGGAGCCTACCAGTTGTAAAGTCTCCCTGACCAAGAAAGAATGTTAAGGACAAGGATGGTTAAAAAGGCAGAAAAGCCTTTCTGGAAGAGTCCATTGCCTAGGCCTGGCTCAGCATACCCAACAGTATCTATCTAGTTACCACCTACAGAAAGGGAGGCACTTGGCTGGTACCTGCAGCTTCGAAGGCCTGGAGGTCCTGCTGGAACAGGGGCTGGAACAATCAGTGGGCAGGCAGACTGTCCTTCCCAGAGCTTCAAGAGGGTAGCTAGGAGAGTGCTCCGGAGTTTGCCAGAGGGCAGCTCAGAGGCAGGCATTTCAGCACAGGTGAACAAAGACTTATTAGGTGACACAACCTTTTGGACCTGTGATTAAAGTGTTAACCCACTGCATGCCTAGGTCATCTTTCCCAAACACTCCTTGCTTGTCATCTTCTCTTTTTCTTAAAGGGAATGAGAACTTGAGGTTTTGCCATGGCTTCTTGAACCTTCTCTTGGTCCCCTCCCTTCCACCAACAACAGCAGGTTCCTTGGTTGCTCTCCCAGAACATATACAAAAGGGCCAATATTCCAGTCCATGGACCCCAGAGAGCAGGCTTAGAGGGTTCTGAGGGGTTGCTTTTGGATCTGGGGGAAGTCAAGTCTTTTTTTAGTGAGGTGGGCAGCTGCTCAAGGGAGGAGCCACACCTCTGTACTTGAAGCTGTGGGGCTGAGAAAATATCCAAGAGGTGACAATGACAGGCATGAGAATCTGGACAGTCTCTGGAACAACTGCATCAATAATTGAGAATTCAACTGGTATATCTACTCCTGCCCCAAAGAATACAGGCCCAACCTAGGTGGGGAAAAACCACAGATCTCCAAAATTATATGCTCTGGGACCTCCTGACCCAAGTGTCAAGGGGGTCAATCCAGCCAGTTATGAGCTAAGAACTGAATCTCTGATAGAATATGACATAGCCACAAAACACGGCCTTGAGGAAGCAGCAGGTAACCTCTGTGTGCTAACAAACCGCCAGCCAGGTAAAAGGTATTTTTTGGCAGCACGATGAAGAGGCAAGTCTGAACCAGCAGCCGGGGCTACAGTTGTGAAAAGGGGCGGTGGGTGGAGCTCTGACCTTTAAGGAACTCAGGCTTAGCGGGAGAAATAGATAATGTATACCCCAATAAACTCACAAACAAGTAAGAAGGAGCACTTGAGGCCTGGTAAGTGCTTTCATGAGAACAAGTGAACATATAAGGTACCTCACTGTACTCTGCTCATGATTCTCAGCCCTCACTGCAGAGTCTCACGTTATGCTTCTGTGGCTTCTGGGGACATTTGGTAATTTTTTGTTGAATCTGTGTTCTTTCTACTTGTCTGTAAACTTCATTGCTGTTCATGATTTCCCCTAGCACAGTTCTGGCACATGGAGAGCCCTCAATAAATTACTGCTGAATGAATGAATGAATGAATGAATGAATTAGACAAAACCAAACACATAGATCCTTACTCCACCAACCAAACTAAACTTTGAGCATAGAAATGTACTAAGATGTAAATACTACTAATCTTTCAATGGTGGCAACATGAGCACTTTTTTTTTTTTGAGACGGAGTCTCGCTCTGTCACCAGGCTGGAGTGCATTGGTGCAATCTCAGCTCACTGCAGCCTCCACCTCCCAGGTTCAAATGATTCCCCTGCCTCAGCTTCCTGAGTAGCTGGGACTACAGGCGCACGCCACCATGCCTGGCTTTTCTTTTTTTGTTGTATTTTAGTAGAGATGGGGTTTCACTATGTTGGCCAGGATGGTCTCAATCTCCTGACCTCAGGTGATCCACCCGCCTCGGCCTCCCAAAGTGCTGGGATTACAGGCATGAGCCACCGCGCTCGGCCGTCATGAGCACATTTTTAAAAAAATTCTATTTCTCTGATTTTTCAATTTTCCTTTATTGAGCATAAACTATTTGTATGTTGACTAAAATAACGCACTTAAAATACCATGTAGAAATTGTGAACATTATGTTTTAATTACTGTAAAAATATTGTGAGCTATTATTTCCAGAGTGAATAGAATAATATAATTCAGGGGTGGATGAAGTGTATCTACTCCACACTGCCTACCTAGCGTCTCTTTATAAACAGACCTCTGGTGTCCTGAGAGCTCAAGTGGCTGCTGTCAGAGATGGGTACAAATCTCTTAACCCAGCTTGTGAGGCCCTTTACAGATGGTCTGCCTGACCTCGATAGGGATAGGCCCATCCTCTCTCTTGTCCCTCCTCCTTCCCTCCCTCCCCCCTGCCTATGTTCGGGCCTCCCTGCGCTGCCCTTCTGGGCTAGGCCCTGCCTCTGGGGTTTGGATGCTCTGCTCCCTCTGCCAAGGCCATGCCCTGCCCAGCTCATGCTCCCTACACCTTCCTCTGGCCAGCTGCTCCAGTCTCTCTGGGTTTGGTGTGGACAGGAGGAAGTGTGAACCACAGTTCGGTTCCTGAGGAAGCCTTACCCACAGCCTCCTTCACCCCATCCTGGAAAATGGAAAGCACCGCCACCCTCACAAACAACCCTGCTAACCCAAACCTCCTGTCAGGGGGTGAATTGGGCACCCCACCCCACCGTATTCCGATGTTGAAGTCCTAACCCTCACACCTCGGAATGTGACTGCATTTGAAGACAGGGCCTTTAAAGAGGTAATGAAGATTAAATGAGGTTATGAGAGTGGGCCGGAATCCAATCGGACTGGTGAGTTTATAAGGGGAATTCTGGACACACACAAGAGATACCAGGGATGCACGAGCACAGAGGAAAGGCCATGTGAGGGCACGGCAAGAAGGCGGCCGTCTGAGAGCCAAGGAGAGAGGCCTCAGGAGAAGCCAAACCTGCCAATGGCTTGATCTGGGACTTCCAGCCTCCAGAACTATGAGAAAGTATATTTCTGTTGCTTAAGCCACTCAGTCTGTGGTATTTTGTTATGGCAGCCCTAGCTCAAATACACCTCCCAAGGCCCTTGTTTCTCCATTCCTGAAAGTGTGCATCTGATACCATCAACAAGGCAACCTGGGGTGGGGAGGTGCTGGTGGACCTGGGTTCTGTTACACTTCTTGGGGAGAAGCATGACAACAGCAGTACCAGCCCGGGTGCAGAGGGCAGGGGGTGGGGCCATGCCACAGATGGGAGGGGCAAGCAAGACCCAGGATAGCTCTGAAGCTAGAGTTGGAGCAATGAGCAAGATATTTTCTTCTCTCTTATCAGTGGTAGCCAAGTTTTGTCAAATTGGACCCTATTTAGATTTTGGAATCAGACTAGTTACATGAACTTTCCATTATGTATTATGCAACAAATAATGCAACAAAGATCATGCCATGGTTGGGTGAGACCCAAGGTATATTTAGCTTACTCAATTATTTTTAGGCACTCTATCTGTCCTGGGGAAGTCATTTGACCTCTTCCTACCTTTCTTTTTTCGGATACAATGTTGAGAGGTAAACTTCCTTCATGTGAATTAATTAAGAATCGCTACCCTTGAAGGAGGTGGGAAAGGGGGGTAACAGACACTCTCCAGTAGCTAAGGCTTCTAAGTGTCCCCTCCCTGCTCCTGACCAAGTCTACAGATACCCTGGAAAAAGCATCTAGGGCTGCAGAGTCAACTTCAGGAAATTCCTTCCAGCTCCATTTTAAACCACTGTTTCTGGTTCAGCTGTCCAGCCCTATCCTGGACTTCACATAGAGATTCTTCTCTTGGCCTTGCCCCCTGCATGCTAATGGTTTTCTTGGAATGCTTTTTTTGGTCCAAGCTTTTCTTTTGTATGCTAAGGACTTCCCCTAACTCGGTTTCCTGGGACTGGCCTAGGGTACAGCACTCTAGATTCCTGAGGTCATTGGCCAGATCAGCCCTTGGGTCCCAGCCACAGGGCCACAATATTATACCCAAACCACAGATTCTCCTTAAGTCTTTCATCAGAACCACACTGATGTACACATCCTCCAAATGGCATCCGGCCTAATGGGAAATAGGTCCTTGGTGCCTTTCAAATGCCACAGAGACCCAAGTGAACATGAAGGACCACTGGAGGTTACTAAACCAACAGGCTGACTGGCTCCAATGTGAGAGAAAAGGGATAAAACTGCTCTTGCCCAACTGAGCACAGCTTCTGCCACCCTCCTCTTCTCAAAGCCATGGGGCCCATTTGCTCCGAGGCAATGGCTCTTATTTTAGGGGTAGTACAGATATTTCAGCCATTTTTAGTGATGTGTCAACAAACAGCAAGAAGGTAAACAATATTTCCATAGGTAGACCCACAGAAACATTCCAATTCCCACCTATTGATTTATTTAATTGCTTAAATAGAGGCTCTTATACCAATAAAGAGTTCTTACTTTCTTGAAACTGGCATTGAGATCACAAACAAAATACTATTTATCTTTTTACTAAGACAAGAACATAGCAGTCATGACGTGAGCAGATGTTGCCCTGATCATAATGGACTCATCTGTGCTCACAAGTTGCCTCTGTAATCACAGGCACCAGTTAATGACCCTTACCTGCTGCCTAGGGCTGCTTGCAGTGAACGTGGCCCCTAACTCTGGGTATGCCTACCAGTGGTTTCCACCATAAGACCACAGCTAGACAACACACTTCCTCTGCCTTATGTTTAAAGACATTCTAGTCTTGAGTCACCAAAGCTGTGTCTTTGGAATCTTCAGTAAACAAAAGTTACCTATCAGCTAAACTTCTCCCCTAAAGGGAAGCGGGGGGGTTGGGGTGAGGGGGCTGCCTTTTCTTGCGTACCTACTTCGTATGCTTGAGCTAGCAGCCCACAGCCTCGGTGACCAATATGGGTCAAAGCTACCAGCTGCTCTGATCTTGCTCTGTTATAGGTGATTCCTCTCATCACAAACATCTATGGGGGCCATCCCCCTCAAAAAGGACCAGGTTAAAAACTTGGCTCCTGAAATTATATTGGTGCTCCAAACCTAGCCCCAAGGGGCAAAGGTCATCCAAACAACAGCTAAAGGATCACTGCCTGAGACTGCTACCAATCTGTAAAGTAACTGCAAATATATATATATATATATATATCAAAGTAAAATGTTAAGAATTGAGTATACGGATATTCACCATACAATCCTTTCAGTGAGTCTGTATGTTTATTTTTCTAATAAAATATTAAAAACAATTTAAAAGTAAACGAAGTGCTACACAAAGATAGATACTTTGAACATAAACAGATAAACTCTATTTCCTAAAGTAAGAGCCTTTAGGAGAGATCCTATTAATCAGAGGCTGAGATCCATCACTGTAACAATTAGCTCTTATTTCCGGGGTGATGATAACCACGTTGCACAACTAGTATGGGGCATTCAATGCTTTCAGAACAGTGGTATTCACAGAAGGGAGGGTCAAGTAGAGCTCACTCAACAGGGGTCCACTTCAGAAGGTGGGAACTACAGAAAGCAGAAAACCTTGGCATGATAGCTCCAGCTCCCCACCCCTCCCCTACACCAGCCCCCAACACCCTCCAGCCGCATTAGGCAGATGGCGGGGGAATTAAGCTTGCTGCCACAGACCACAAGTCCTGCAGAGGCAGGAGAACCAGTGAGCAGATTAAGCCCTGGATCCTCTGTCCCCCAAAAGCCCCTGACCCATTTCTCTGTTGGGAAAGGAAACTGCTGTGGTAAGACAAGCAGAGGGGCTGAGAGGCTCTGGCCAACACAGGCAGTTTCAACAAGTGTTCTATATATATATATATATATATATTTTTTTTTTTTTTTTCTGGAGGGGACACCCAATGGGAACAGTGAAGAGTGACAGGGACATCAGAGAATACATGTGCTTTAACAGGGGGCCACGCGGTTAACGTGTCAACCACATGTGCTTTTCTTACAAAAAATAAAATTCCGCCATCCTCCCCGCTCCGCACCACACCCCGCCAGGTTTCAACAGCACGGACTCCAGTCCAGTGAGTGCAGTGCCGCCGCGCCAGAGACAACAGGTGTTTCGGGAAAAGACCTCTGGGGGCTATCTCCAGACCCTGCACATGGGCACAAGGGGCAGTGGATAGTGAATAGGCCTTGGCCAAAGGATGGGCCGGGAAGAAAGAAGCATCCCTTCCTGGGAGGAGGGGAGAGATCCGAGCACCAGCGGAGCCTTGCAAAGTGAAGGTCTGGGCTGTCCCGGCCCAGGAGGGCCAGAAACTAAACTTCCTAAAGCCCACGCAGGCAGGAACTCGGGGGCCTGCCCCATTCTGTGCTAAAGGATCCAGGCTTGTTCTGAGACGCCGCACGGTGGGCTCCTTTCCTTTGCGGCCCCTCCGCCGTCCGGGGTCTTGGAACTGGTGTTTGGGGTTTGTCTTTCTAACCCACCAACAAAGGCAGGCTGGGTGCCTGGGCCGGCTTCCACGGGCCCGAAGTGCTTCCCGGCCCGCTGGGCAAGGACTGGGGAGCTCCGGCAGGGTCTGAGGGAGACCTGGGAGGGGCGGGGACTGTAAGGGCAGCAGGTGACAAGCCGCGGCCCGACCGAAGCTCTCGGCTCCGGGATCGTGAGCGACCCAGGTGCCCCCAGAGTCCAGACGGTCTCCCGCGGCACTTACGCGCTCGTGGGTCCTCCGCCGGGCAGAACCGAAACTTTCTGGGGCCAAGCGGAAGAGGATGGGACCGCGGTGCCGACGGCCATGACACGCACACCAGGCGGCTGGCAGGGGCGGACTACAGCTCCCGGCGTGCTCCCTGGGGCTGAGGCCTACAACTCCCGTCGGACCCCCCCCCCCCCCCCCCCCCCCCCCCGGGGCTCAGACTACAACTCCCGGCAACTCCGCAGGGCCGGGGTTAACTGCTCCCACCGCCCAGTCCCCGGAGCGCCTGTCCCACCCCACGACCCAAGCTGCCCCGGGTTAACCCTTGCAATCCCGGAGGGCCACAAATCAAATGTCTGGCATCTTGACAAGGCTGTTCTTGTATGGCTAAGGAGCACTCCAAATGTAGCTAGTTCGAGTTGAATTGTGCACGTGCTCTACGTGTGAAATACACCTACGTACCAGAGTCCGAAGAATGTTAACTAGCTCATAAATTTTTAGTGATTGCGTATTAAAATGATAATATTTTGATATATTGGGAAATAGAAAAACATGTATTGGTGGGCCGAATTTCTCATCTTTTAATCCAACTTACTTCTTAATATCAGGGTCTTACTTTAAATTAGTGCTCAAAAACTACGTGTTTATGAACTACCACCCCTAACTTTGGCCCTATCCTCAGCCCACCTTCTGTTTATAAGATGGATGTTGCAAAGCACTCTGGAACTGAATATGATAGAACAAAATGCATTCAATCAATGTCTGTTATGGGGACAGTAGTAAAGAGAAATGCAAAACGGGGACTTTGGCCTGTAACTGACTGCATTCCTTCGCTGTGGCTGGCTATCCTTTACTCTCTGCCCTAGTTCTCATCATTTAAGCCAGAAACACCTCTCTCCCTGGTAGGACCTAGCTCGTGGTATCCAGTCAGTAACTGTGGTGGCCCAACACCCTTCTAAATTGAGGAAGCAGGGTGTTGTCTGGGTAGAATGATACAGAAAGAAAATCAATTTCTTAGTTGAGTTTAGGCTATGACATCTCAGCCATCTAATTTTATAAATTAGATGTAGCTAAAACAATGAGTTAGAGGGATAGAGTTGTCAGTTGGGGGTGGGGTTGGGAGGAGGTACATGAATACAAGTGATTTTCACTCTTGTTAACAGAAAGGAAAACAGAAAGAAAAAGGGGAGAGTGAGAAGATGATAAAGAGAAAAGTAATCAACGTAGTGGTCTAAGAGAAATCATTGCTCCAACCACTGTCTCAACAGCTTCATGCAATATTAAGGATGAGAGAGATTTTAATGTTGGTCATCTGGTCCAATATCCTTGTTTGAAACTGTCCCGGGGGAAAGGGGGAAAAAACCTCCCTCAAACCGTGTTTTTCCTCTACTCTTACACAACAACAACAATCATCAACACAGGAGAATACTTTGGTGACCAGATGTGTATGGGGTTTTCCCCACACACTGAGCAGCGGACCACACCTGGGTGTCCTCCAGTTCAATTCTGACACTATCTACCTGGAGTATCAGATCTCACAAGTGGAGGGCTCAGTCCCCAAGACTGCCTCCTCACCTTTAAACACCAGTTGTAAGTCTGGGCCTCCGGAACTTCTGAATGACTGACTTCAAGTTGGGTTCCCATGACACCTTCTTTGGGTTCAGCTAATTTGCTAGAATTGGAGGTTCATAGAACTCAGAGAAACACATTTACTGGTCTATTATAAAGGATACTGCGATGGATGCAGATAAAGAGACACGTAGGATGAAGTGTGGGGGAAGGGGCGTGGGGCTTCCGTGACTTCCCTGCGTGCACCATGCTTCAGTAACCTCCACGTGTTCAGCTATCCGGAAGCTCCCTGAATCCAGTCTTCTTGGGTTTTTATGAAAGCTTCGTGATGTCAGCATTGCTTCCCCCAGGGTATAGGGCAGGACCCTCTCTTGGGAGGGTCTTAAGACCTACAATCAGAAAGTCGGGGGAAGATTAGAGTCCTGCCTTAGAGCAGGTGAAAGGAGGGCAGAAGGCCAGAGAGACTCGGTTTCCTGAAGCCTAACATACCTGACATAACAAAAGACTGTAACAAGGGCTATGGGAGTTATGAGCCAGGAACTATGGATGAAAACCAATATAAATAGATAGGTAGGTAGGTAGGTAGGTGGATAGATAAATAGATAGATATCATAATACCACAGAAACTTAGACCCAAAAGCAGTTTGAAAAGAAGAGGAAAAACAAACCTAGTATTTATTGAGGACCTATATGCCACTCCCTAGCCCCCGCCCCAAAAAAACAAAAACAACAACAGAAACCCATACAGCATTGTATTTAAAACTTGCAGCCACTCTGTGACATAATTAGTATTCATTATCCTACTTTGAAGATGAGGAGACGAAGCTCAGAGAGGTTAAATGACTGTCCTTGTCCACCCACCTAATAAGTGGTGGAGAGTGGTGGAGGCTGGGGTAGAGCTGGGGGCTCCTGAGGGGTCTTCCGTCACCCAGCACACTGTCAGATACAGGGAAGGTTAACAAAATCACTACTGTTCAGGTAGTTTAACATGGATTTCCTTTATAGATAGAGCTGAGTATTTCAAACTATCATCTTTCAAACAAACATACAAACAAATGCGGCATATTCTTGTGTTCTGATGTGAATACATATTAAGAGATCAGATTCAAAATCACCGAATCCCCACATCCTCTCCTTACAGCCTTAACAAGCAGCAGGAGACTATTCCTCACTGGAAGCTGACCATACCCACAGCCCTGATGAGGGATGAGGCTCTTGGAGTGATTGTCAAGGGCTTTGTATGTGCCAGGTGCCATGTTATGTGTATTCCACACCTGGTTTAATTTTATCCTTATATCAGTCTTATGATACATAATTATCCCCATTAAGCAGATAAGCAAACAGCCTTAGAGAAGTTAGCTAATTTGCCTAAAGCCCAAACCTTATAGTGGTAGAACAAATTTTGAGCTCAGGTCTGTTCGATTGGAGTTTAAGCCTTTAACCACTGTGATGGCAGCTCCTTCCATGGGACAGCCATGTGCTCTGCCAAGGACCCTACCATTGTGGCCCCTGCTGGTCAGGCCAGAAGTGGATGCCAGCCATGCCAATGGCCTGGGGTGGCAGTTCAAAAGAGTCAGCCTCCTCTTGATAGTCACTGGTCAATTAATCTCTCTGCTGGAAGATTCAAGTGTAAGACCCACAGAAGGAATCAGAAGTTGATTGCAGAATCAACAGCTCTAAGCTGGTTGAGCTATCTTCCCCTACAGAACACAGATTTTTAGTAACGACTCATAGACAATGCAGAAGGATGTGGACCTCAGGGCTCCGGAATTTGTTTTGAATTCTGACATGTATATTTTCCAGAATTTTTTCTTCATGACTCTACTATTGACTTTTCTCCTCAACCCTTCATCAACTGAAAACTTTTGAAATTTTAAAATAAGTTCTTGATAATACAGAGTTAGACTTTTTCCATTTTGAGTGATAGTAATAGAAAATAGCATTTCCCACAGAATAAGGACACTATTCTTCCTGGTTCACCCAAGAGAGCCCGTTATCCCAGCATGAATATTCATAGCACTTCTGTTCACTCCCAGTGGTGTCCCATTTTCTCAATACATTATAGTTACTGTTCGGGAAAAACTCTCAAACTGGTTTTCCTCTGTTGTCACACCACAACAATCAACACAGAAGACTTCTGTATTTCCTGAGGATTCCTTTCCACCAGCAAGCAAGCAATCACTTCTGCAGCAGATACCAACTGGGTGTCCTCCAATTCAATTCTGTCACTGTCTACCTGAAGATGGTGTCAGATCCTGCCATTTTGGGACCCAGAACCCAAGAATCATGCTTCCCTCCTTAGATACCAGTCACAAGTCCAGCCCTCCAGAACTTCTGACTGACCAGCTTTGAGTTGGGGTTCCCAAGACTTCCTCTTTAGGTTTGATTGGTTTACTGAAGCACCTCACAGAACTCAGGGAAACACATTTACCGGTTTATTAAAAGGATATTACAAAGTATACAGACGAAGAGATGATACACAGGGCGAAGTATGGGGGAAGAGGCACCAGAGCTTCCATGCTCTCCCTGGACATGCCACCTCCCAGGAACCTTCACGTGGTATGGAAACTCTACGAACCCAGGCCACTTGGGTTTTTATGGAGGCTTCATTATATAAGCATGATTGATTAAGTTATTGGCCATTGGTGATCAACTTAACCTTCAGCTTCTCTCCCCTCTCAGGAGGTTGGTGGTGGAGCTAAGTCCCAACCCTCTAATCATGCCTCTGTCTGTGGTGACCAGCCCCACCCTGAAGCTGTCAGTCTGTTAGTGCAGGTAGCTAGACAGACATGAGCAGGGCAGGAGACCCCCTCACCCCTGCCAAGGAATGTCAGGTAACCATCAGGTGACTGTTAGGGAGGAGGACGAGGAATCTCACATACACATTTTCCTCCATTTCTCAAATCACTTCCATGCCCTTGCCAATATGCATCCAGACCTTTAAGGTCATATTTGAAGGGAAAGAAGTCCATTCCATTGTGGCAGCTGGCTGAGCTGGTATAGACACAGGCTTCTCATCTACTTTAAGAAAAATGGGAAATGAGATGATAAAAAAAGAGATACTCACTTTGTTGCTAGAATGCGCTGACAGAGTCACTATAAGTTCGTAGATACAAGGAGATAGGCTGGCCCAAGGCCACAGGCTCAAGAGACAAAAGTACCCACAGGACAGAAATGAAGGCTGGTCCCAGGCTACAGGCACAGAATAGATTACCCTAGAGCAAAGATGAAGGCAAGGTTAAGGGTACCCATAAGATCAATTCATTCTGAAACTCCAAGGATGAATAAGGGGCCCCCTATTCACTCCGGTATCTCCTCTCTTCTCAAATGGATAATCATGATGGGATGGGAGCGAGGTTAGGGGTACCAGGTAAGACTGGTTCACTCTGGAGCCCCAAGGATGAATGGGAGATACCCTGTTCAGGAAAGGATAATAGGGAAATAAGAGAGGACACTTTCTTTTTCCCTTTTTTTCCCTCCTCTATTTTCTCTTCAAAGATGGATAATCATGTATTCATACCATGGGACATGCCCCTCGGATGCATCCTCAAGAAGTGAGAAAAGTTTGAACCCTAAACGCTAAAAAGGAAAAGACTAATATTTTTCTGTAACTCAGCCTGGGTTGAATAAAAGCTCCAGGACCAGTAATGTTGGCCAGAAAACAGATGCATAAATTTTAATACAATCCGTCAACTAGATTTGTTTTGCTATCAACAGGGAAAATGAACAGAAATCCTTTATGTACAGGCCTTCGTGACCCTAAGAAACAACCATGGCCTTTGTCAAGCTTGTAAAATGGATCCAGTGATGATAGCGGCCATTGTCAGGTAGCTCCCTCCAGTTGGTTTGGGAGGCCTCTTATTGGGTTTACCCAGGGCTCAAGCCCCAGAGAAACCAAGGGCAGAGGTTGGGTCAAACCCCACTGCCCCTTCTACCCTTTACATCCAAGTCTCCCAGCCCTGGAACCTTCCTCTTTCTATCCAGGGTCACCCTCTGGACACCACCCCCTTAAGTTATGCCCCCTTCAAGAGGTTAGCAGCCCCAGTGGACCCACTAGAGTCCAGACTCCATTCACTATGCAAGACCCGAGCCAGATTAAGATGGAAGTACGAAGTTTATGGAAGACCCTGAAAAATACATCAAAGAGTTCCGTAAACTGGGCTAAACATTTGAACTCACCTGGAGGGTCCTCTTAGTCATACTATGGCAAACTCTGTCTAAGGGAGAATATGACTCCATTACAGAGGTGACCCAGCAATTTATAAGTGCAATGCACATGACTGACTCTGGTGGCAGCACTGTGGGGGCCACCACGGTTCCCTAGGTTGACCCTAATTAGGGTTACCACACCCAGGGGGGTATATGGGCAAGGAACCACATGTTTCTCTGTCTGGTAGAAGGAATGAAAGCTAGCAAAACAGAGCCTATGAACTATAATAAATTGGCCTTAATAGATCAAAGCTCTCTTGAAAATCCCTAGAGAGGCTACAAGAGGCCCTAATGAAACATACTAACCTGGACCCAGACACACCAGAAAGACAACTGACCCTAAAGGACCATTTCCTAACTCAGGCAGCCCCAGATATTCAGAGGAAACTCCAAAAGCTAGCATTGGTACCCAACACCCCGGGCCTGACATTTTCAATATAGCTTCCTCAATCTTCTACAACCAAAACCAGGAGAAAGAGGAAAGAGCTCAGGAAAAGGGAGGCAAAAGGAAAAGTGGCAGCTCCAACTCTTGGCTGCACTGCAAGTCTGCCAGCCCCCTCCAGGTTGCCCTCAGATTACCCTCGCAGTAACTGCCATCAGCACAGGAGGGCAGGCCACTGGAAGGCAAACTGCCTCAATGAGACTGATGGAAAAAAGCCCCGCATGGCTTGCCCCTACTGCCACAAGTTTGGCCACTGGAAATGGGACTGCCCTGAGGACCGAAGGGACTCTGGGACAGAATCCCAACCCCTGATGGCCTTGAGCTGAAGGAGCCCTACACAGCAGCCAGCTCCCAGACTGAACATCACTGTTGAAGGGACAGACCCAAGGGCTACTTTGGTCATGGCAGGTAGGACTATAAGTTTTCTTTTGGACATGGGAGCAACCTGCTCAGTGCTTACCTCTTTTCCTGGGCAATTATCCTCCAAATCCTCCCGGGTGCTGGGGCTAAATGGGGTGCCTATAACCTGAAGATTTATTCCTCCTCTGTGGTACCTGTGGGGGAGACTGTCTTTTCTCATTCATTTTTAGTGATGCCAGAATATCCTATGCCCCTTTTGGGTAGAGATAGTTTATTTAGACTAGGGGCTTAGTTAACCTTTCCTCCAAGGCAACACCTCCTTTTCCAAATACAATCTTATGCCTCAAGGAAACCACACACAGGATGAACTGCTGACAGACCTTTCCATTAATCCAGAGGTCTGGGCCACAGGAATATATGGAAAGGCCATAATGGCAATGCCCATAGTAATTCACCTCAAGGATCCTTCTTGCTATTCTTGTAGAAAGCAGCTGGCCAAAGAGGGACTTTGGCTCCTAATTGAAAAATTTCTGTAACATGAATTATTAATAACTGATAACTTGCCCTGTAACACCTGCATCTTACCTGTTAAGAAGAGCAATGAGGCCAGATGCAGTGGTTCACACCTATAATCCTAGCACTTTGGGAGGCTGAGCCAGGCAGATCACTTGAGGTCAGGAGTTTGAGACCAGCCTGACCAATGTGGAAAAACCCCGTCTCTACTAAAAATACAAAAAAAAAAAAAAGAAAAAAAAAAAGAAAATAGCCAGGCATGGTGATGCATGCCTAAATCCCAGCTACTCGGGAGGCTGAGGCAGGAGAATCACTTGAACCTGGGAGGCAGAGGTTGCAGTGAGCCAAGATTGCGCCATTGCACTCCAGCCTGGGCAATAAGAGCAAAACTCCGTCTCAAAAAAAAAAAAAAAAAAAAAAGAGCAATGACAAATACAGGCTAGTCCAGGACCTGCAAATCATAAATGAGGCAGTAGTCCCAATGGTCCCCAACCCATATGTATTAATAATTCTAGGAGAAGTACTTCCAGATCTCAGTTGTTTTCAGTCTTAGATCTCAAAGACACTTTCTTTTGTATCTCCCTAGACTCATCCTCCCAATTTTATTTGCATTTGAGTAGGAGAATGAGAAAGCAAGGCATCAACAGCTCACCTGGACAGTGCTTCCACGAGGTTTCACAGATAGTTCCCACTTGTTTGGGGAAGCCTTGGCTAGAGATTTGCAGGACCTGACTCTTGAGGTGGGCACATGGCTCCTACAGCATATGGATGACCTGTTAATCTGCTCCCCTGCAAGACAGCTGGGAATCCAACATCTAGTCCAGACACTAAATTTACTGGCAGACAGAGGGTACAAGGTGTCCAAGGCCAAGACACAGCTTCTAAGACAAGAGGCCCAATACTTGGGGATAATCCTGACCACTGGAGAACATAAGTTCTCCCCAGAACAGATACAGGCCATCCTTAAAATACCTATCCCAGCCACCCAAAAGCAGCATCAGGCCTTTCTAGGTATCACAGGATATTGCAGACTTTGGATACTGGGACATGGTGGGACTTACATCGGGCTCTAAAAGAAGGCACTGATAGGGACCCACTTCTTTGGGTAAAGGATCAGGAGCAAGACTTTATACAGCTAAAAACTGCCCTCTCACGAGCCCCAGACCTTGGGTGACTGACACTAACCAACCCATTTCAACTTTTTGTCACTGAAAGGCAAGGTGTAGCCCTAGGAGTTCTAATTCAAACCATTGAGCCTATCAAATGTCTGGTAGGTTGCTTTTTAAACAACCTAGATCCAGTAGTGCAAGTGTGGTCACACTTATTGCAGTGGCCATCCTACTTGAGGAGGCCCTTAAAATCACCATGGGACTGTCAGTCTGGCTCCTGACATCCCAGCAAGTAGGCCCCTTATTGAACATAAAAGTGTCATAATGGCACACTGATAACAGACTGCTAAAGTACCAAGTCTTGTTAGAAAATCCACAGGTAACAGTTGAGTGGTATTCCCTCCTTAACCCAACCTCTTTACTGCCACTATAAGGAGACTATAACTCAACACATTCATGTTGTGAGATACTTAACCAAATTTATGCCAGCTGGGAAGACTCAAAGAATCAGCCCCTAGATAATCTGGACGAAATATGGTTTTCAGATGAAAGTAGTTTTGTCTGGAATGGAACTGGATATGCAGGGTACACTATAGTGTCCCTTCACCCAGTTCTGGAGGCTAAAGCTCTGTTCCCGGGGAGCTCAGTGCAACTACCCAAACTCATTGCACTAACCAGAGCCCTAAAACCAGGGACAGAAAAAGAATAACTGTGTACACAGATTTTAAATATGCCTTTCTGGTGTCTCATGCCCACTTGGCTATCTGAATGGAAAGGGGGGTACCTAACAGCTTGGGATACTCCTATTAAGTATGGGCCTCAAATCTTAGAGCTCCTAGAGGTTGTTCATTTGGCCTGGGAAGTGGCAGTAGTGCACTGTAAAGGACACCAGAAGGGTTCTGGTGAAACTGCATGAAGAAAACAGTTAGCTGACCAAAAAGCTAAAGAGGCAGCTGTCTCAAAAAACACCTTCTTGGGGGCCTTGCTCCCCTCTCCCACCAATGAACTGCCCCCTCTCCAGTACACTAAGGAAGAAATAGATTGAATCACCCAACGTGGGTATAAAGAAGAAATCAGTGGTTGGTACAGGTTGGGAGGGTTTCTCTACCTAAAGCCTCTCAAAGAAAGTCATCATGAGTTTCCACAACTCCTGTCGCCTTGGAAAGGACAGACTACGGCAAATTTGTAAATGGGTATTTAGCAGGAAGGGACTAAATAAAACTATTCAACAGATTTGTCAAGCCTGCACCTTGTACACTGTAAATAATCCCCTGACAGAGAAGCCCCCTCCATTAATAAGTGCAATCCCAAGGAGAGGCACATACACTGGGGAGGACTGGCAGATGGACTTCACTCAGCTTCCCAAATGCTGCAGGAGCTGAGTGAAACTCAACTCCAGCCCATGGAGCCACCCTGCCCTGACAGTTAGCAAGAGGCCAAGACCCACAGAACAACCACCACTGCCCCTCTAGCAGCAGGAAGCAGTTACAGAAGACTGATCTTCGTCCATTTTCCCAAAGAATTGGGTCTTGCACTCTTGAGCAGAGAAATGTTAGAGTAGGTAGTTAGGCAGACATGAGCAGGGCACGAGGGTCCCTCCTCCCCACCAGGAATGTCAGGTAACTATCCGGTGATGGTCAGGCAGTTGTCAAACTGTCTCTCTAAAATAGTAATTAGTTGCAGCCGGCAACTAGACCGTCCTCCAACAGACAGAAAACACCTGAAGCTGGTGATCAGCGGCTTCTCAGTAAGATCTCAGGAATTGGGGCAAATGGGCTCAAGCATGCACACTAAGCTGCAAAATGGTGGAGTTTAACTGGTATATGACCTTCACCTGGGAACACTCAGCTGGTAAGGGAAAAATGTCTCAAGTGAGCCCATGTACAACTTCCTAACACACTGCACATGCGGCCCCTCCCAAGTGCTGGCAGACCAGTGCACGGAGGACAGGCTGCCCCGAAGGAAAAATCAAAGGAAGAGAGATGCAAAACCCCAGACGCGTGCCAACATATAAAACCCCAAGTCAAGGGCCGGATGGGGCACTTGGATCTCTCAGGTCACCCACTTGGCCCTCTTCCAAGTGTATTTTACTTCCTTTCACTCCTGCTCTAAAACTTGCCTCTGTTTCACCCTCTGCCTTATGCCCCTCAGTTGAATTCTTTCCTTTGAGGAGGCCAGAATCGAGTAGCCGCAGACCCATACAGATTCGGTGCTACTAACAAGTCAACATTAGCATACAAAAAACATAGCACTTGGAAGATTCCAAGAATTTTAGGAGTTGTATGCCAGGAAATGGGGATGCAGACCAAATATCTATTGCGTAATGTCACAGTCACTCTCTCTGTAAGTCAAGTAGTTCCCTGGGATAGTAAAGACTGTTTCATGAACAATATTAGACCCTGTGGTCAAATAAGTTTTGAAAACGGGACTGGATGAAGACAAAAAACGAAGTCCTATACCACAGGACTCTGGGGAACCTCCAAATGTTTAAAAATGACCCCCTGGTTGCAACCTTTTCCAGGAAGTCCAGGAAGCAATTGCAGCTGGAGATTTGCCATTTCACAATTGTGAGGCAGTTACAAGATAGTAAGGGATGGGGACTTCAATTCACCTTTGGGCAAAATGTTTCTTTATCTTGGAAAAAAAGCACTGAAATGGGCCTCTTTGTGCCCATTCTCTGTTTCATACTTTTTTTTTTTTTTTTTTTTTTTTGAGACGGAGTCTCGCTTTGTCGCCCAGGCTGGAGTGCAGTGGCACCATCTCGGCTCACTGCAAGCTCCGCCTCCTGGGTCACGCCATTCTCCTGCCTCAGCTGGGACTGAGTAGCTGGGACTACAGGCGCGCACCACCATGCCCGGCTAATTTTTTGTATTTTTAGTAGAGACGGGGTTTCACCATGTTAGCCAGGATGGTCTCGATCTCCTGACCTCGTGATCCGCCTGCCTCGGCCTCCCAAAGTGCTGGGATTACAGGCCTGAGCCACTGCGCCCGGCCTGTTTCATACTTAAAAACAGAGTTTGGTAATAGAAACTGTTTGGTAATAGAAAAGTTGTATTTGGTTAAATCACAGCTGTTTATCATTCAATAAATATTTATGGAGCACTCCAGGTATTATTCTAGATCAGGGGTTGACAAAATTTATATTAAAGAGCCAGAGGTAAATATTTTAAACTTTGTGGCTCATGTGGTCTCAGTTGCAACTGCTTACATCTGTCATTATGGTGCAAAAGCAGCCATAGACAATACATAGGTAATGGACATGGCCATGTTTCAACATAACTTTATTTGCAAAAACCAGCAGCAGGTCAGATATGGCCATTTGCTGTCTCCTGGCTTAGATGCCTGGGCTACAGCAGTGTACTGAATGGACAAAAATCTTTGTTCTCATGGAGCTTATATTCTAGAGGAGGGAGATAATAAGCATGATAAACAGATAATTTAAATGTTAAGTTAGAAGGTGACAGATACTATGGGGGAAAAAGAAACCATAGAAAAGGAATTGCAAGGCTGGGATTGGGGGTTGAGTGGGAAGAAAAAGTCTCTCTTAGAATGTGACATTTTGGCTGAGCATGGTGGCTCACACCTGTAATCCTAGCATTTTGGGAGGCCTTGGTGGGAGGATCATTTGAGTTTAGGGTTCAAGACCAGCCTAGGAAACATAGCAATACCCTGTCTCTGTTTTCTTTTTTTTTTTAAATGTTCAAAAACTAAAAAAAAAAAGAGAGAGAGAGAAGGTGACATTTTAGCAAACTTGAAGGAGGTGAGTATGGCAATTTTAAAACATGTTCACAAGCATGTCTTTGACATTACTCTCACCCAGAGGTAGTGGTGGTGAGTGGGAGGATTCTATGTCTTCTCCCCTTGAATCTTGGCTGACCTTTGTGAATTGCTTGTAACCTAAAGAATGCAGCAAAAGTGATGCTATGGAACTTCTGAGGCTGGGTGGGAATAGACAGTGCAGTCTCTACCTGGTTCCCTTGGGATTGTTCTCTGTGGGAGCCAGATGCCATGTAAGAAATCTGATTCACTGAGAACTCCCTGCTGGAGAGTCCACATCTATAGCCCAGTGGAGCTCCCAGCTGACACCAGTGTCATCTGCCAGCTGTGTGATTGCACCATCTTGGACGTCCTGCCCAGTCAAGCCATGAGATGATGGCAGCTTCAGCCGACATCTGACTGCAACTGTGTGAGTGATCCTAGGTGGGAACTGCCCTGCTGAGCTCTCCCTGTATTCCTGACCCACAAAATCCTTGAGCAATACACAAATAAAATGATAGCTTTAAGCTGCTAAGTTTCAGGATAATTTGTAAGGCAAAAATGGTATCTGAAATAGAAATCTGCTACAAAAAGCAGACTGGGAAGAGTGAACTGTGTCAGATTGTATTTTCCAAAGATGGTCACAGTATGATTTCCCATCCCATGTGTTTTCCCACAATGTGACCTTGCCACTTCCCCATCAACAGGCAGAGTCTAATTCCCCTCACCTTGATTCTGAGTTGCTGGCGACTGCTTCCACCAATATGGAATGCAGAAGCGACACTGTGTGTTTTCCAAGGCTGAGTCACGAAAAATGATGTAGTTGGAGCTTTGAACTTTCATATAAGAAGTCTGACTACCCTGAGGCAGTCATGCCACGAGGAAGGCCACATAGTGAGGTGGATACGGAGCAAGCCTTGGGGATAACTGGAGAAATAATTTTAGGCAAAAAGAACAACCAGTGCAAAGGCTCTGAGTCAAGACCTGGGCCTAGTGTGTTTGAGGAGCCACAAGGAGGCCAGTGTGGCCAGAGGAGAATAGACTGTAGGGACAAGGGAAGAAGCAGGGAGCCAGCTATGAGAGTGCAGGTGAGTCAGTGTGGTTGGTCACAGAAGAGATGGGGGTGAGAAGTGGTTGGATTAAAAGGCAGAACTGAGAAGACTCGATCATAATATGAACTGGTCATAAACATTGAGAGAAACAAAGGAACCAAAGATGATTCCTAGCTTTTTGGCCAATGGAAGAATTGAATTAGCAAAATCAGAAATGGTGAAGACTGTAGAAGCAGATGTGGGGTTGTATGTAGGGGGCAGGTCAATAGCTAGGTTTTAGACATAGATTTCAGACGCTGATTAGACATCCAAGTGGAGGTGTCCGGCAGGCAGAAGTTGTCACCAGAAAAGGGATCTTGTCCCAGACCCCAAGAGTGGGTTCTTGGATCTTGCACAGGAAACAATTCAGGGCGAGTCACAGAGTATACTGAAGTTAAGTTTACTAGAGGCTACTCAATTGCAGAGTAGGGTGTCCTCAGAAAGCAAGAGGAGGAATGCAGTACCTTAAATGTAGTGCTGGCTTATATAAGTTATTAAGAATAGCGTACTGTATCACGAAGGCCTGTGATCAGCTTGTGACAGTCTATTAGTATTGTTACTTTCCTGTTACTATTATCTTTAAAGCAAAACCTGTTCTTAAACTAAAAATGCTTTTTGTTCTTAAAGTATTGGGACCTTTCCATAAGTTCTGGGTCTTTATTTAGTTAACACTATTAACTAATTCCCTCAACCACAAACATCTTGTGACCAAGAGTGCCCAGCTCCCTGGAAATGTAACTCAGCAGGTTTGGCTTTATCCTGGCTTTATTAAAGATGGAATCACTCTGGTTAGGACGCCTCGGACCAAGCTGCATGAGTTCACATGCAGGGGAGAAGTTTGAGCTGCTGCAGATATAAATGTGGGTGTCATCAACATATAGTTGGTTTAAAGCAATGACTTTCAGTTTGATCTCAGATCCCTTTAAAAAATTGTTTTTATTGGCCCGGCGTGGTGGCTCACACCTGTAATCCCAGCAATTTGGGAGGCTGAGGCGGGCGGATCATGAGGTCAGAAGATCGAGACCATCCTGGCTAACACGGTGAAACCCCATCTCTACTAAAAATGCAAAGAATTAGCCAGGAGTGGAGGTGGGTGCCTGTAGTCCCAGCTACTCGGGAGGCTGAGGCAGGAGAATGGTGTGAGCCCAGGAAGCAGAGCTTGCAGTAAGCCAAGATCGTGCCATTGCACTCCAGCCTGGGAGACAGAGCGAGACTCTGTCTCAAAGAAAAAAAAATTGTTTTTATCATAGTAAAAACATATAACATTAAATTTATTATCTAACAAAATAAATGTATCATCTTAATCATTTTTAAGTATACAGTTCAGTAATGTTGAGTATATTCACATTATTGTACAACAGATCTCTAGAACTTTTTCATCTTGCAACACTGAAACTCAATACTCATTAGACACTGCCTCCCCTCCCCCAAGGCCTGGGTAACCACCTTACTACTTTCTGTTTCTATGATTTTAACTACTTTATCATGAAGGAAATGAAAATACTTTGAAATCATCTTTGCAAAAATTATAACAGTGAGAAAATTATGACAGTGAAAGAGATCTAACCTAACTGATCCATCTTGCTTCTAACCTTCAAGCTGCCCCTGTTCATTCCTGGGCATAGATCAAGCTAACTTTGGAAGGAATTTAGTTTATAGTTTAACTTTGAAACAAAGATAGTAATAGCTGCTCCCCAGAACAAATCCCCTCCTTGCCTGGGGATCAGACTACTTTTGTAAAACTCACAAATTAGCCACAGGATTAGCATTTATAACTCAGGGAACACATGGCCAGAGGCCACAAGATCACTAACCTCTGATTGCTAATGTGGATAACATTACTCTTGTAAGACCTAAGATTGGTGTTTGAGGTATTTTTCAGAACCTGCATTCAAGTCGATCAGGGTGCCACCCAGAACAGTAAACTGGCCCATTGGGTCTTCTGGCCCCTATCCAGAAACTGACTCAATGCAAGAGGAAAGCGTTGACTCCCTGTGATTTTATCCCTGACCCAACCAATCAGTATTTCCCCTTCCTAGCCTTCCTGCCCACCAAACTATCTTTAAAAACCCTAGCCTCAGCTGGGTTCGGTGGCTCATGCCTCTAATCCCAGCAGTTTGGGAGGCCGAGGTGGGCAGATCATGAGGTCAGGAGTTCAAGACCAGCCTGGCCAATATGGTGAAACCCCATCTCTACTAAAAATACAAAAATTAGCTGGGCGTGGTGGTGCATGCCTGTAGTCCCAGCTACTCAGGAGGATGAGCAGAAGAATCACTTGAACCTGGAAGGTGGAGGTTGCAGTGAGCCGAGATCACACCACTGCACTCTAGCCTAGGTGACAGAGTGAGACTCCATCTCAAGAAAACAAAAAACAAAAACCCTAGCCTCTAAATTTGCAGAAAGGCTGATTTGAGTAGTAACAAAACTCTTGTCTCCTGTTTAGCTGGCTCTATATGGATTAAACTCTTTCTCTATTGCAATTTCTTTATCTTGATAAATTTGCTCTATCTTGGCAGTGGGCAAGAATAACACATTGGGCAGTTAAAATTTTACTCCAAAAATATATTTCTTTGACGTATTTTGAAATGGCTGCCACTTGGCCATCCTGACAGAAGTGGCTTTACAAAGCTGTCTTACGGGGGGAAAATTTGCATCTGTAGAGACTCTTCATTAATGCATCCATGCCCTTTCCCCTTTCTATGCCTTTCCACAGATCCAGGAGAGATTGAGTCTGACACCTTTAAAAATCTGAAAAGAAACATTTATTATCTGATATGCTTTGGCTGTGTCACCCCCCAAATTTCATCTTGAATTGTAGTTCCCATAATCCCCCTGTGTTGTAGGAAGGACCCAGTGGGAGGTAATTGAATCATGGGGGCAATTACCCCCATGCTGTTCTCATGATAGTGAGTGAGTTCTTATGAGAGCTGATGGTTTTTTTTTTTTTTTTTTTTTTTTTTTTTTTTTTTTTGAGATGGGGTCTCACTCTCTCGCCCAGGCTGGAGTGTAGTGGCCGGATCTCAGCTCACTACAAGTTCCATCTCCCGGGTTTACACCATTCTCCCGCCTCAGCCTCCCGAGTAGCTGGGACTACAGGCACCCGCCACCTCACCCAGCTAGTTTTTTGTAGTTTTTTAGTAGAGATGGGGTTTCATCGTGTTAGCCAGGATGGTCTCAATCTCCTGACCTCGTGATCCGCCCGTCTCGGCCTCCCAAAGTGCTGGGATTACAGGCTTGAGCCACCGCGCCCGGCCTTTTTTTTTTTTTTTTTTTTTTTTTTGAGATGGTGTCTGGCTCTATTGCCCAGGCTGGAGTGCAGTGGCATGATCTCGGCTCACCGCAAGCTCCGCCTCCTGGGTTCACACCATTCTCCTGCCTCAACCTCCCTATTAGCTGGGACTACAGGCACCCACCACCACGCCTGGCTAAATTTTTGTATTTTTAGTAGAGACGGGGTTTCACCGTGTTAGCCAGGATGGTCTTGATCTCCTGACCTCGTGATCTGCCCGCCTCAGCCTCCCAAAGTGCTGGGATTACAGGCGTGAACCACCATGCTCGGCCGAGATATGATGGTTTTATAAGTGTCTGGCATTTTCCCTACTGGCACTCATTCTCGCTCCTGTTACCCTGTGAAGAGGTGCCTTCTGCTATGATTGTAAGTTTCTTGAGGCCTCCCCAGCCATGCTGAACTGTGAGCCAATTAAACCTCTTTTCTTTATAGATTACCCAGTCTTGGGTATTTCTCCATAGCAGTGTGACAATGGACTAATACAGTAAATTGGTACCAAGGCAATGGGATGCTGTTATAAGGACACCTGAAACTGTGGAAGTGACTTTGGAAACTAGGTAACAGGCAGAGGTTGAAACAGTTTGGAGGACTCAGAAGAAGACAGGAAAATGTGGGAAAGTTTGGAACTTCCTAGAAACTTGGAGGGCTCAGAAGACAGGAAGATGTGGGAAAGTCTGGAACTTCCTAGAGACTTGTCAAACGGCTTTCCCAAAATGCTGATAGTGATACAGACAATGAGGTCCAGGCCAAGGCGGTCTCAGATGGAGATGAGGAAGTTGTTGGGAACTGGAATAAAGGTGACTCTTGCTATGCTTTAGCAAAGAGATTGGTGGCATTTTGCCCCTGCCCTAGAGGTCTGTGGAACTTTGAGCTTGAGAGAGATGATTTAGGCCATCTGGTGAAAGAAATTTCTAAGAGCAAAGCATTCAAGACGTGACTTGGATGCTCTTAAAAGCACTCAGTTTTATGCATTCACAAATATATGGTTTAGAATTGGAATTTTATGTTTAAAAGGGAAGCAGAGCATAAAAGTTTGGGAAATTTGTAGCCTGATGATGTGATAGAATACAAACCTATTTTCTGAGGAGAAATTCAGGCCTACTGCAGAAATTTGCATAAGTAGTGAGGAGCCAAATGTTAATTGTCAAGACAATGGAGAAAATGTCTCCAGGGCATGCCAGAGGTCTTCATGGCAGCCCCACCCATCACAGACCTGGAGGCCTAGGAGGAAAAAATGGTTCAGTGGGCTGGGCCCAGGGCCTTGCTGCTTTGAGCAGTCTTGGAACTTGGTGCCCTGCATCCCACCCATGGCTAAAAGGGGCCAATATACAGCTCAGGCCATTGCTTCAGAGGGTGCAAGCCCCAAAACCTTCACAGTTTACTTGTGGTGTTGGGCCTGTGGGTACACAGAAGTCAAGAATTGAGGTTTGGGAACCTCTGCCTAGATTTCAGAGGATGTATGGAAAAACGCTTATGTTCAGGCAGAAGTTTGCTGCACAGGCAGAACCCTCATTGAGAACCTCTGCTAAGGCAGCATGGAAGAGAAATGTGGGGTTGGAGCCCCCACATAGCATCCCCACTGAGGCACTGCCTAGTGAAGCTGTGAGAAGAGGGTCACCACCCTCCAGACGCCAGAATGGTAGACCCACCAACAGCTTGCATTGTGCACCTGGAAAAGTTGCAGGCACTCAATGCCAGCCAGTGAAAGCAGCTGGGAGAGGGGCTGTACCCTGCAAAGCCACAGAGGTGAGCTGTCCAAGGCCATGGGAGCCTACTTGTTGCATCAGCATGACCTGGATATAAGACATGGAGTCAAAGGAGATCCTTTTGGCACTTTAAGGTTTAATGACTGCCTTATTGGATTTTGGACTTGCATGGGGCCTATAACCGCTTTGTTTGGGCCAATTTCTCCCATTTCAAATGGGTGCATTTACCCAATGCCTGTATCCCCATTGTATCTAAGACGTAACTAACTTGCTTTCAATTTTACAGGCTTATGGGCAGAAGGCACTTGTCTTGTCTCAGATGAGACTTTGGACTTAAACTTTCGGGTTAATGCTGGAATGAACTAAGACTTTGGGGTAATGTTGGAAAGGCATGATTGCATTTTGAAATGTGAGGACATGAGATTTGGGAGGTGCCAGGATGGAATGATGTGGTTTGACTGTGTCCCTACCCAAATCTCATTTTGAATTGTAGTTCCCATAATCTCCATGTGTCATGGGAAGGACCTGGTGGGAGGTAATTGAATCATGGGGGCAGTTTCCCCCATGCTGTTCTTCTGATAGTGAGTGAGTTCTCATGAGATCTGATGGTTTTATAAGCATCTGTCATTTTCCCTGCTGGCACTCATTCTCTATCCTGCTGCCCTGTGAAGAGATGCCTTCCACCATGTTGTAAATTTCCAGAGCCTTCCCCCACCATGCTGAACTGTGAGTCAATTAATCTTCTTTTCTTTATAAATCACACAGTGTTGGATATTTTTTCATAGCAGAGTGAGAACAGACTAATATACTATCTATTCTTTCTGAGGGAGGCTACACTTATATAACAAGGTCACCTTTGCTAGCCAAGCCTCTTCTTTCCCTCCAATAGCCTGTTTTACCAGAATCTAAGCTCTCATTTTTCTGTAACCTCAAAAATAGTATAAAAGTTTCTGTAACTCACTGGAAAGTTGGATCTTCATTCTTAAGGCTCCTGTGTATGTGTGTTAAATAAATCTGTATACCTCTCCTCTTATTAATCAATGTGCCTCATGTCAGTGATTTCTAGTGAACCTTTAAGGAGCCAGAAGCCTATTGTCCCCACAATATATTTTATATTGTAATCAGTAAAAGGGTTCACTTGCCCACCACTTGCAGAAATAAGTTGAAGTAATAACAAGTTGTGATTAAAAAAAAAAGAGAGAGAGAGCAAGATTTTTATGTGCTAGCAAGGGGAAGAGCAGAAAGCAATTTCACTCTTCAGTTTGTGGAGGGAACGTAGGAGTTTTTAAAGAAAGGGCTTAGAATGCACAAGAGGCATGCAGGGGGTGGATACTAGGAGGTGTCAGGTGGTGCAACTTACTCCAATGGATCATCTTGAATTATTATTCCATTTGGTGAAGGAGCTGGTGTCATTGTGGATACTACCAGATTATAAATTAACTGCAGTCAATCCTGTAGTCATTTTTTAGCTGTGAGTGGGTGCCTTAAAGCAACCTTTTGTTGGAGAGATAATTCAGGAGATGTCTGATCCCTATAAGGATCCGACCCCTGAAGGTTCTAAGGAAATATATGACCAGGTAAGTGAGTACAGTGTGAGTATGGTGTTAAGCAACAAGCATCTAGGTAAATAAATGTGCACAAGGCATGGGAGCACAGTATGGGAAAAACAGCAACAACAACAACAACAAAATTAGAGAGTCACAGCACATCCCAAGGCTGTATTTCAAGAAGAAAGGAAACGCATATGCAGTTTGTCTCAAAATTGTATCTTGAGACTGGTGGGGGAGAAGGAAAGGAGAAAAGAAAAAAAGTTTTAAAACAGTTTGAGGCTAAGCTGCTAAGCTGCTTTGTTACAATATGAGTAGCTTCACATAGTATTTGACCTTTTGTGACTATGACTTATTTTTCTTAGTATAATGTCTGATGTCCTTGAGGTTCATTCAGATGTAGCATGTGACACGATTTTCTTCTTTTTCAAGGTTGCATAATATTCCCTCATGTGCATATGCCACATTTTCTTCATACATCCATTGACAGACATCTGGGTTGCCTGCACCTCTGGGTTATTGTGAATAATGCTGAGATAAACAGGTACAAATATCTCTTTGAAATACTGCTGTGATTATTTTTGGTTATATTCAGGAGTGGGATTGCTGGATCATATGTATAAACCAGAAACACAATTCTAAGCCCCCAAGCATAGGGGACATGTAATCCTATAATTCTAGTTTTTTGGGAGCCTGAGGCCAGTGAGTTGCCTGAGCCTAAGAGTTCAAGACCAGCCTGGGCAACATGGTGAAACCCCATCTCTACCAAAACAACAACAACAACAACAACCACCCCACAAATAATTAGCCAGAGACCCTGTCTCCATTAAAAAAAAAAAAAAAAAAAAAAAGGTTCCTGGCAATGAGTCTGGAGTCTAGGCCTTAGACACTACCAGATGCCTTCTCTGTGTGATTCTTTACTTTGGTTAATCCTATGCTTCAGTAAAATTTGAGAATTAAGAGGTCGGGGACAGGCGCTGTGGTTCACGCCTATAATCCCAGCACTTTGGGAGGCCGAGGTGGGCGGATGACTTGAGGTCAGGAGTTTGAGACCAGCCTGGCCAACGTGGTGAAACCCCATCTCTACTAAAAATACAAAAATTAGCCAGATGTGGTGGCTAGTGCCTGTAATCCTAGCTACCTGGGAGGCTGAGGCACGATAATCACTTGAACCTGGGAGGTGGAGGTTGCAGTGAGCTGAGATCGTGCCACTGCACTTCAGCCTGGGCGACAGAGTGAGACTTTGTCTCAAAAAAAAAAAAAAAAGAAAAAAGAAAAAAAAAGAGGTTGGGCTTGGGATAGAGTGGCAACAAGAAGGATGAATCCCTCTTCCTTCATCTTTGTCCCAGTTCCTCCAAGCCAGACTGGTGGAAGGAGACAATGGCCTGAGGGAGGCAGCATAAGCTGGAGTTGCAGGAGGAGACTGGAGAAAACTCATTGCAGTGGCCTGGCAGAGGGACAGTGGAGAGGTGACTTCATGAGAAGACTGGATGGGAGAGCTCAGCAGCCATGGTCCTCAGTTCACACTGACAGCATCTCTGTGAGAGGCTGAGTCAAGCAGAGTAGCAGGTGGGGCTTGGCATCACCACTCTCGGGTCACCCCTCCTCATGAAGTAGCCTCAGGCAGCGCTGGGAATCTCCACAATGGAGAAAAGGCAGATGCCATTTCTACAACTGAATCACCCCAGGAACCTCTGGTCATGAACCATGTTAAGGATTAGTGTTCCAGGAAACACGCTGGCACATGCAGATGAAAACCAGAGGAGATAGAAGGGACCAGTGTCAGTATGTTGGTTCACTGGTTCTCACTGGGGTCATCAGAATCACTTGGGAAGGAACTTAAAAATATAGTTGCCTGGGCTCATCCAGACTTAACAAAAAATACATGTCCTGGAGCCTTACCCTCTGCAGCATTCTGATTTAGTAGATCTAGACAGGTTCAGGGCATCTGTAGTTTTAAGTACCTTTTCAGGCGATACTGTCATGCACTCTCGGTAGAAACCCTCTGATCTAATTCCTTGTATTACACATGAAGAAACCAAGGTCTAGGAATGTCAATAGGGTTATGAAAGGAGGCACGGTGCTAGTTGAAAGCTTAGGTTTGAGTCCTGACTATGTGACTGGATAATTTGTTTAATCCCTCCATGCTTCACCATCCTCATCTAGAAGAAGGGGCAATAACAGCAATTCCAAATGGTTTTGTGAGCATTAAATGAGCTAAGGCAATCCAAGCCCTCTACCATGGTGCCTGATGTAAAGTTTCTGCTAAATAGTTGCTGGCTACATTGTCATATCATCAGCAGCAGCAGCATCGTCATCATTATCACCACCACCACCACTGTCATCATTATTGTCACTATCACCACCCCCCCATCATCATCATTTTCATCATTACTATTTCCAAAAGTGTCCCCCAGTCAGCTAGTGGCAGAGCTGGGACTACAATTTTGGTCTTCAGACTCCAAATTCAGTGACCTTTCCACTACTGAAGCTTCTAAATTCTCAACACAAACAAGTATTTCCTTGGCCAAGACTGTGTAACAACGTCTTTTTTTTTCTGACTGGAAAAATAAATTTCTCTTATTTTCTTATTTATTTCCTTTTTTTTTTTTTTGCCGTGGGGGTGAGGATGGAGTCTTGCTCTGTCACCCAGGCTGGAGTGCAGTGGTGTGACTTAGCTCACTGCACCTCCGCTTCCCAGGTTCAAGTGATTCTCCTGCCTCAGCCTCCCTAGTAGCTGGGATTACAGGTGCCCGCCACCACACCCAGCTAATTTTTGTATTTTTAGTAGAGATGGGGTTTCACCATGTTGGCCAGGCCGGTCTTGAACTCTTGACCTCGTGATCTACCTGCCTCAGCTTCCCAAAGTGCTGGGATTACAGGTGTGAGCCACTGCACCCAGCCTAAGTTCTTTTATTTTCAAACTGGCTCTTGACACTCAGAATAAAGGAAATCAACTCCATCTAAGACATGAGAAGAAATTGAAAAAGGCTCTTTGGAAAAACTCAGCTTTGCTACCAAGAGATAACCTTTAAGTAAATGGCTGCTAAGAAGGAAATTCTCAATAGTACTATTGTAGAAAATTGAGCCCACCATTTTCCAAGTGCTTCACTGTCTCTTGAGTAGTTCTGTTGATGTGGGCAGGGAGCAGTACTACTGATGGGAGCAATTTGGGGTGGGGTTTGATCCTATCACTTGTCAAAGGCTTATCCTAAAATGTTTTTGGTGTGCCTAGTGGTGTCACACCTCTGACCTCCTATCTTAGTGGCTTAGGCTCTACAAGGCTGAGCAGTAGAAAACCCAGTAACCATTTTCACACTTGTGGTGGCCGTCAGCTGATCTTGTGGCTGACCTCTCCCTGCTTGGGGGGATTCCTCACCACATGAGTTTTGGTGGGAGGCAGAGCCCATTTCTGTAGGAGCTAAGGAAGCCTGGGTGCCCTTTCCCAGCTCCCTTGAGGCCAGAGTGTGGGCGTGTGGCCTTCGCTCACTCTGTGAGCCTCGTGTACCTGTTTTTTGTAATATGGGTGGGAGCAGTCTTTCTAGAGTCACTGTAACCTCTAGCTTCTGGGGTTGTTGTGCCAGAGACCACCTCCCTTTGTCCTAGCTGTTTCTCCTGCCTTCCCACCAGTTTTGTGAGCTACCCAACAGTTTTTCTCTTTCTTTGAGTATAACCTTTTCTTATATGTCATTTCTCCCCAATTTTAATGTATAATTACACACATTTTTCTTTTTTTAATTTTTTGCCGAATCATTTGTGATGTAGCTGCAGACATCATGACACTGTACCCTGATGCATCTCTGATGCAATTACAATGAAATCATGTCCAGTATGTTTTCCACATATTTTCTTCTGCCATGGCAACTAGAGGCAATTTCTGTTGCTTATGGTTAAGAGTCCTGATGGACATATCATTTGGGAAATTGGCAAGATGTGATGGAAAGAGTAGGTGTTTGGGTACAATACAGACCTGAGTTGAAAATCCCTAGTTTGGCTTTAACTTAACAAAGTCATTTATCTCTCCAAGCCCCCCTTTTCTCATCTGGATAGACACAATGCCTACCTTGTAAAATTGTGAGAATGTGGCATAACGTGTGCAAGGGACATAGCATAGTTTCTAGCACGCAGTAGTTGCTCAATAAATATTCATTGAGTGAATGATTGAATGAATAAAGATACTAGGTCAGTGGTTGTCAAACATGGCTGTACATTAGAACCACCAGGTTAAAAACATCCTGAGACCAGCCTGCACCCTAGAACAATTGCATCAGAACCTTTGGGGTACAAACTCAGACAATAGTTTTTTTTTAGATGGAGTCTCGCTCTGTCACCAGGCTGGAATGCAGTGGCACAGTCTCATGCATTGGCACAATCTCAGCTCATTGCAACCTCTGCCGCAGCCTCCCTAGTAGCTGGGACTACAGCCGTATGCCACCACACCCAACTAATTTTTGTATTTTTAGTAGAGACGGGGTTTTACCATGTTGGTCAGGATGGTCTCGATCTGTTGATCTCATGATTCACCTGCCTCGGCCTCCCAGAGTGCTGGGATTAGAGGCATAAGCCATGGAACCTGGCCAACATTAGTATTTGTTAAGCTCCCCGTGTGATCTAACATGTAGCCTTGGATGTTGGAGTGTGAGCTGTTCTGGTCCCTTGTGTCCTCCTTAGTCAAACTGGAGAAAACAGAAACCTTGTAAGGTAGCTGTGCAATGTTACCTGTTCTGGTCCCTTGTGTCCTCCTTAGTCAAACTGGAGAAAACAGAAACCTCGTAAGGTAGCTGTGAGATGTGAAAATGTATAGACCTAATACATAGTAGGTCTCAGTAAACACGAGCTTCCAATCTCCTCTGCATGTCTTCAGTTAGGTGTAGCCTTCTGTGTAGGTGCAGGAGACACTGAAACATCATGGAAGGTTTGGAGGTGCACTGGGATTCCCCTCCCACCCACCGAAATTTGTGTCCTGTATTAGTTTCCTCTGGCTGCCATTAACCAAGTTCCATGACTGGGTGGCTCGAATGAGAGAAATATACTGTCTCACAGTTCTGGAGACTGGAAGTCTGAGATCAAGCTGTCAGGTTGGTTCCTTCTGGGGCTGTAAGGGAGAATCTGCTCCATGCCTTTCTCCTTGCTTCTAGTCTGCTGGCAGTCTTTGGTGTTTTTTTGGCTTGTGGCAGCATAACTCTAGTCTTCACATGATATTCTCCTGTGTCTGTGTCCAAATTTACCCTTTTTGTGAGGACACCAGCCATATTGAATTATAAACTCAGCTTCCCTCAGCATAATCTCATTTTATATGATCTGCAATAATCCTATTTCCAAATAAGGTCATATTCAGAGAGACTGTGGGTTAGGAGTTGAACATATGAATCTGGGAGCAGAGGATGACACAATTCAACCTGTAACCTTTTGTGGAGGGGCCAGTGGAGGTGTGGGAGGGGTTGCAGCAACCCCACATCTATGATCTGGGCTGGCCTCAAGGTAGAGAGCAAAGCTCTGTGCTCAGAATAAGTTGGTGAAGTGTTAGAATAATCCCTCTTACCCTTCCCAAACTTCCCTAAAACCCCCAAATATCTCCCACCAAGTTTTCAGCATGCCTGAAATTTCCAGCCAATAATAGTACCATACTTTCTGACTGTAGGACTGTATTTCTGAAAGGTCCTTGTTCAGACCCAAATATTTTATAATACAGAAAAAAAAAAAAAAAGCCTTGGACTTGGAGACAGAAGACTTGGGTGTCAAGCCAGGGGAGAGATGGGGACAGGAAACTGAGCCACAGAGCATTCAAGATAGACTTGGTCTCCTGGAAAGTTTCACCTAAGGTCTAAATTGAGCCAGTTTCCCACCACCCTGACTCACACAGGCCTTTTTTCCACACTTTGTTCTCCAATCCTGAATCCCTAACCCAGATCCTCCATAAGTAGAAGACTTTTAAGAACCTATACACCCTTGGTAGAAATGAGGGGACATAATCAATGCTATGGGCTGAATGTTTGCCACCCAGTTTATGGTATTTGTCATAGCAGCCCAAACTGACTAAGACAGCCAGCCAAAGGTAAGATAATACATGCTAATCTTTTACTTATTCATATAACACAGTGAAGCTTTCTTTTTAAATGAAATGATGCATAATAATTCGTACTTATCTAGGACAGAATGATCTACAAAGTAAGTACTTTTACATACATGACTTCATGCACACCCTCATAGTGTGGGTGAGTCTGTTATTGGCTTCTCTACAGTTTATAGATGAGTAAACTGAGCCTTGAGAGGCCCAAGGTCACAGTGGGAAAGAGCTTGGACTTGGAGTTTAGATCCAGGGCTCAAATGCCATTCAACTCCACAGACAGTTTACTTTGGACATCTTTAGACCAGGTTTCCATGTTTGTGGACTTCTTTGTGCCATCACAGACGGTTGCACAAATGAAAGCTGTGAAAAGTTCAACAAAGCTTAATTCCAAACAAAACAGATGATGTTTGGGCTGGTGGGCCCTAGACAAGTTCACAGGAAGCTCATGGGGTGAGTACCTGGTGTTGACCAGAAGATGAGAAGTAGGCAAGTACAGTAAGAGGAAATAGAAGTAGAAAAAAGCCAAAATATGGTCTCCTGTTAACTCACTCAACCAACCACAAACATTGCCAGGCACCGAGGGAGATGGCAGGAACTGGGTTTGTGCTTTTGAGAGATTTCCACTCCACTTGAGGCCATTGGCGGTCTGGGGCTGGCCTGAGCTTGGAGACATGCTCTGCTCAGAGATCAGCGAGGTTCCTCTCTTCTGGACTCTGTCTGAGGGAATGTGGAGGTGTAAATGCTGTAGAACCACTGTGGGTTTTTTGTGTTCCAGGCGTGGTTAGAGGTCTGCAGCCCTGTGTCCAGGACACCTCTGTTTGGAGGGAGAGATAGGCCTGCAAGAGTCCAGTTGAGATTGAGCAGTGGTTTCCGTGGGTGGAGGGAGGGGAAGCCCAGGAGGTGGTGACTAGTGGAGGTTGTGGTCAGGGACAGACAGCGTGGCTCGTGGCGTGCAGCTCTCTGGCAGCTCCTTTTCAGCAGTCTCATCTGCCACTCCCTCGCTGACTGGGTTATCCTTCTATCTTCCCATTCATACTTCTCTTTGTGCCTCTTCCCTTGGGTTCTTGAGGAGCTGGATTAGGGGAAGACTCCTGATTAAAGACTGCCCTGGGAGCCAGTCTATTAGAGATGCCAAAATATCACCGGACGTATAAAGAGTCAGATATGAAACGCTCCCAGGGAGATGGCTAGATGTGCTGAAAGAAATACAAGATAAGCATCTTGGGATAGGTAGGAATGGGATGGCATGGGGAGAGGGTGAAGTGAGCCTCTCAAGGGGCCTCAACCCCCACACCTGCCTTCTAAGAAGGGTGGGTTCAAAGCCCAAGGTGCTTTGGTTTTGCCAAGTGGGTATGTGAGTCGGAGTCCTTTGCCTTTTTGCTCCCTGGCTCAGCCTGCCCTCTGAATAAAAGTTGAACAAAATGTTAAGAATCAGTGTGAAAGTGTGTTTGAAAGATTAGGCCAACTAGAAACCCATAGGCTTAGCTCTGATTCCACAAACTATCTAATTATCTCTTCCTTATCCTGTTTCTCCCATCAGTGGTGAGTAGTGGCCCCACCTGTAGGCTGGCAGGTCCATGGGAGCCCCTTCCCTTCACTGGTATGCTGTCCAGCCCTGTCCAGCAGTTGCTACTGGCCTCATTATTAAAACTAGCCCTGGATCTTCCCTAGACCAATCAAACTCCTCCGGATCTACTCCCCCATTGGCAAATAGATCATTGAAGTTGCATCTGGAACTGAAGGGGAAATGCCTTACAAGCTCTCTCCAGGTTGGCCATAGGGCTATATTGGTATCTACTAAGGGTTATATTGGTATCCACTTTATTCAATAACAAGATATTGAGTGTCTTCTGTGTGCAAATCCCTGCTCAAGGGACGGTAGAAGACTCTGGACTCATTTTTTAAAAAAGTTGGCCAGGTGCAGTGGCTCACGCCTGTAATCCCAGCATCTTGGGAGGCTGAGGCAGGCAGATCACGAGGTCAGGAGATCGAGACCATCCTGGCTAACATGGTGAAACCCCATGTCTACTAAAAATAAAAAAAATTAGCTGGGCATGGTGGTGGGCGCCTGTAATCCCAGCTACTCATGAGGCTAAGGCAAGAGAATGGCGTGAACCCAGGAGGCAGAGCTTGCAGTGAGCCGAGATCGCGCCACTGCACTCCAGCCTGGGTGACACAGTGAGACTCTGCCTCGAAAAAAAAAAAAAAAAAAAAAAAAACCAAACCAAACAAAACAAAACAAAAAACACTTGCAGCCAAATGTACCTAACAGAGGAGGTGCATGTCAGAATCACATGGGAAGCTTTTCCAAATCCCCAAGCCAGAGCTGAATCAGGTTCACAGATTGGGCCCAGGTCTTTGTGGCATGGCACAGTTTAGAGTGGGACTTTTATTTATGCCCTTGGGTGTGAAGCAATGGGCCAGTGTGAGAGGCAGGCATGTGTACCATGAACTGGAAGGCAAGGCCAAGCATAGCCATCGCCAGAGAGAGAGAGAAGCAATCTCTCTACTATTATACCCTACTCTCTCTCTACTACTCTCTGAGAGTGTTGACTAGGAAAGAAAGGTAAATATTTATAGAGAAGCATCCTGGGACAAAGAAGGTAAAGTGTGCCCCAGGGCATGGCTCCCCAAGAAGCATAAATCTGAAGGATAGTATCAGCTGTTGATTCTTCGCTCCCACTGAGCACACAGTGATAGAACACTGGGGTTCAACACCAGGTTCCTGTCCCTAAGCAGCTTGCAGCCTGATGGGGCAGGGAGATAAGACATTGCATGTGTGTAACTGCAACACAAAGTTGTTTTATTTTAGAGGGGACAAGCAGAATCCCATGACAACCCAGAGAGTGTCCTAATTTGCAGATTGGGGAGGGCGTCCTGGAGAAGTTGGCCTGTCAGCTAGAACATGTTCCAGACCCAGGTGACAGCAAGACAAATGCCTAGAGGTAGGGTATTGGGGAGATAGGTGTCTGGAAGAAGGCCAGTGGTGTTTTGGGGCTGGATCCCAAGCTGCTGTGGCGAGGAGGCTTAGAGTGAAATAAGAATGGAAAAGTTGGCTGGCATCAGATTGTGGAGGCCTTGAAAGCCTTGCTAAAGTGTATGGACTTTATTTGTAAGTAATGAGGAGTCACTAAGGGTTTTGAAGCACCTGGCGTAAGGGCAGAGGACAGCCTGGTGGGGAAAGAGAGGAGCAGTGTGGAGATGCCAAGGAAGTGCGGCCCTGTTTCAGGGATGAAACCATGGGTGTGCAATAGCAAGAATGAGTCAACTCTGAAAGCCACTAGACAGGCATAGTCCTTTGGACCTGGCTGTGGAAGTTGAGAGAAAGAAAATACAGGCCTCCAAGAGGACTTGAGGTTTGGAGTGTGGGTGGGTGGGGGGAAGCTAGCACCATCCACCAAACAGGAGGAGGACACTTTAGGTGCAAAGTGATAGGTCTGAAATCAGCTCACTATCCACCTGGGAAGGATGAGATGTTGGAGGAGTCCACCCTAGATGCCTTCACCAAGGTAGGTGTTCACCAAGGTAGGTGAGCCTTTGGGGTTGGGTTGTTGGTCCCTGGAGCGTAGCAACCGTATCTCATTCATCTTTGTATTATCTTAGTGCAGAAGGCAGCACTGATTATATTCATTCCTTCAATCCAGCACTGATTATATTCATTCCTTCAATCAAATATTTATGAGCTAAATTTTTAAGGGCCAATTCATGGGCTAGGACTTGGATCCAGGATACAGAACATTTCTCCAGTCTAGTTGTGGATTTTTAGAATCCAGATTTCAACATGACCTTGCTTATCTCAGGGTATGGTGACTTTTGTCTTCCAGACAGCCTCATCCAGCAGTACCTGAGGAATACAGAGCCAGGCGCCTCCAGAGTGAATAAACCAGTTGGGACAACCCTACAGTCAGGCAAGGGAGGCACTGTGTTGTCAGCATCATGCAGTTATCACACACATTGAGCTTTAGGCCCTGTAAAGTCTTCAGGGAAGCACCTTCCCCAGAATCCTTTCATGTCTTAGAACCTTCTGAACCAAGCATTGATTAGAAACACACGTCTAAATGAAGGAGCGTGCAAGATGAACTCAGAGTTCAAGAAATGTTTTTCTGGATGGCAGTATAAAATTCCCAGGTAGGAAGCCACTTTCCCGCAGATAAGAGGCTGGTGGGACCCACTGGTGTAATGAATCATCTTCACTGCACGCCTGCAGCGGAGGTGACGTCCCCACCCTGATGTGTTCTGCAGTGCTCCTTCCAGGCCCACTTCATCATTACCTCGATTCCAGTCCCCTGTCCACCTGCTCCTGCAGTGCCACAGGCCCCTCAGTAGAAGGAGGCACCCTCATAGGCGAAGGCACCAGGGGAGTGGGGGATTGGGGGTGGGCTGGGCGCCTGCAGCCGGCAGAACCAGAACTGCCGGAGGACATGTTTCAGGTGTGTGCGGAACTTGACTCCCACGAAGACATAGAGCACCGGGTTAAAGCAGCAGTGGGAGAAGGCAAGGTTGCGGCAGATGAGCAGGGCGTATTCCAACTGATGTTTGGCCTCGCAGCTCCGGATGATCTGGGTGTGAAACAGTGTCTGCAGAAACAGGGTGAAGTTGTAGGGACCCCAGCTGAGGAAGTAGGCCACCACGATGGCGAAGATGAGCTTGACTGTGCGGTGGCGCCGCTTGGAGCGTGAGCGGAACAGGGTCCTGAGGATCTCCACGTAGCAGAACAGGATAATCCCCAGCGAGAGCAGGAAGAAGAGGTTGTGCTGGTAGACGGAGGTGAGGTACCACGTGAGTTCGGAATAATCACAGCCTGAAGAAAGCACCTTGTGGAAGACGGCGTCGAGGATGGAGGACAGGATGCTGGCTACCCACACAGCCGTGGTCACCAGCACCCGGCAGCGGAGGGTGGGGACGCGCAGGGTGGAGAGGGGGCTCACTACCGACAGGTAGCGGTGGATGGTCATGATGGTCAGGAAGAAGATGCTGCTGTAGAGGCTGATGGAGAAGATCATATTGAGGAGCTTGCAGAGGAAGTCTCCCAGCACCCAGCCCCAGTGGTATGGGGAGATCCACACAGGCAACAAGCAGGCGAACACCAGGTCTGAGAGGCACAGGTTGAGGATGAAGATGTTGGTGAGAGACTCCAGGCTCTCATACTTCACCAGGACCCACAACACCAGGCTGTTGCCCACTAGGCTGAGGAGAAACACTAGGCAGTACAGGATGGTGGTGGCAAGGGTAGCAAAGGCCCAGGCCTGGTTCTCACACAGCTGGCTCTGAAGGTCATAGTAAAAAAAGGTGGTGGTCTCTGGGTTGCCTGAGGACTCCATCTGGACCAGATGGCAGGGACGTTTAGAGCATCTGAAATGATAGAGACATGGAGTTTAAAGCCATGTGGTGGCTGGGTACAGTGGCTAACACCTGCAATCCCATCACTTTGGAAAGGCCAAAGGGAGAGGATTGCTTGGGCCCAGGAGTTTGAGACCATCCCAGGCAATATAGTGACACCTCTGTCTCTACAAAAAATTTAAAAATTACCAGGGTATGGTGGCACATGCCTATAGTCCCAGCTACTCAGGAAACTGGGGGGTGGGGAAAGATTGCTTGAGCCCAGGAGGGCGAGACTGCAGAGAGCTGTGATCACGCCACTGCACTCCAACCTAGGTGACAGAGAAAAACCGTTTCAAAAACAAACAAACAAAAAAACCCAAAAAAGATGCCAGACTCTTAGTTAATTCTCTTCTGGATCAGAGAAAAGACCTGGAATGGGAAGGGGATTCTCCACAGAATGTGTTTTCCCATAAGAGATAGCTTTGCAGGACCATTTCAAAATATGTCTATTTGTCATGTTGGTATCTTATTGCTACAAAGAGTCTATTTTATCAGGCTTAAGGACTGCTTTAATGTTAATGCCGGTCAGCTGTGCTGAATTACAAAAAGAGGAGAGTATAATGAGGCATGTCTGACCACCTATTCCCATCATGGCCTGAACTAGTGTTTCTTTAGAATGCCCTTCCTTGGTTGAGGAGTCCATTCCGTTAGTTGTGGGGCTTAGAATTATATTTTTTATTTATACAACTTAAATGCCTGTTAAGACAAACACCAAACAACCAATCAACACTTTTCAGAAAAATGAAACAAAATCCAGAGTCTACACAACATAACAATGTTTAGGACACAATCCAGAATTACTCAGCATATCAAGAAATAGGAAAACATGACCCACACTCAAAAGAAAAGACAACCAAGTAGCTGCCTGTGAGAGGAGCCACATGTTGGAATTTGTAAATATGTATCAAAATGTAACCATTATACCTGTTCTCAAGGAAATAAAGAAAACTATATTCATAATGAATGGAGAGATAGAAAATCTCAGCAGAGAAAGAAAAGTTATATAAAAGACCCAAAATGAATTAGAAATCAACACCAAGATATCAAGAAAAGCTTCAATAATTTGGAAATAATTTTTAAAAAACCCCCAGCGCTTGTGACGTCATGGCGCCGTGCGTGGCCGCGGCTGCCGCGCAGGGGGCGGGCCCGCGGCGCGGGGGCCTGAGGAGGAAGTGGTGAGATTGTTGCTCCCTCTGCGCCCACTGCTGGTTCTAGGGGCACAGAGAGGCCGGAGTCTCTGCGGCTGCGTCGCACCGGCCTACAGTGCCCTCCATGTTCCCTGGCGCCACCGCGGCGCTTCCTAAGGCCGCTGCTGTCTATGGAAGTAATGGAAGGACCTCTTAACCTGGCTCATCAACAGAGCAGACGAGCAGACCGTTTATTAGCTGCAGGCAAATACGAAGAGGCTATTTCTTGTCACGAAAAGGCTGCGGCATATCTTTCTGAAGCCATGAAGCTGACACAGTCTGAGCAGGCTCATCTTTCACTGGAATTGCAAAAGGATAGCCACATGAAACAGCTCCTCCTCATCCAAGAGAGATGGAAAAGGGCCCAGCGTGAGGAAAGATTGAAAGCCTAGCAGAACACAGACAAGGATGTGGCTACCCATATTCAGGCATCTCACAAACCCTCTGCCGAGCATGCGGAGGGCCAGAGCCCCATTTCTCAGTACTGTACTTCCTCAGAGAAACGCTTGCCTGAGATTCAGCGGATCATTGGCAAGGTTCCAGACACACTACTATATTTACTTCAGCAAAAGAGTGAGCCAGCAGAGCTATGTATTGGAAGCAAAGCCCCAGAAGATGATAAATCAATTACAGAGGAGCAGGCAACCAAAATTGCAGATTTGAAGAGGCATGTGGAATTCCTTGTAGCTGAGAATGAAAGATTAAGGAAAGAAAATAACTAAAGGCTGAAAAGGCCAGACTTCTAAAAAGGTCCAGTAGAAAAGGAGCTGGATGTAGGCGCTAATTTTGTAGAAATGTCAGTGTTACGGAGCTTGCCGCCACGTTCAGAAACTGCTACAGCCTCCCTGGCAGAAGTTTGCAGCAAATGCCGGGAAAGCCAAAGACATTCCAATCCCCAATTTTCCTCCCTTGGATTTTACATCTCCAGAACTTCCCCTTATGGAACTTCCTGAGAATATTCTGAAAGGATTTATTAATAATTAAAATGGAAGGCCACAGAAGAGGGGAGAAGAGGAAATAATACAGTAATAGTTAATCCAGCAGAAAAAAAAAAATGGGAAAACTACATAGAAGGGGCATCCTGGTCCCGGAAATGCTTAATCTTCTGGTGAACTATGGGAGAAGAGGCATTGCTAGGACTTGGGAAACAGTCACTGAAATGTGTTGCATATCTCATTCACTGACTTGAGCTAATGATTCCAATTTGACAGACACTAAACTCATGGAGGTTCAGTTTCTCCTGATACAAATCAAATGGCTACCTGGAATAATTTTTTTCAAGCAACAATTATTTTTCTTATCTTCAGGGTTAAAATGTATAAAATATGTGTAATCTATAATGCCATAAATGATAATGCAAAACCTAAATAATATGGTGGCCTGAGGGGCTCCCTTGTATTTGAAACATGCTTTCTATCATGTATTGACTGTATGCATTTTGTTAATGCCCATTTTGTTTGTTTAAGGTGTGTATCTTACACACCTTATTTGTTGTAAGATATACATCTTAATTGTTAGTTATGCTTTTGTAAGCAAATTACCAGTTTACATAATTAATCAGGGTGCATTTTAAGTTCTAACTTTGTTTATTGTATAATGCATCATTTGAAAATACCAAGGAGGAAATATCCTTTGTTTTTGATGATGCATGAGTGGAAGTAATGCTAACTGGCAGTATTTGATTGTAAGAAATCAATAAAGTAATTGTGTTTTATTGAAAAAAACCCAACTGACTTTTAAAGAATCTGAGTCAAAGAAGAAATCAAAAGGCAAAGTATAAAATATTTTGAACTGATAATAACGAAAATACCACATATCAAAACTCATGAAATGCAACTAAAGCAGTACTTGGAGAGAAATTTATAGCTTTAAATGCTTGTATTAGAAAGAATAAGCGTCTACAATCTAAGACTTAAATCAGTGACATAAGCTAGATTTAGAAGAGCTAATTAAACTCTAAGTAGAAAGAAGACATTAATAAAAATAAAAGAAATAAAATAGAAAATGAACAAGATCAAAATTGGTTGTTTGACAACATTTTAATACATTGATAAAATCAGCAAGGAGCAGTGGCTCATGCCTATAATTCCAGCGCTTTGAAAGGCTGAGGCAGGAGAATCCCTGCCTCAGGCTGCAGTGAGCTATAATGGTACCACTGCATTCCAGTCTGGGTGTCAGAGCAAGACCCTGTCTCAAAAGAAAGAAAGAGAGAGAGAGAGAGACCAAAAAATTGATGAAGCCTTATCTAGATTGATTGAGAACAAAGAGGAAATATGTTACAGATCTTATGGACTTTACAAGAATAACAAATAAATATTATGATCAATTGTATGTTAAAAAATCCAACAACTTAAATGTAACAGATGAATTTCTTTTAAAATCCAACATATCAAAACTGACATAGGATGATATGGCAAATGTGAATAACCCTACATTTGTTATAGAAATATAATTAACTATAAATCCTTACCACAAAGAAAACGTTAGAACTAGAGGATTTTTCTAGTGATTTTTTTTAAACCTTTGGGGAAGAAATAACACCAGTTTTACACAAACTATCAGAAATAAAGGATGGAATATTTTCTAACTCCTTTTATGAGGCCAGAATAACCCTGATACCAAAATTAGACCAACAAATTATAATAAGAGAAAACTACAAAACAATATTCTTCAAGAACACAGAAAAATTCTTAACAAAATATTGGCAGATCAAATCCAGCAATATTTTAAAAGAATAATATAACATGACCAAGTTGAGTTTATCCCAGAAATATGAGATTGTTTTAATACATGAAAATCGATTTAAGTCACTATATCAATAGAATAAAGACAAAAACTATATGATCTTTTCTGATAAATGTAGAAAAGCATTTGACAAAGCTCAACACACTTTGATGATATAAACTCTCAGCAAATTAGAAATAAAAGGGATATTGTACATCTATAAAAATCATTCATTTTTTGGCTGGTTATTAATTCATTTACTCCAAAATTTCAGAGGCAGTCATATTCTGGGCCTGGAAGGCTTTGGGGATAAAAAGGAAGATGATGTCAAATTTCAAACCTCTCCAAATTACATTCAGTGGTCTGGCTCCCTTTTGCTGGTTGTCTCTCCCGCTCCCCATCTCCGTGGCCCACCTCAACTCTAAGGGAGTGAATTTAGCTTTCTGGAGTACAATATAAATTAGATTGAGAAAGACAGCTCTAAATTATACAACCACCAGTAATAACAAGGCCTTACGTAAAGATATGTAGCCAAATAAACCTCTCTACTTCTTTCAGAATAAGAAAAATATTACTTATATATTAGGTCTACTCAAAGTATAGTTCCCAGATCCATTTTCTTTTCTTTTCTTTTTTTTTTTTTTTTTTTTTTTGAGATGGAGTCTTGCTCTGTCACCCAGGCTGGGGTGCCGTGGTGCACTCTTGGCACTGCAAGCTCTGTCTCCTGGATTCATGCCATTCTCCTGCCTCAGCCTCCCCAGTAGCTAGGACCACCATACCTGGCTAATTTTTTGTATTTTTAGTAGAGACCGGGTTTCACCATGTTAGCCAGGATGGTCTCAATCTCCTGACCTCATGATTCACCTACCTCTGCCTCCCAAAGTGCTGGGATTACAGGTGTGAGCCACTGCGCCCAGTCAATTTTTCTTTGATTTTTTTTTTTTTTTTTTTTTTTTGACACAGGGTGTTGCCCTGTCACCCATGCTGGAATGCAGTGGTGTGATCACATCTCAACCTCCTGAGCTCAAGTGATCCTCTCACCTTAGCCTCCTGAGTAGCTGGTAGTACTGATGTGTGCTACCACACCTAGCTAATTTTTGGGGGGTATTTGTTGCAGAGATAGGGTCTCACCATGTTAGATGAGGAACTCCTGGACTCAAGAAATCTGCCAGGCTAATCTGGAACTCCTGGACTTAAGCAATCTGCCCACCTTGGCCTCCCAAAATGCTGGAATTACAGGCATGAGCCACTGCACCCAGCCCAGATCAGCTTTTCTGAAGAGATTCTTGGGAAATCCCCACACCAAAGGAATCAGTCTCCAGAGGTAGCTCAGGAATCAGCATATTTACTAGCCTTCCAGGTGGTTCTGATGTGCAGCAAAGCTTAAGAACTCCTGATACAGGCTATTACAATTAAAGGAAAATGTACGTTTAAAATGTTTGTAAAGGAACTCACCTGAATCTATACCTCTTTACAGGCGTCTTGAGGCAGAAATGGTGCTTCTCTGTTTCATATTTCACTTAAAGAAACTGAAACACCTGTCCTGCCCAGAAGGCTAGAGGAGGAGGATGGGAGCAGTCTCAGAGGGAGCCAGGGTGCCAGAGAGAGCACCTACTTAGTAAGAAAAGAGGAAGGACGAAGCCAGTCAGGTAGGCAGTTAGAGTGGATCCTTGGTGGAACTTCTTCAAACCAAGAACAGCCTGAAAATCAAGGTGCAAGCCCCAGATAAAGAAAAAAGCCTGCATGTTTGAATAGAAACCCCTGCTCTGTGAATCCAGATGAACAAATTCCACTTCTTTTTTGAACACATATCCCTCTCCTTGGCGCACCTTTGTCTCATTTCACACGCTTCCTCCTGACTGGTCCTTACCTTTTACCTATTTTACATATCTTTCTGTGATTAGCTGCTGGCCAAATTTTCATTTGCATAAAGTGTAATGTCACATCAGCCCCAGATTGGTCCTGGGCCAAGGTCTCAGGCCAAGTCTTCACTTCAGCCCCCAATTGGTTCTTTACACTATTGTACCTCTTCCTGAGTAGTGCTTTCTCCAAGCCTACCCATAAACCAATCAGCATGTATTTCCTTATTCTAAGCCTGTAAAAACCTGTGACTCAGCCTTATAGCTATCAATCCTCTTTTGGATTCCCTCTCTTTGCTGAGAGCTTTTCTGTGGCTTAATAAATCCAACTCTGCCTTATTCACTCTTCAGTATCTGTGTGCCTTATTTTTCTTGGTCTTGGGACAAGAACCTGGAGCTCACCAGTCGGGGGAGTAAAAGAGCTGTAACACTCCCTCCCACTCACCAAACAACAGGAGTGAAAAAGCCACAACAGTAGGAAACAGTTTTTCCACATCCTTAATGAGTAAAGATTTTGAGCATCTTTTTATATATGTATTGGTCATTTGTGTATCTCTTTGTAGAAGTGTCTATTCAGAACCTTTGCCTTTTAAAAATTTGAGTTATTAGTATTTTTATTAAATTGTAAGAGTTATTTCTACATTCTGGATACTGGAACTTTATCAGAGATATGATTTAAAAATAATTTATCTCATTCTGTGGGTTCCTTTTTAATTCTTCATGGTGCCCTTTGACACACAAATGCTTTAAATTTTCTTCTTTCTTTCTTTCTTTCTTTCTTTCTTTCTTTCTTTCTTTCTTTCTTTCTTTCTTTCTTTCTGTCTGTCTTTCTCTCTCTCTCTCTCTCTCTCCCTCCCTCCCTCCCTCCCTCCCTCTCTCTCTCTCTCTCTCTTTCTTTCTTTCTTTCTTTCTTTCTTTCTTTCTTTCTTTTTCTTTCTCTCTCTCTCTCTCTCTCCCCCTCTCTCTTTCTTTCTTTCTTCCTTCCTTCCTTCCTTCCTTCCTTCCTTCCTTCCTTCCTTCCTTTCTTCCTTTCCTTTCCTTTCCTTTTTTTCTTTTTGAGGCAGGCTCTCACTCTGTCACCCAGGCCTGAATTCAGCGGCATGATCAGCTAGCTCACTATTGCCTTGAACTCTGGAGCTCAAGAGGTACTCTCGCCTCAGTCTCTCAGGCAGCTAAGACTATAGGCACACAGCACCACATTCAGCTAATTATTTTAATGTTTTTGTAGAGACAGGGTCTCACTATATTGCCCAGACTAATCTTGAACTCCTGGCCTCAAGTGATCCTCCTGCCTTGGCCTCCCAAAGCTCTGAGATTACAGACGTGAGCCACCATGCCTGACCTGTTTTTAACTTTCATGAAATGTAATTTATAAATTATTTCTTTTGTTGCTTGTGATTTTGCTGTTGTAGTTAAGAAATCCTTGCCTAGTCAGATTACAGGGATTTATAGCTATGACTTAGCTATAACTTTCAGTTATATTCCACTGGTCTTTGCATCTATCCTTATGTCAGTACCATAGAGTCTTGATTACCTTTGTAGTAAGTTTTGAAATCACAAATCCTCCAACTTTGTTCTTTCTTCTATTCAAGATTGGAGACATATAGATCAATGAAATACAATGGGGAAAGCCATATATCTACGGTCAATTGATTTTTTTTTTTGTTTTGAGACAGGTTCTCACTCTGTTGCCCAGTCTGAAGTGTAGTGGTGTGATCATGGCTCACTGCAGCCTCCATCTCCCAGGCCTAAGTGATTCTCCTACTTCAGCCTCCCGAGTAGCTGGGACTACAAGTGCACACCAACATGCCTGGCTAATTTTTGTAGAGACAGAGTTTCACCATATTTCCCAGGCTGGTCTTCAACTCCTGGGCTCAAGAGATCTGCTTGCCTCAGCCTCCCAAAGTGCTGGGACTGTCAACTGATTTTTGACAAGGGTCAAAAATCAAGACCATTTCCAAGGCCATTCAGTGTTAAACGAATATTCTTCTCAACAAATGGTGCCAGGAAAACTAGATAGTCATATACAAGAAAAAGTTGTACTCTTACCTCACATCGTATACAAAAATTAACTCAAAATGGATTAAAGAGTCAAATGCAAGGACAAAAAACCTGTAACACTTTTGTGTGTCAAAGGACAGTATCAAGAAATTTAAAAATAATTTTGATGGAAATTTCATTGAATTTATAGATCAATTTGGGGAGTGTTGCCACTTTAACAATATTGAGTCTTCTAATCCGGGAACACTGAAAGTCTTTCCGTTTACATAGGTCTTCTTTAGTTTTTTTTTCCACATTATTTTGTGGTTTTCAGTGAGTAGATTTTGTGCACTCTTGGTTAAATTTATTCCTAAGTATTTTTATGCTATTGTAAATGGAATTGTTTTCTTAATTTCATTTTCAGATTGTTCATTGCTAGTGTATAAAAATACAACTGATTTTTATATATCGATCTTGTACCCTGAGCTTATTTATTAGCTTTAATAGTTTTTTGGGTTTTTTTGGCGACTTCTTTCAGTTTTCTATGTACTATAAAGTCATGACATCTGCATATAGAAATAGTTTCACTTCTTCCTTTCCAATCTGGGTACTTTTCCCCCCTACCGTGTTTAGTTGTCCTGGCTGGAACTGCCAGTGCAATGTCAAATAGGAGAGGACAATGGACATAATTGTCTTGTTTCTGATCTTAGGAGAAAAGCTTCTAGTCTTTCACTACAAGCATGATGTTAATTGTGGGTTTTTAATACATGCCTTTTATCAGATTAAGGAAATTCCCCTCTGTTTCTAATTTGTTGAGTGTTTTTATCATGAAATGGTATTGGGTTTTGTTAAATGCTTATTCTGCATCTCTTGAGTTTATTGTATGGAAATACCACAATTTTTTTTATTCCTTCACCTATTGAAGGACATCTTGGTTAATCCTATTTCTTAGAAATTATGAAAAATACTTTATACACTATACACTAAGTGTAAAAATGTATTTCATACACTATATGTATTTGAATGCAGGTTTTTGTTTACACATGGTTTTGAGCTCAATTATAACTAGGAGTGTGATTGTATTATATGATAATGATGGCGGTGGTGGGTCATCCAGAGCAGCTGCTACCATCATGCCAGCTGCAGTGGGGAGGCATTAGCGGTGGTGGTAGAAGCAGCAGCAGGAGCGGCAGAGGGGATGGTGGGACCTCCGTGCTCTGTGTCCCCATACTCTGCATCCCCAAGGCAGCTTACTGCACCACCCCCACCCTTGCATGGCCAGGTAGGACCTGCTGTTAGGCCTGGAGCCTCTGCCACAGCCTCAACCTCACTCCCTGTCATGTTCTGGGAGCCTGTGAGTACCTGGCCAAAAGCGTAGCTGGGACTTGCAGGGCTAGCCCTGGGAGTGTCAGGTTCATTTGTGTGGGGTTGGCCAAGGCCACCATGCCACCTGCACCTTGTCCAGAACCACTGTGGGGAAAATGCGGAGAGGAGGTGTCACTGGGGCTGCATGCTCCACAGAGCCAGCAGGAGCTGGGAACAAATGAGAGCCCTGCCCCTTAGAAGTTGTTGGGAAATGGAGCTCGCCAGGCACAACTGCAGCTGCCAAAGCCATGGCTGTGACTTGGACACCCCTGTGCTCTTGGGAACTAGGAACAGGCAGGAGCCCCGCCCTCCAAGGCACTGCTACAGCCACCCTGCTGTGGCTATGGATCCAGGTATCTTTGCGCCTGCAGGGGCTTGGGAAGGTCCCCCTGCCCACAGGCTTGGAAGTACCTGCTCCTGCTGCTTGGCTTCTCCCTGCTGTCACTGCCTGCTCTGATCTTGGAGTAAGGTTGGGGCCAAGCTCGGGTGCTGTTGCAACCTGGCCGGGTGTGTGTATGCTTGGGGCAGTGCTGACATGCCAGGCCCTGTCACCTTGGCCCCCTCTGGACTTTGGGCACTGATGAGCACAGGAGGGAGGCTGAGGAGGGGGGCATTGGGGGCAGCTCATTGCTGGCCTGCAGGCAACCCTTGGCATGAACAGCCTGAGTGCCATAAACAGTGGTGGGAGGCCAACAAGCTCCTGGGCAGAAAGGGCCAGGTCCCTGGTGAAGCCCCACCTTCAAGCTGGGGAAGGCCTGCAGCCAGGTGGCTGGGCTGACAGTCCTATGAACCACAGGGGGACCTTTTGGAGCCTTTCCCTGTGCGGGCTCATGGCCTCCCATGGACCAACCGGCATGTACTTTCTCCCCTCTGCTGCCCGTAAAAACCCTGGACTCAACCAGATTTGGGAAGAGGATGGAGAGATGACAAAGAGATGATGGGATGACCTGCCTAAGAGAGGCTACCCACTCTAGGGCCTCCTCTCTGTGGAGAGCTGCAGAGACAATGGGAAAACCTGCCAGCAGAGAGGAGCTTCCCACTCCAGCGTCTCCTCTCTGGTAGGAGCTGAACACTCATTGCAACACCCTGGCTGCAAAAAAGAGCTAGGCACTGTGAGTCTTCTCTGAGCTGTTCTATTGTTTGATAAAGCTCTTCATCTTGTTCATGCTCCACTTCTCTGCATACTTCATTCTTCTGGTTCGCAGGACAAGAACTTGGGACCCACCAAATGGCTAGGCTAAAAGAACACAAACAGGGCTGAAACATGCCCCCTGCTTGCCACATGGGCAAAGAGGAGAGAAAAGCTGTGGTCTTTTGGGGATTCCAGACTTGGGTGCTCCCCAAGCCAGGACTGTGACTTCCTCTTTGGGGCCTTGTGGTTCCTGGCATCTCCAAGCTTCCGTGCACCACTGCAGTCCCTTATGCTAGCGGGGGAAGCTGCTTGTGGTGCATCTGGTCCAGTCACAGCTTCACAGAGAGCCAGCACCCAGGCTGGCACCTGGAGCTGCCTGCCCCACAGCATAGCTGTCGTGTCTGACTATGCAATGCTGGGCCCCACACTTGCTCACACAGCCCTTGCCGCTTCATGCCTGACTCCCAGTCTCCCTTGGAGGCATGGGATACAGGTTGGTAGTGTGAGCTGAGTGCAGCATGCCAGGCAGGACGAGCCCAGTGGGCCTGAGGAAAACTTGGGCAAAGGCACCACTGGCCACAGGTTTCCAGCCAGAAAAGAGACCCCCAAAGTTCTTGTAATAATAAGATTATGTTTAGCTTTGTAATAAACTGTAAAACTGTCTTCCAAAGTGGCTGGATCATTTTGCATTTCCATCATCAATGAATGAGCATTCTCATTGGTAGACACCCACATTCACGTTAGCATTTGATGTCAGGTTCTAAAAAATTTATCCATTCTAATACGTGTATAGGGTCTAATACGTGTACACGTGCCATTTTAATTTGTAATTCTATAATGACATATGATGTTGGGCATCTTTTCATATGCAATTTCGAATCTGTCTATCATCTGTGGTGAAGTGTCTGTTTAGATAGTTTGTCCTTTTTCTAAATTGGATTGTTTTCTTATCATTGAGTTCTAAGAGTTATTTGTATATTTTGGATATAAGTCCTATATCCAAAATTTTTTCAAATATTTTCTCCCAGTATCTGGCTTGTCTATTCATTCTTTTAACAAGTTTTTTTTTGTAGTGCAAAAGTTTTAAATTGTAATAAAGTCTAATTTATTACTTTTTCTTTCACAGTATTGTATCAAAAACTCATCAATTTGGGGTCCTACTTAGGTATCAGAAAAAGAAGACAAAAATTAAAGAAAAACCAAAATAATAAAAACTCATAAAAAATCCAAGGTCATCTAGATTTTCTACAGTGTTACTTGCTAGAGGTTTTGTACATTTGCATTTTGCATTTAGATATAAGATGCATTTTGAGTTTTTTGTGAAAGGTGTAAGATCTGTGTGTAGATTCCTCTTTTGCATGCAGATGTACAATTGTTCTAGCACCACTTGTTGAAAATATCCTTTATCCATTTAATTACCTATGCCCCTTTGACAAAAATCAGTTGACTATATTAGTGCAAGTCTATTTCTGGGCTGTCTGTTATGTTCTGCCAGTAGTCTTTCACCAGTGTCACACTATCTTGATCACTATAACTTTATATAAAGTCTCAAAATTTGGTAGTGCTAGGCCCCTGACTTTGTTCTTCTTCAGTTTTTTGTTGGTTGTTCTAGGTCTTTTGTCTTTCTAAATAAGCTTTACAATCAGTTTGTTGATATTCACAAAATAAATTGCTGAGTTTTGATGGGGATTGCATTATATCTATAGATCAAGTTAAGAATTGCCATCTTGACAATATTGGGTCTTCTTATCCTTAAATGCAGACTATCGCTCCATTTATTTAGGTCTTCATTGATTTATTTTATACAGTTTTTATCATTTTCCTTAGATAAATTCTGTATATATTTTATTAAATTGATGCCTAGGCATTTAAAATTTTTTGGTGCTAATGTAAATGGTTTTGTTTTGAATTTCAAATTTCAAGTGTTCGTTACTTATTTGTTTGTTTGTTTTTTTGTTTTTTGTTTCTTGACAGAGTCTCACTCTGTTTGTTGTCAGGCTGGAGTGCAGTAGTGTGATCCTGGCTCACTGCAACCTCCGCCTCCCGGGTTCAAGCGATTCTCCTGCTTCAGCCTCTGGAGTAGCTGGGATTACACGTGCTTGCCCCCATGTCCAGCTAATTTTTTTGTATTTTTAGTAGACAGGGTTTCACCATGTTGGTCAGGATGGTCTTGAACTCCTGACTTCAGGTGATCCACCCCCTTGGCCTCCCAAAGTGCTGGGATTACAGTTGTGAGCCACTGCACCTGGCCATTGCTGGTATTTAGAAGAGCAAAGGTCTTTTGTATATTAGCCTTGCCTTCTGCAGCCTTGCTATATAAATTTCAGGAGTTTTTCTTTTTGTGCATTCTTTGAGATTTTATACTGTGAGAACCATGCCATCTGCAAACAAAGATATTTTTATCTCTTCTTTCCCAATCTTTATACCTTTCATTTCCCTTTTTTGTTTGTTTGTTTTATTGCAACAGCTGGATGTTTGGTACAATGTTGAATAGGAATGGTGACAGAGGACATCCTTGATGCACTCCTATTCTTAGGGGAAACGCATCCAGTTTCTTACCCTTAAGAATGTTAGTTTTAGGTTTTCTTTAAAAAATTATATAAATGTATAGGTACAAGTATATAGTTTTGTTACATGCACATATTGCATAATGGCGAAGTTAGGGTTTTTATGATATATACCACCTGAATAATGTACATGGTACCCACTAACTAATTTCTCGTAATGAAACTGACCCAACAGTCCCATAAAGAGCTTTTTTGATAAACAAGCCTCTGGTTTTAAAGCTTAAAACTTGTATTTGTTTTACCTGAGTTTCTTTCTCAGGAGAGACCTTTCAGGCCTCTTAAAAAAAAGTATCAACCACCAGAAACTCACCATATCACCACATCCACATAATGAGATGCCAGACCCCTCATTCATCATGATTGCCTCCTTGCCCTTCCATAGTTCCTGTTTTCTTTTTCTTTTGAGACAGTCTCGCTCTGTCGCCCAGGCTGGAGTGCAGTGGTGTGATCTCGGCTCACTGCAAACTCTGCCTCCCAGGTTCAAGTGATTCTCCTGCCTCAGCCTCCCAAGTAGCTGGGATTACAGGTGATCACCACCACATCCGGCTAATTTTTGTATTTTTGGTAGAGACAGGGTTTCACCATGTTGGTCAGGTTGGTCTGAAACTCCTGACCTCATGATCTGCCCACCTCGGCCTCCCAAAGTGTTGGGATTACAGGCGTGAGTCACCATGCCCGGCCCCATAGTTCCTGTTTTCTTACGCATTGTTACATTTCTTCCCTGCCGTGTAAACATCTCCTTTTAGTCAGGGAGATGGATTTGAGACTAAGCTCCTATTTCCTCAGTTGCAGCACCTGATTAAAGACTTCTTCCTCGGCAATAATTGTCTCAGTCATTGGTTTTCTGTGCCACGAGAAACAGGACCTAGACCAAACTCCTGGTGTTTCAGTAACAGATTTTGGTTCCCTGACCACAACGTGTTGCCACAATTGCTCATTGCTCAGCTTCCATGGGCCAGGAGTCTCAAAAGCCCTCCTAAGCAGCTTCCCACTCAGTTTTGGTTGGAGGTAAGTTTCAGTCTGTCTCTGGCCTCACTACAGCTGGTCTCAACTGTGTTCCTAATTGCCTACAAAGAATTGTCTTTGAAATTTGACATCTGCATCCTGATAGGTGAGTGTCCTTTGTGGGCCCAGACAGCAGGAGATGCTCCTCTCAATTTGGGACATTTTTGAAAGAATTTCCTATTTGCAGGTTGAACAAGCCCAACTGACAGAGAGGGAAGCACCCTGACTGTTTCACTACAGACACTCTTGGGGGCTTGTTAGTAATTGTTTGTGTGTGTGTCCAGGCAAGTGAGTGTCTTTTGTGGGTACCAGATAGCAGGATGTGCTCCTCTCAATTTGGGAAATTTCTAAGGAATTTTTGTTTGCAGGTTGATTAAGCCCAACCAGTGGAGAGAGGAAGGACCCTGACTGTTTCAATTTGGACACTCTTGGGGCTTGTTTATTGCTGCAGCAGTTGGATTGTGTTTTGGTGATTGTGTGTGTATTGTGGGAAATTAGAATTACATAAACTGATATTCTTTTGTAATGATGCTTGTCCCCAGTATTGTTTGGAATCGGAGTTTGCTGTTGATTGAGAAAGTGGGATGGAGTTTCCTGTATCCAGGCTTTTATGTTGCTGTTCTAAGCAGGTCGGGCCTAGTTAATAGGTTCCGGGTGGTTTTCTGTGGTGCTGTTTGGCCCCAGTGTTCCTTGGAGTCAGGGATGTTTGGCCTTTAAAAATCAAACTGCTATGGAGACTGCTTTACCCAAAATTTTGGTTCACACCCTATGCTGGATTACATATGGGGCAAATAAAGTGTAATCACGTAAACCAATGACTTTGTATGTGTGCATATACATGTCTAGATGTGTTTATGTATGTACATTTATTATGTTATGTCTTTTTGTCTACCAAATTGGCCTGTAAACAAAAAAGAACTCATAAATTAAGTAAGCCCAAAGTATTTTTCAAGGTCACATGACTTAAGTAAACCTTTAATAAGCAAGCTGACTTTAAAACTATTAAAATAAAAATAGGAATATCTTAAGAATCGTTAACATATGTTACTGTTTGGGCTTTATATTTGTCTCTGCTAGATATTTTGAGGCATCAGGGTTTGGCACAGGTTATAAAATGATAAACCTAGCCAGAACAAAATGATCTTTGTAGGAATTTTTTAATAAGTAAGACTAATTTAATGTTAGTGGTTCAATGAAAACAGCTGAATCTTCTGAATTATTAGTGAAAATGCCCTTGTAGTTAACTTAAAGTTCTTATTTAGGTAAACACCTGGTATTCACAGGTTATAAAATGGTTAACAGGGAAATAAATAATGCATAAGTAATCTAGAAAACTGCCAAAAATAAATTAAATATGTGAGTAAGTGCTATAGGTGAAGTTTTTGTGTAACTTAAAATCTTAAAAGTTATTTTCAATGCTTATTGGATGCCTGAGTCATTTGCAATTAAGGAAGGGTTACGGAAAATATATTTCTAAAAATTATAGAGTTGTTCTCATCTATAAAATGATAATATCTGGTAGGCAGTTCAGAGTTTCTTGCTTCCTAGTATTTCGCTAAAATTTAGGGTTACTAAGTATAAGAATTATATTAATTCTGTATATCAAATGTACCCAAAAATGTGTGTTCTTAGTGAGAAAAAGAATAATTTTGTCTAATTCAGAAGTTATCTAAATGTTAATTCAAACTATGGACTTGAAAAGGTTATTTATGAAACAAGGTAGAAAGTAACCAGTAAGTAGGGGAGAGAGATATGAAGAAAGTTAAGAATGTGACAATGTATTTTTGGTGAGGAAAGTTATAAAGAAAAGAGAAAAAATATTGTATGAGAAAGAATCCTGTATGGTGAATTTTTGTCCTAAAATAAAATGACTGGTTATTTAAAAAAGAAAAGAAAATTTAGGACAAAGTAAGAAGTCCAAGCATATCATAGATGGTCTGTGTAAGTCATATGTTGCTTTTTCCTGGTTCTCTGTGTTTCTGTCTTTATGCACACATAGAGAAAATAGAAAGTTGAAAAAGTTTAGATAGTGAAATATTGCTAAAAACCTGATAGAAAATTGGAAAAATTTGACTGATTAACATTGCTCATAGTTAAAGCTCTTAGTTTTGATGAAGATAAAATAAATATTATAAAGAAATATATTGTCAGTTTGGCAATTCTTTTTTAATACAATTAGCCATGAAGCCAGATTTAGCATGGACCCAAATTTCACATACTATGCTTACATTGCTTCACAGTATATTTGCTATTTTGCAGGTCATGTACCTAAGTGAATTTCTTAATTTCACAAAATGTATAGTGGTATCAGTTGACTTGAAGACATTAATTTGTGCACCAGGAACAACATATATGTTGTGTGCATGGGTTTGTTTTTTCTTTCTTTCTTTACTTCTTTTTCTTTCTTTTTTTTTTTTTTTTTTTTTTTTTTGAGATGGAGTCTTGCTCTGTCACCCAGGCTGGAGTGCAATGGTGCAATCTTGGCTCACTGCAACCTCTGCCTCCCAGGTTCAAGCAATTCTTCTGCCTCAGCCTCCCAAGTAGCTGGGATTACAGGCACATGCCACCATGCCTTGTATTTTTCTGAAAGGCGGGGTTTCACCATGTTGGCCAGGCTTGTCTGAAATTCCTGACCTCAGGTCATCTGCCTGCCAGGCTTGGCCTCCCAAAGAGCTGGGATTACAGGCATGAGCCACCATGCCTGGCCGTGTGTGTGTGTGTGTGCTTTAACCTCTAGGTAACACTTTAGCCTCCAAGATAAACTGAGTAGGATAAAAATTTGGGGTTGGTTTCCTGTTTATTTTTACTTCTAATTTTCATTTATTTGTTGATTTTTTGTTTGTTCTCTTTTGGGTTTTACTTATGTATACATCTCTATACAACTATTGATTTTTTTAGTTTGTAATTGAAGGCTTTTATTTGGTTCTATGAATAGTCATCTTGTTTCCTATACATTTCTAACAAGTCATCATTTGTTCTATTTATCTAGAGTTCCTAGGCTACCTTTGCCAAGCCTCCAAAAATTAACAAACACCAGACATTTAACATTTGATTGGTTTTTCTTACCCCTGATGATCTTGAGAACTATGAGAGCTTTAAAGATCCTGGCTAAAAAATACAAGACTTATTTTTACAAGTTCTAAGCAGAAATAGTATACTATTTATTTTACTGGAAAAAGTAGGTGAGAATAATTTCCAAGGTAATTCAATTCAATCAACAATTATAGTTGGTTTTAGATCTTTTCCTGTAATGAGGGAAAACTGTGATATGGCTATGAACTTTTAATGCTAAGGAAAGATTGGCCTTGTCCTTAAATAAATTATATTGATTGGAATTTTTTCTCAAATTAATTCCAATTAAGTGATATTCACTTTGATTAAGTGGTAAAAAAAAAGTGAGACTTTCTAGTGATCTTTGACTCAAAGCCATTTATCACGATGGGTCCTCATGTGTGTACTTGAAAACAAAATATGTGCAAGTGTTTTACTGATTTGAAGATTTTGGTGGTTAAAGTTGCCTAATCAGCTGTCAGTACTGTATCTAGAAACCAATCTTGGAAATGTGTGATGATGCTCTTTTAAATAGCTGAAAAGAAATTACTGTGTGTTTATTTTTACTTTGTTCTTGTTTTGTTGTATGGTATTGAAGTGAAAGGAGATACTTGTTCTCATACTGAATTTACAAAACTGATACTTGCATTTACCATTTCTTTAATGATGGAGAGTAAAGTTAATTGTCTTACTTTGATAAGTTTGGCATAGGACCTATCACATTTTTTAATGCTTTTAGTCATAGTTCTGTCACTAGAATGCTAGCAATTAGACATATGCAATGTGTAACCTAACTACTTTAATCCAGTGGTTTGAAGTACTGCAGGCAGTCACTCCTAGACACCAAATCACAATGTTTTAATTTGTGAAATGTTAGAATGATAGGACTTTCTGTAGTGTAAATAATCTATTAAGTAATCCTTGTGCTGCTAAGTTACAGGCCTTTGACTCCTGAGTCTGAAAAAGGCACTGACCCTTGCTGAATCTTGAGCATTAATACCATTTGAAGCCTTATTTTCAGACCCAGGAGAAGGTGACAATCAAAATGAACTGTTTTCATGAGACACAGGTTCAGAAACTAAAATTATTCTATCCCTCTAGGCCCAGGGACTATTGTAGAAGAGGTAGGTCCATGATATTGTAAGGATCAATTTTGAGGGATCAGATTAGTATAGGGTTTTTCTATAAATTAAACAATATCAAAACCACACTTATGCAAGGCCAGTGTCTGGGCCAGTGTGTCAGAATAACAGGGTTTTCTAGGAGCATTGACCTGTTTTTCAATAGAAAATTATAAAAGATTATAAAAGGTTTATGGAAATTTTACCTTATGGTCACACTGATTAAAATTAGATTTATTTATAAGGTTTTATTAAAGTTAACTTTAACATTAATAACACCCCATACAAAGGTAAAATATGGTGTTCTCTTTTGAACAAAATTTTCATGCAAGCGATAATAAGAGATTTTTGTTTACCTTTTGAGTAAAACCACAGAAGAAAAAAATAAAGGAAGGAAGATAGGTTTATTGACCTCATGCCGTCTTTATCAGGTCTTATTGTATAGGAAACGGACTCCTTTTTATCAAAGAGTAAACATTTTATATTATAATTTTGGCTAAATAAATGATTATTTTATAGTAATTTGTGATCCTATTTTGTGATATTAAGTGTCGTAAGCCTTTGCTATTTGATAGACTTTACAACAGAAAAATTTCAAGTTCTAAATTCAGTCTTTTTGACCTCAAACTAACTTTTTTGGATATTAAATTCCCTGAAGTCCAAGAGAAATCTATTAGGTTTACTAGGCTTATTTTATATGTTAGAATTATACAGCAAGCGTTGTCAAATGTGAAGTGGTATTTAACTTTCTTTGAGTTATGGTTATATAGATATGTTGTTAGTGTATGTTCCAGGATTATATGATATTCCTGAAATTCTGATATGTCTTAATATATGTTGTCAGTAATAATTATGATCGTTATGTTAAATTGTTATATGCCACAGAAATAACCAAATTGCCTTGTCAACTGTGTCTTTGACTATGGCTGTCCTGAGATTTTGTCATCCATAATTGTTATTTTGCCTTGATGCTCCTCAAAATGTGACTTATAATCAGCTTCAGTCTAGGGCTTGATTCTTTGGAACAGTTCATGAAAAGGACTCTTGAATGCAGGTGTCTGATAACTCTGAAGAATTGTGCCATTAAATTAGAGAGAATATTGTAGGACACTAATTGAAAGGCTGATGTGTTCATAAAGATTGCTAGCCCAATGTGAAGCAGAGCAGGAGTTGATTGCATGGATCAAACTAATGGAGGACTAAAATAATTTTTATGGATTTTTTGTCTGAAATTTTGCTGATTTTTTTTTGTTTGTTTTTCAGAGTCTGCAGAATTTTTTTCTTTTGAGCCATTTATAGCCTTTAAATGTGCTTTGTATATTGAGCATAGTTTTATAAACAGAATTTGAGGCATATTTCTCTCTCTCTGCCTAATTTCTCCAGAATTTGTAAACTATTTGTGAATATTCCTGATTCATGGCAATGTGTTTATTTGCATAAGTTCAATAAGAAGCTGTTTTCTCTTATAATGGGACACAGTTGGAGGAACTGGTTATTTTCTCAGGGCTTTGATTGAAATAGCCTTGTGAGAAGTGCCAGCAAAGCCAATTTAGGAGAGCCTATGTGGACAATGATTCTTGTTGCACTTTGTGTGAGTAGTCGGGCCAAGTAGAAGGGTCTGAAGCTTATTTTGCTGGTAAATTGGTCCTGCTGTGATTTGTCTTTGGAGGAACTAAGGGCCTGGAGAGAGAAAGATTGTGTTTCAGAAGAAAACTCTATAGTAGATTAATTTTTGATTCCTGGGTGGCCGCAAGGTCACCCATGGCATGGAGCTGCCCATGAAGCCCCTCCTCAGCATGAAGCAGCCAGAAAGATGAATGACCAGATTCCCCATGATTGAGGAATTTATAAATAGAAAGGGGGGACTGAATCTGACCCAGTGATCCCATAGACAGTTGTTTTTGGATAAACATAGAAATTGATCCTTCTGGTCTTAAAGCTTGAAACTTACATTTGTTTTAGCTGAGTTCGTTCCCCAGGAAAGGATCCATTGGTCTCCCAAAAAGTATCAAATAACTGAAATGCACCAGATCATTGTATCCAGACAATGAAACACCAGGTTCTCATTTATCATGATTGTTTCCTTGCTAATCCCTAGTTCCTGTTTTCTTGCACATTGTTATATGTCTTCCCTGCTATATAAACCCCCTAGTTTTAGTTGGTCAGGGAGATGGATTTGAGACTGAGCTCCCATTTCCTCAGCTTCAGCACCCAATTAAAGCCTTCTTCCTTGGCAATATTCATTGTCTCAGTGACTGGCTTTCTGTGAGGTAAGCAGTAGGACCCAGAGTGAACCACTGGTGTTTCCGTAACACAACTATTATGGCAGATAAGAAATCATAAGGGAAAATAGGAGACATCTTTAGGTGACTGAAAAGAAAAACACATGTCAGAACTTATGTGATGCTGCTTTTAAAGTAGTGCTCAGAGGGAAATTTATACTGTAAATGCCTATACTTTATAAAGAAGAAATATCTCAAATCAACCTAACTTTATACTCTAAGGAACTAGAAAAAGAAGAGCAAACTAACCCAATGCTAGCAGAAGGAAGGAATCAAAAAGAGTAGAGTAGAAATAAACAAATGAGAGAATAGAAAACAATAGAGAAAATAAACAGAACCAAAGTTTGCTATTAAAAAAAACTGACAAATATTTTGCTATATTGAGTAAAGAGACAGAGATATATAGAGAGAGGACTCCAATTACTAATATCAGAAAGGAAAATGGGGACATTACTACTGATTTTATAGAAATAGAAAGGATTATGAGAGAATATGATGAACAATTGAAGGCCAACAAATTGGGTAACTGATAAAATGGACCGATTCTTAAGAACACACAATCTACCAAAACTGACTGAAGAAGAGATAGAAAACCTGAATAGACCTATAACAAGAAAAGATATTGAATCAGTAATCAAAAACTTCCCAAAAAGAAAAGTCCAAGACTAGTTGGCTTTGTTGGTGAATTCTACCAAACATTTAAAGAAGAATTAACCCCAGTCCTTCTCAAGCCCTTCCAAACAATTGAAGAGAAGGGAACAGTTCTTAATCTATATCTGTGAGGCCAGCATTACTCTGATAGCAAAGCCAAATATACTATAAGAAAAGAAAACTGCAGTCCAATATCCTTCATGAATATAGATGCAAAAATCCTCAACAAAATACTAGCAAGCTGAATTCAACAACATATTAAAAGACCTATATACTTGCACTAAGAGGGATTTATCCCTGAATGCAAGAGTGGTGGTTCAATATTAAAAAATCAATCAATGTAATGTATCACATTAATAGAATATAAGGATAAAATCATGTGATCATCTCAATTGATGCAGAGAAAGCACTTGACAAAATTAAATACCCTTTCATGATAAAAACACTCAATAAATTATGACCAGGGCCAGGTGTGGTGGCTTATGCCTGTAACCCCAGCACTTTTGGAGGCTGAGGCAGGCAGATCACCTGAGGTCAGGAGTTTGAGACCAGCCTGGCCAACATGAAGAAACCCTGTCCTCTTGAGACCAGCCTGACCAACATGGAGAAACCCTGTCCCTACTAAAAATACAAAAATTAGCCAGACACGGTGGTATGCACCTATAATCCCAGCTACTCGGGAGGCTGAGGCAGGAGAATTGCTTGAACCTAGGACGCAGAGGTTGCAGTGAGCTGAGATCACACCATTGCATGCCAGCCTGGGCAACAGAGCAAGACCCCATCTCAAAAAACCAAACCAAACCAAAACTAAAAATATGACTAGAAAATACTTCAACATGATAAAGTCCATATATGAAAAACCAACAGCTGATCTTATAGTCACTGGTAAAAGATTGAAAATATTCCCCTAAGATCAGGAATAAAATAAGAATGCCTACTTACAGGCCAGGTGTGATGGCTTGCTCCTGTAATCTCAGCACTTTGGGAAGCCAAGGCAGGAGGATTGCTTGAGCTCATGAGTTTGAGACCAGCCTGGGCAACACAGTGAGACCTCATCTCTACACACACACACATACACACACAAGAATGCCTACTTACACTACTTCTATTCAACATAGTACTAAAAGGTCTAGCCAGAAAAATTAGAAGGTGTTTTTTTTTTTTAAAGCATACAAATTGAAAACAAAGAAGTAAACTTGTTTGTGTTAATGTGATGGTTCCAATTTCTACACATTCTTGTCAATGCTTGTTGTTTTCCACATTTTTAGTAGCCATCCTAGTGGGTATGAAGTGGTACCCCATTGTGGTTTTGTCATTTGTTTGTTTTGTTTTTGTTTTTTGAGACGGAGTCTTGCTCTGTCACCCAGGCTAGGGTGCAGTGGCACGATCTCAGTTCACTGCAAACTCCACCTCCCAGGTTCAAGCAATTCCCCTGCCTCAACCTCCCAAGTAGATGGGATTACAGGTGTGAGCCGCCAAGCCTGGCTAATTTTTGTATTTTTAGTAGAGATGGGGTTTCACCATGTTGGTCTCAAACACCTGACCTCAGGTGATCTGCCCTCATTGGCCTCCCAAAGTGCTGGGATTACAGGGATGAGCCACCATGCCTGGCCCTCATTGTGGTTTTGATTTTGAGTTTCTCTGGTGACTTATTATATTGAGTACATTTTCATATGCTTGTTAGCCATTTGTATAATATATATTTGGAGAAAAGTCTATACAAGTCCTTTGCCCACTTTTAATCAGCTTGCCATTTTTATTATTATTGAGTTGTAACAGTTTTTTATATGCTCTAATATTATGTGTATAATCTGCAAATATTTTCTCCCATTCTGTACATTGTCACTAAAATTGAAAACAAGAAATCAATAGAGAAAATAAACGAAACTAAAATCTAGTTCTTTGAAACAAATCAATAAAACTGATAAATCTCTAGACCAGCTTACAAAGAAAAAAAAAAGACACAGATTACTTATAGCAGAAATGAAAAGAGGAGTCGTTACTACTGATCCCATGGATATTAAAAAGCAAATAAAGAAATAATGAACAACTTTATGCCCACCAATCCAATAACTTAGATGAAATATACTAATTCCTTGAAAAATACAAACTACCAAAACTCACACAAGGAGAAATACAAAATATGGATAGGCCTATAGCTATGAAACAAATTAAATCAATAACTAATCACCAGTCCAAAAGGTATCCAGCCTGGGTGGCAGAGCAAGACTCAAATTAATCAGTGAAGTTATTAAGCTTTCTTAATTTTCTACACTTTCTCCTAGAAAATAAAATCAGAAGGAACATTTGTGAACTCATTCTATGAGGTCAGTGTTACTCTAATACCAAACCAGATAAACACATTACAAGAAAGGAAAAGTACAAACCAATATCTCTCATAAACATAGATACAAAAAAGCCTCAAAAATATTGTCAAACAAAACCCCTAAATGTGTTAAAGAATTAGGCTGGGTGGAGTGGCTCACACCTGTAATCCCAGCACTTTGGGAGGCTGAGTTGGGTGGATCATGAGGTCAGGAGTTCAACACCAGCCTGGCCCAGATGGTGAAACCCCGTCTCTACCAAAAATACAAAAAAAATTGGCCAGGCATGGTGGCGGGTGCCTGTAATCCCAGCTACTCGGGAGGCTGAGGCAGAGAATTGCTTGAACCTGGGAGGCAGAGGTTGCAGTGAGCCGAGATTGCGCCAGAGTGAGACTCCATCTCAGGAAAAAAGAAAAAAAGAAAGAAAGAATTAAATACCACTACCACCTGGGACACATTCCAGATATACAAGTCTGGTTGAAAACTTGAAAATTAATTAATGTAATGCATCACATCAGGAGAGTAAAGGAGAAAAATCATATGATCATATCAATTTAGATACAGAAAAAAGCATTCAACAAAATTCAACACTCACTCATGATAAACACGCTCAGCAAACTAGAAATATATGAGAACTTCCTCAACATGATTAAAAAAAAACTTTTTTTAAAAACCTAAAGCCACAATAAAATATCATCTTACACTAGTCAGAATGGCTATTAGTTAAAAGGTTAAAAATAACATGTTGGTGAGGACGTGGAGAAAAGGGAAATCGTAAACACTGTTGATGGGAATGTAAATTAGTACAACCTCTATAGAAAACAGTATGGAGATTTCTTAAAGAACTGAAAATAAAGCTACCATTGGATCCTGCAATCCCACTACTAGGTATGTACCCAAAAGGAAAGAAATTATATCAAAAAGCACCTGAACTCATATGTTTATTGCAGTACTATTTACAAAGGCAAAGATATGGAATCAACTTAAATGTCCATCAACAGGTGATCGCATAAAGAAAATGTAGTATATAACCACAATGGAATACTATTCAGCTGTTAAAAAGAATAAAATCATGTCTTTTGTAGCAACATGGAGAGAATTGGAGGCCATTATCTTAAGTGAAACAAGTGAGACACAAAACGATAAATATTGTACGTTCTCACTTAACCTGCATGGACCTTGGGGGACTGAACAAAGGGGGTGAACGTGGGAAGAAAAGACAAAGACAGAAGAGTATATTTGGAAGAAGGGGTCGGGGGCACCTTGCCTCTAGTGGTCAAGGGCCCTGAGCTTTACACAGCCCTCTGTATTGTTAGGCAAAAGAGATAGCTAGAAGCGTGGCGTGGAAGAAGGGGTCAGCTGCTTGGTCCAGAATAGGCTTGCAAGACTGCATTCTCTAGATGTCCCAGTAGATAACCTCAAGGAGCTCGGCACCAGGCAGTGACTGCCTTCAGCAAAACTTCTGGCAGTGGGAGCAATCGTGAGTTTGCCCACATCCTGCATTCATGATAAACAGTTTGCTGTTTGATCATATAGCCTCCAGTGGAATGCTGAGTTGGTCATGTCCCATGGACCTTCGGCTCCCTGCATATCCCCCTTTCTGTTTACGTATTAATTGAAAGAATGTAAGACCAGGCTGAGCAGCTCTCATTTTTTGATTGGCAGTCCATCCGAGTTTACAGACTATAAACGGAAGACGGAGACAAAACAACATTATTCCAAGAACTACGTATAAGATGTTAGTGTGGTGTTTTAGATAGGTCCAAGGGTTGAGGCTCTACAGGCCCTTGTTGGAATTCAGTCCAGTCTTCTAAAGAAGGCTGAAACTCTTGAGTTTGCCTGTTTAAATCAAGAATTTTGTTTTATAATTCACCAATATCAAAGGTGATGTTGGATGTGAAAGCTCCCTGCAAATGGGCTTTCACAAGGTCCCATGGATACTCACTTTGGTTATATTCTAAGTTGGTTACACAAATATCAGTGTGATTAAAATGACAACGCAATTGCTGCTGGAATTGCAAGCTTTGTACTTGTTCCCCTAACCACAGAACCGTGGATTTTAACATTGACACTTCAGTTTGTAACTCAGTGTTAATTTTATTCTGAAGTAGTCACACTTGGTTGGGTGTGTGTGTCCAGTTCTCCACGTACTGAGCTGTTTGAATAGAATTATGCAAAGCTACAGAGGACATCACAACAGAAGTTATTAGTGTGACCAAGGAAACAATAGCAAAAATTATCATGCCCAAGGCTCTACAGACACGATGAGTAAGCCGAGTTAGAAGTTTCACAAAATGCAAAGCAGGTGTGGCAGCCCAAGGCTTGGACCAATTAACAGGAATCCATAGCCCAGAGATGCAACCTAAAATCATCAAAGTAGAGAGATTATGTGTTTGGAATGTGCTATGATTAATGCAGTGATATAATTGGCAAGATTTACAGGTCGATCGGGTACTGTTTACCTGGAGCTGGTCCTTCTTAGCTGCCAAAAAGACATAAAAATTAAAAATACAAACTGTAAATTGAGTGGTGGTATTCTTTACAAATGTAACATTAAGACTGTGTAGCTTACTATTGCTATTATTGGATAGAATTCCAACCCAGATGTTGTCGTTCATAAATGGGAGTGCTGCTTTCCATATTGTCTCTTGAATGGGTCCTTTTCTTCCTACATAATGCCACTGAGGAAGAGGCAGGCTAAAGCCTGCTCCATGCCAAGCAGTCTGGGTGGCAGACTGGGATTGCATCCCGGTGTTGTATAAAGAAGAAGAATTAAAAGCTTGCCACCAATGCCAGCGAAGTTTGTGCCATGATTTCTGATTTTCGTCTTTTCCATCTAATTGACCTTTAGGTTCCCAATCCACAATGTCTCCAGTTAACATAGATTGTTTTCTAGCCAGTGGGCCAAGACAGGGGATCCATGGAGGTGGGTAGGAACTATTGAAGGGAATCCATTCTGTATAGTCAGCACAATTAGGGTGATTGGGCCGGGAATGGTTGGTTAGCACACCCGTTACATTAATAGAACCAAGACGTAATAAGTACATGATTTTACCATAGTGACTCAACCATGTTTGAACTTGAATTGTAAGACAGCTATGGCTGAGCGACGTCTTTGTGGTGATACACAAAGGAAGCCCTTCCAGTGGAATGATATAATTAATGACATTATTCTGAGAGTCTAACTGTGCTATGTCACGGGGAGTTAGGAGTTCTGGAGCCCACGCTCCCTGATCGTGATAAATCTCAGGAGGAGTGTCACTCCAAAGTATAGGTTGTACTGCTGGGGGATTGGGAACGTATGCCTAATATGTTTTTGCCTCTGCACAGGAAAAACATACCACACAGGATGTTATGGCTAATATGGCCAAGAACATGGAAACAAGGGTTTTTGCCTGTTCCTGACATTCCAGTAGTTTCTCAGCTTCCTGTATGGCTTTCTTGAGTTGTCCCCAGGTTATGGGGGTTGATGTCATTGTGACTCTGGTCAGCCTTCTCTCTGTCTTTGCACTTAGGCTTAGCTGGCTCATGGCTCGTACCGGAGGCACCAGGCCCATGGTTGGCCACCCTGGGTTCCTCCAGTCTCCCATTCCATGGTCGCACGCACCTTGAGGGCACCCACATGGCTTGTCCATCTCCTGTGAAAATACAAGCATACCCTCTTCCCCATGTCAGTAAATCCACCAGACCTTTCCATTGTCCTTCTTCTGGGTATTTCCATAACACTTGTGGATAAACTTTCCTCTTTTCCTTTAACACTTGCCAATGTCTTTTTGCGAAAGTCTTACCATCCCTACCAGGAGTCAAAAAATTTTAAGTAAATAAGGCTAAATGTAGTTTTGATTGAGGTGGTAGTTGGCCTCCTATACCCCCTTTTTGTCTTTTCAACATGCATTGTAATGTTTGATGTGCCTGCTCTATAATGCCTTGTCCTCTAGGATTATAAGGAATTCCTGTTTTATGGGTTATAGCCCAAAGCTTAAGAAATTTTTAAAAGCCTGGCTAGTATAAGCGGGTCCATTGTCAGTTTTTAATTGTTTAGGTATCCACATATGAGCAAATGATGACAGACAATGTCACTGTACATGACCAGCTGTCTCACCTGTTTGGCATGTAGCATGCAGCGTATGAGAGTAAATGTCTATAGTCACACGAACATAGCTAATCTTACCAAAGGTAGCTATGTGTGTAACATCCATTTGCCAAATTTCGTTTGGAGCCAAACCTCGTGGGTTACAGCCTTCTACAGGTGTGGCTCTAGGGACATGCTGGCAAGTAGGACAGGCTGGTATTATAGCCCTAGCTTGGCTGTGAGACAAATGGAACATGCGAGTGAGGGCGGAAGTATTTTAGTGCAGAAGCGCATGAGATGCTTGAGCTTGCTGAAACACAGAACCAATCAGTTTGTCTGCTTTCTCATTACTTAGAGATAGTGGCCCAGGAAGTTGTGTGTGAGAATGAATATGAGAGATATGATCAGAAGCTGCACAAGAGCGAATAACTTGTTGAAGTCTTAAAAATAAATTAAGCAGTTCTGGGTCTAGTGTGTTTTTAATTGTAGCAGTTTCTATGTGACTGGCTACATTTACAACATAAGCTGAATCACAGACAACTTTGAGAGGATCTGAAGCTGTGAGCTGTAAAACCTGAATGACTGCAATTAGCTCTGAGCCTAGAGCTGAAACCCTAGAGGTCATTACTGTTTGAGTATGTTTTGGTCCATGACCTTTGGAAGAGCCTTCAGTAAAATAAGTCTGTCCATCTGGAATAGGCTTGTGATGAGTAATCACAGGAAGAATGAAAGAATGGGATTTTATAAAACTGTAAAATTCTGTCTGAAGGGTAGTGATTATCTATAGCACCCACGAAGTCTGCAAAAGTAGTTTGCCATGCAGTTGAGATTTCCCAAGCTGTGGCTTGTCACTGGGAGTCTACAGGAACAATAATTTTGTCAGGGTCATATCCCATAAGCATTTTTGACCGATGCCTGCCCATAGTCACAATCTGTGTAATTAAAGAAAGATAAAGTTGCAAGGTTTTGACTGTTTGATTAGAGAGAAAGAGCCATTCTATTACTGTTGCAGACTTGTCTATGAACTGACCCAAAAGTCATGTTGGAGAGTGGGGTGTGGGAAGAATAAACAAAAGCAAAGGTTTTTGCGGTTGTAGCCGTGAGGCATGTCTCTGCTATAACATTTGCTCTACAAGCTACAATTGGCTTCTGCCTCTTTAGTTAATTGCCGCAGGGAATTTAAAGAAGAGTCTCCTTGCAGGGTTTGATAAAGATACGTAAGTTGATAGGTAGCAATACTTAGCATCAGTTGTAGCCAATTAATATCTCCTAATTGCTGAAAATCACTTAAGGTCTGTAACTTGTCTTTATGGAGAACTACTTTCTGAAGCTGTACACTCCTCTCTGTAACAATAGTTCCTAAGTATTAGTATTAGGAGGTTGTTTGCACTTTCTCTGGAGCAATTTTGAGATTCCATTTGACAAGAGCTCGCTTTACTTCTCTGAATAATTGATGTAAAATTTGATCTGTAGGAGTGGCCAAATGAATATCATCCATAAAATGAATGATATACATAGTGGGAAGCATATTTCGAGGCTTCTTTAATGCTCTTCCCACAAAATGCTGAGGTAATGTGGGACCGTGAAGCATGCCTTGAGGTAAAACTTTCCATTGATAGCGAGAACCGTTCTCTTTGATTAATAGAAGTCACAGAGAAGGCAAATCCAGGCTTATCCTTCTCGTGTAAGGGTATATTAAAGCAACAGTCCTGGCCGAGCGCAGTGGCTAATGCCTGTAATCCCAGCACTTTGGGAGGCCGAGGCAGGCGGATCACAAGGTCAGGAGACTGAGACCATCCTGGCTAACACGATGAAACCAGGTCTCTACTAAAAATACAAAAAATTAGCCGGGCGTAGGGGCAGGTGCCTGTAGTCCCAGCTACTCAGGAGGCTGAGGCAGGAGAATGGTGTGAACCCAGGAGGCAGAGCTTGCAGTGAGCAGAGATCAAAATGATACAATCCTAAAGATCTATTACTACAAGAGACCAGTCTCTTGGAATGGCCGCTGGGGAAGGTAAACCTTGTTGTAATGCGCCCATTGGTTTAATTTGTACATTAACAGCTCTCAAATCTTGTATTAATAGCTCTCAAATCATGCAGCAATTGCCATCTTCAGGACTTTTTTGGAGTAACAAATACTGGTGAATTCCAGGGGCTAACTGAGTTTTCTATATGTCCTGCTCTTCAATTGCTCTTTTACCAACAGATGAAGTTGATCTAGCTTCTCCTGTGTTAGGGGCCATTGATCCACCCACACAGGTTTGTCACTAAGCCATTCTAATGGTAAGGCCGTGGGCGGAGGAGAAATATTAATGACCCCTGTCAGAAATCCTGACATCCTAGCTGCTTTTCTATCTGTTTTTCCAGTTACTGATATCGGGTTAGGGTTTTCTTGTAGAAACCTCCCCAAACCTTTTCCACTCTGATATCCCATGTTCTTCAACATTTTAAATCCTGGGTTATCAAAGTTTTCATTTGTAAGTCTCATATCCCATGCTGTAGTAAGTCTTGACCCCATAAATTGATAGCTATATTTGCAACATAAGGCTGAAAATTACATGACTGTCCATCCAGATCAAGACAATGTAAAATCTCAGCACTCCGTTGAACACTTTGAGCTGTTCCTACTCCCACTAAGGATGTAGAAGTCAATTTCCAGGACCAGGATTGGGGCCAATTGTCTTTAGATATTACTGACACATCAGCTCCCATATCCATAAGCCCATAATATTTCTTTCCTTTAATTTGTACCACACAGGTGGGTCTATTAGAGGCTATGGGTTGGGATAGATAGATTTCCCATGTAGTTGTGCTCCCAAACCCTTTGTTTCCTTGTTTCTGCTTTCATGGAGAAGGGTGTAATTTTCAGGGAATAAGTAATAATTGCACTATGTATTGTCTCTGTTCAAAAACCCAAAGATCTTGTGACATTAAAACTACTTGAATTTCTCCTTCATAATCAGTCAACAACTCCTGGGACTACTGTAATGCCTTGCAAGTTAAGGCAGCTTTTGCCTAAAATTAGTCCCATACATCCTGCTGGTAAAAGTCCCCAAATGCCAGTGGGAATCTTGGTGGGTTTGTCTTCCCCAACTAACATAACCCTTTCTCTGGCTGGGAGATCTAATCCTGCACTTCATGGTGTTCCTGGGGTGAGGGAATTAATGTTTTTCTGGGAACCCATGCCTGAAACGGGGTTGAGGTCTGGGCTGGGAACGTCTTGATTGTTTGTGGGACCCTGGTCCAGGCCCCTGTCTCGTTTCCTGACAGGGGGGTACCATTCTGATGAAATATTGAGTGGCACTGATTAGCCCAGTGATTTCCTTTGTTATAGGGAGGACAAAGTCCTGGTGTTTTCTTGGCTGGGTGGGACACTGCATTGTAAGGTCCTTTCTGTCCTGAGATCTGGCAACATTCCTTTTTAAAATATCCAGTTGTTCCACAGTTACAACATTTTCCCATTTTAGGGCCTGACCCTTGGCTCCTTTTAGATTTGTCAACAGCTAAATTAGCCATTACTTCAGCTAACATTGAAGAGCAGCGAAGTTCAGTTCTTACATCCTGACAAGCTCTGAGAAAATATTCCAAGTTTTCTTGTGCGCCTCATCAGTGCAAGTGCACGTTTACAATCTGTGTTTGCATTCTCAAAAGTTAGAGTTAAGGTTAGCATTTCTGCAGCTGTGGTATGAGGAATCTGACGCTTCACTGCCTCTTGCAATCTTGCAAGAAATTGTGCATAGGGTTCCTGTGACCCTTGCATGATATGTAAAAAGGATTGTACTGGGACTCCCTCTTCAGGAATTGTGGCCCAGGCACATTTAGCAGCCTGTGTGCACTGCTGATAAGCAGCGTTTGGGAGTGCCATTTGATGTTCCAGGTCTGAATAAGGGCCATTACCCAATAGCATCTCCTCTGTAATGTCTCCGTTTCCAGCAGCACAGTTCTGTCTAGCCTGGTCTGCATCCAGTTCTTGCCAAGTTAAGTTCCATGTCAGATATGCGCTAGCCGACAAGCAAGTTTGCCCCAAGTGTTTCACATCAAAGGGTAAAGGACACACGGCATCAAACACAGATTCTAGCAATCCTAAAGTGAATGAGCTCTGTTCGCCGTTATTTACCACACTCACTTTTAATTCCTTTAACAACTTAAACTCTAGTGGAGTGTGTTCATGATTAAGCCACAGTGGATTATTTGGAAATAGGAAAAGCGCAAGGTCCTAAGGACTCTCCAGCCATGGCAGCAGAGTATAAAATTCTTTGGACTGGGATCTCTATTTCTGCCACCGAAGGAGGCGGAACAGATGTTTCTGCAACTGGAGGGGGTGGTATAGATCAATTTTTATCCTCCCTCTCCTGTTTTTCATTTTCAATTAGAGCTGTGGGTGGGACAACAGATTCTTTCAGATTTTTAGATTCAGCCTGCTGTCCTGCAGAATAATAAGGAGATAATGGCAGAAGTACAGTACAAACTAACTCCAAATGGAGAAAACTGAAGAATCAACTTTAAAACCTTTATGATGAGTCTGTTTTAATCCTTCTCCCGCTCTGTCCCAATTTTCCACATCAAGAGTGCCTGCCTGTGGAAACCATGGGTTATGCATAATAACCTCCTGTAGCATCTTTAATGTGAGAACTAACCTGAGCACCAGTTTGTTTCAACAAAACTTTAAGCAACTTCACATAATGTTTTTCTTCAACAGACAAATTCTGCCCCATGTTACCCTGATTCAGAAAACTTCCCATTCCCAGTACTTCTTTAAAGCACTGCTCCCAGTACCTTTTTTAGGGCACTGATCAGTACCTCTGTAGGGCACTGACCATAATTATATCCTCCGCCAGTGGACTCGTCCTGGGCTCCCCGTTTGCCTTGCTAATTTCAGTTCCTCTGCTCCAGCAGACCTTCTTTGTTCACGTCCTCAAAGTCCCTGTTCTGGGGCGCCACTATGTAACCTGCACGGACCTAGGTGGACTGAACAAAGTGGAGGGAATGCAGGAATAAAAGACAAAGACAAAAGAGTATATTTGGGAGAAGGGGTTGGGGGTACCTTGCCTCTAGTGGACAAGGGCCCTGAGCTTTACACAGCCCTCTGTATTTATTAGGCAAAAGAGATAGCGAGAAGGGGGACGTAGAAGAAGGGGTCAGTTGCTTGGTCCAGAATAGGCTTGCAAGACTGCATTCTCTAGATATCCCAGTAGATAACCTCAAGGAGCTCCACGCCAGGAAGCAATTGCCCTCAGCAAACCTTCTGGCAGCGGGAGCAGTCATGAATTTGCCCACATCCTGCATTCATGATAAACAGTTTGCTATTTGATCATATAGCCTCCAGTGGAATGCTGAATTGGTCATGTCCCACGGGCCTTCAGCTCCCTGCAAAGTGGGAACTAAATAATGTGTACATAAGAGCGTAGAGTGTGGAATGATAGACAATGGAGACTCAAAAGGATGAGGGGGTGCAAGTGTGATGGATTATCGTTACCAAAACACCAGGGGTTTGGTGTAGGTACTGCTGCTGGCTGCACAGAAAACCAATGACTGAGATGACAAGTATTGCCAAGGAAGAAAGCTTTAATCGGGTGCTGCAACTGAGGAGATCGGAGCTCAGTCTCAAATCCATCTCCCTGACCAACTAAAACTAGGAGTTTATATAGCAGGAAAGAAATGTAATAATGTGTGAAAAAACAGGAACTAGGGAGGGGCAAGGAAGCAATCATGATGAATGAGGGGGTCAGGCATCTCATTGGCTCGTCCCGGGAAGCATTGCACCTGAATAAGAAGTGGTCCGCAGACATGGATGATCAATCAAATGCACCTGGGAGCCAATGGTCAGCCAAGATCAGGAAAAACTGACCTAAGGAAATCGATTACTGGCGGAATCCTTAGCAGAAAAGGCATATGTAACTCGGGGTGGGAGGAAGAATGTTTATATTAAGTTATATCCCTTGTTGCCCTCTGAAAAGTATTGAGTTCAGGCCAGGAAGGAGTAGACAGAGTGCTTAAGCCGTCTTTGCAGTTAACAAGAATTTTGGACAGAAATACGTATAATGAAGCATTAATCAGGGTGCACTTCCACTCACTTCTTTGTAACCAAAAGTCATGTAGCACTTGATACTGACCATTGGCATCCCTGTTGTTTCTATAGATAGAATTTCTGCTGTTAGAATCATAGGCATTTATTTAAGATAGAAAAGATCTGAGTCATGTACATAAACAAAAGAATCATAAACAAAATCATAAGGTTTTAAAGAATTTCTAAGATGTTTTCCAGATCCCAAATTCCAGCCAAAAAGCTGTTGCCAACTAGTTTGAAGACCCCTCCAGATGAATGGATCATAATGAAAATACAGTTTCTTCATCCTCTTGTCTCATGACTTCACCCTGCACTCTTTGACCAGTTAACGATCTCCACACTTTGGCTCACTTCAAAACCCTTAAAAACCCTAGCCGCAAACTTCTCAGTGACACAGATTTGAGGTTTCTTCCCATCTCCTCATTCAGTAGCTCTATGATTAAACCTCTTTCTCTGCTGCAACCCAGTGTCTTGGTGTACTGACTTGCTCTGTGCATCAAGCAATGAACCTATTACAGTTACAGTACCTCAGAGGGTCCTCTGGAGACCTGGATTCCGTAACTTCAGGGTACCTTGAAGGATCCCTACTTGTCCAGCAGTAAGGCCCATGTGGAAACATGGAGTTAGGGAGCCACCACCACTCTGCCAAGCATCAACTTAATCAGACCTCTTAACAACACTGTGAAGAAGAGACAATCAATATTTGAATTTTGCAGATAAGCCAGCAGAGGTGCTCAGAGGTTAAAGTCACTCACAGTTAAACAGCAAGACAATGGTGGTTGAGTGGGATTCAGTCCAAATTGTCTGGCTCCAAAGTCTCAGGTTTCTAGGACTTGATTTAAGGGGAGCTACACTTGTTTCCAAGATTGGGCTTGGGGTTGGGATTGGTTGTTAAGCAGTCTCCTGACTCCTTAGGCTGGCTGGGACTGTCTTCCTCCACTCTTCTTCCTACTGCTCTCAGAAATGTCTGGTGTAGGTGCAGTGCTTGACTAGCATTTCAAGAGTTCATTTTTTTTTCTTTTTCTTTTTAGTAGAGATGGGGTTTCACCATGTTGGCCAGGCTGGCCTCAAACTCCTGACCTCAGGTGATCCACCTGCCTCAGCCTCCCAAAGCGCTGGGATTACAGGTGTGAGCCACTGCACCCAACCTCAAGATTTCATTTCAATATATCTTTTAACACAAAATTTATGACCCACATACAAATCAAAGGACTTTTGGGTGACAAATTTAAAACTTGGGGGGATGGTACAATTATTCTAGGAAGCAGTTTGGCAGTTTTTCTTCCTTTTATTTTTTTTGAGACAGAATCTCACACTGTCACCCAGGCTAGAGTGCAGTGATGCAATCACAGCTCGCTGCAGCCTCCACCACCTGGACTCAAGTGATTCTCCTGCCTCAGCCCTTCAAATAACTGGGACTACAGGCACACGCCACCACATCTGGCTAATTTTTGTATGTATTTATTTATTTTTTGTAGAGATAGGGTTTTGCCATCTCACCCAGGCTGTCTCCAACGCCTGAGCTCAAGCGATCTGCCCACCTTGGCTTCCCAAAGTAGTAGGGTTACAGGCTTGGAGCCCCTGCACCTGGCTGGCAGTTTCTTTAAAAGTTAAACAAACACCCATCATCAAATGGAAGTGGTAAATATGAGACAGGCCCGAGCAGGCCTTGAAGGCACAAGAAAGTTAGCTGAGGAAGTGGTCCACATACCTATAGACCTGATTCTTCCTATACTGCCTTCTTTGTCTCAGCCTGTACCTATGACCTCATGAAGAATTCCCTGTGATTAGCTGAATGAGGAAGAGAAAAACTCGTGTTTATTTACAGATGGTTGTGCACAATATGCAGGCATCACCCAAGATGTTCAGATGTAGCAGTACAGCTTCTCTCTGGGTCATTCCTAAAGGACAGTGATAAGAAGAAATACTCCCAGTAGGCAGAACTTTGAGCATCGCACTTGGTTGTTCATTTTGCTTGGAAGGAAAAATAGGTACCTAAACTATCAATCACATAATTTATAGACAGTCTCAGGGTTCAGTCTTACAAATTGCAGCCTGTGCACATTTGAATTTGCTAGTTGATTTCAGAAAGAAAATCTTAGTTCCCAATTTCTAGTTTCAGTGACAATGATGTTGAAAAAACTTTCACTGTTACTCGTATATAACATGCAGTGTACACATTCCATTTCCCACTTTTAGCAAAAAAGAGGAAAGGGTGCCTGGCTACTTTTCACTTCCACTTGGCTGAGTACTGAATACTCATGACCAATGTCCCTAAGAAGGTTTTTGCGTTCGTGTATACAACTTTATTGAGGCATATGTAAGTACAGTTTCCACCAAAGAAACAGAACCAGAAGAATGGATATCTACAGCTATCATCTATATCTATATCTATCTTTACAATAAGAGAATCATACTTTCCACTAACATGATACAACTGAAAATGTGCTAACATTTTCCTTGGAACAGGTTGCAATGTCCTTGAGTGATAGTCATTCTTTCCCTAGATACCTTATAACTTAAATACTAGGATGTAAAGTCAATCACTGTTAATACATCTTATGTTAGATGATAAGAGTATAAAGAGGGAAAAACTCAAAAATATTTGCTTACTGCATATCTATTCATACAAACATATAACAAAATAGAAAGAAATACTCATATATAGTTCTCATTTCTGCATCTGGTTACATGGTCATAGCTGGTATTTATAGCTACCTTCTTCCACTACCCATGACTTACTCCTTTTGCCCTCAGCAAGCACCTAAGCTGGCCATGGTTCTTTGCTTGGTGGGTGACCCCAATCTTCATTTCTGAAACCTGGGCCATTAACAGTTCTTCCTGAACTGTGTTGTAGTTCTCCATTGACTTTAATCGCAGGACATGGTAGTACTAATAGGTGCCTTAAGGAATCTCTTGTATTCCAAATATACTTTGTCTTCTTCTATTGTGGAGTAGCAGCCCAATTTCCCTTTGGTAATCAGGATCGATCATCCCAACCAGTACAGCACTACCTTATTTGCCTGTTAATTCAGAGGTAAGAGGAGCCCAAAGTGGCAGGGTGGCAGTTTTAACTTGTAATTCAATGGAATCATTGTTGAATCTCCTGGTGGAAGCATTCCTCCTTTTGTAACTAGGCCTTCTAGATCAGCTGAGCATAAGGTCACAGGAACAGAAGCAAACATTTTGCTAGTGGATTACCTATGGTAATAGTGAGTGGTACCACTCCCATTTCTATCCCCTGATTCCTGGACTGGTGACTCCTGGCTATGGGAGAAACAGTATGTATATTGGATGCTGATTTACAGGGCACACATCCTCCTGGAGGACACTTCCCCAGTACTGCAAGATACTGCCACCTGGCTGCCACCATAATTGAGTCTTCACAAGGCCATTCCATTGTTCTATGAAGCTGCTGCTTCAGGATGATGGGGAATATGGTTAATCCAGTAAATTGCATAGGCATAAGCCCACTGCCACACTTCATTTGGTGTGAAGTGAGTTCCTTACTCAGAAGTAATGTTATGAGGGAATACCATGATGGTGGAAAAAGTATTCTTCAAGTCCACAGATGGTATTATTATTATTTTATTTTTTATTTTTTGCAGAAGCATTGCATTCAGAAAAAGCAAATCCTTTTTGGTGGGGAGAATGGAGGGGGAAGGAAATATGTGTCCAGAGTCAGTGTCTATTCCAGTTAAGAACAAAACACTGCCTCTTCCATGATGGAAACAGTCCAGTGTAGTCAACTTACCACTAAATAAGGTGGCTGATCACTCTGGGGAAGTGTCCCTGTTAGAGACTCAGTGTTGATCTTTCCTGCTGGCCAGTTGGGTGCTCAGCAGAGGCTGCAGCCAGGTCAGCCTTGGTGAGTGTAAGTCCACGTTGCTGAGCCCATGCATAACTTCAATTCCTGCCACCATGGCCACTTTGTCCATGAATCTGTTGGGAGATGACAGGAGTGTCTGGAGAAGGAAGCTAACTGACTCACAGAGTAGATCATCCAAACCACTTGATTATTAAAAGTCTCCTCTACTGCTTTCACCCTTTGGTGAACATTCATGTGGGACATTTCCCTGCATTCCCTTCTCTCTTATGGGATGTTGCTCAACTTCCTTGCTGAGAACCTTTGGGCTGAAGCATGGCTTCCAAGGACTCCTTAGGACAGTCCTCTTAAAATCAGAAGATACAACCATATCTCAGTGAAGCTGGAGCCTGGGGTCCTGCCAGGGGAAAGGAATATGGGGAGTTAGAGGTACAGAGGATGGGGGTTAGGTGGCTGATGCCAGAAGGAGTCATGGGGGTGCCAGGCCTGGGCTTCTCTCCCTGGTCTCCTGGGTGTCTGGGCATGGCGAATGAGAAGCCCCAGGTGAGTGTAAGGCATCGGAATGGGGGCTTGAATTCAGAGGCCCAGCTGGGTCCAGCACTGGGGGCAAAGCTGGATTTGGAGAGTCTGGCATAGAAAGTATCTTCTCTGGGATGGATTCCATCCCCAGAACCCCTAAGGGAAGGGTTTTGTGGGGCAAAGGATCATGAAGGGAATGGCATAAGCTTTTGGAGGTCACAGCCAGAGGTCAATTTGGACAGCGCCCATTACATACAGAAGCTGTTGAGTCAGCAGGATTGGGCCCAGGGCACCTCTGGGACTTCTGAACTTTTTCAGTAGGTGGTTATAGATGGAGAAAATAGATGGTTTCTGAACTCCTTGGGGAGATGCAGGCCTCCTGGAAGCAGGTCCAGTGGATGTGAGTTCCTGCAGCAGCTGTGGACACGCCTGCTCAGCTCTCCTTCAGGAGACCCTGCTGCAGGATGCATGGTGGAATGATGGCCTCAGCTACTTCCACCATGAACACTGAGGCCACATGCCACTCTCCCCAACACCCCCCACTACTTCTGGATAATGATTGAACTTGGAGCCCTCCCATTCTTGCCTGAAGCAGAACTCCTCTACAGGCAACTTTTGCCCTGGGTCACCCTATTGGCCTTGCCAAGACTTCCTCAGACTTTCTATGCTATGGCCTAAGGTTCAACTTCCTGGATCCTTTTTCCTTCCCCCTTCCTTTTATAGGTGTTGGATCTGCATCTCTATCTAAAGGCTCTCCCTGCATACTTCTGCTCCTTCTCCTGTTACTCTTTTGGGAATTTTCCCCAATAGATCTCTTGTATCTCTGATTCCCTCTTGGGGTTCACTTTTGAAATTCCAACAGAACAGGGGCTCAGGGCCATTCTGGCTTCTCAAGCCTAACATAGGCCATCCTTTTCCCAGGAGGCAACAGGGCCTTGTGGAAAGGAGCAGAAAGGAGGATGGCAGCATCCAGAGGGCCTGTCGTCTTCGATGGAACCCCTAGCCTATCTCTGGGCTGGGGTGGCTCTAGTGGTGGAGGATAGGAGAGTTGGTTTTGGATCTGGGCAGAAGTATGAAGGAGCTGGCTCATACCAGCTTGTATTCTATTTTTAGGACTGTTGCAAGCTGTTGATGTCATATTGATAGCTTGAAATCAGCCAAGGTGGAAGTATTTGGACCTCAAGACAAATACTGCAAATCAGAGCTTTTCTCTTTAGAGACCTGGTTGTTAATATTTACCAGCACGCCACTGAATGGAAAATTATCATTTTCTTAGAATTGCTCTTGGGATAAAGTTCCAAATTATTATTCTAGCTGCTATAGCTGTATCATTCAGGGTCCCAGTAGGAATCAAGTGGCTCTCTCAAAAAGGTTATTGATGAAAAGGAAGAGACCATTTGCAAAGGTGTGGGCAGGATATAGGGAATGCAAGAAGGGATGGTAAAGTATCCCTGATCTAACAATAGTGGGAAGCTGCTACTAATCCTAGGCCTGAGTACACAGAAGAAAGAGCCATTGGAGAACCTAGTGAGACCTAAAGCCTTAGGAGACGGCTGCTTGGCAGGGCACACAGCCTTAGGCAGAGGAACATGGTTACTTTCACCCCAGTGCAGCAGAGAGGAAGCCAGAAAAATACATACTCCACTTTCTTTCTCCCCCGACACCTGAGTTCCCCTGTCCAAACTCCTGCTGGTGCCTCCACTGTCACCAACCAGGAGAAAAGGGAACTGTAGGTGCAGCTCATACACATCAGTCGTCAGAAGCACGAGGCAGGTGGAAAAGGTGGAAGGTGGATCTACATGAACACATAAGGGCAGAGCCTTGGGTGATCTGTCCTTGGGCCCCCTGCCCAGCCTCACTCGATGCCCACTGCACTGTGGGGCACACACTGTTTCCTCTGCCTGAAAACTCTCTCACTTCCCCCTTCCCCTAGTTCATTACTTCTCATCCTTGGCTTAAATGTTAACCTCCTGAACATGTAAGCCTCTTTGTTGATTGTACTGTTTTGCACCCTGTTGTTTATCTGCTTATGGCAAATCTTTTTTCCCAATGGTTATTATTAATATTTTTTGAGACAGGGCCTCACTCTGCCACCCAGGTTGGAGTACAGTGGTGCAATTATGGCTCACTACAGCCTTGACCTCCTCCAATGCCTGAGCAATCCTCCCACCTCAGCCTCCCTAGTAGCTGGGACTAAAGGTGGATGCTACTACGCCAGGATAATTTTTTTATTTTTAGTAGAGACAAAGTCTCGCTATGTTGCCCATCCTGGTCTCAAACTCCTGGCCTCAAGTGATTCTCCTGCCTTGGCCTCCCAAAGTGCTGGGATTACAGGTGTGAGCCAATGTGTCTGGCCTCTAATGATTATTTAACAATAATAATACTAGTATTCAACATTGATTGAACACGTATTGTGTGCCAGGCACTGCGTAATTATTTGTTAGACTCTCTTAGACTACAGTCTCCATAAGGGCAGGGATCATGTCTCTGTATTGTTCATTGGTCTGTCTCTCCAGTGCCTAGGGCAGTAGCTGGCACATACCAGGACCTCCACAAACATGTATGGAGTAAAAAATCCCACAATGAGCCTTGCAAGTTTTTCCTAGCTCTCTTGTATCATGGGAGGTTAAATATGGCTGCAAATTCTTTACTGCTCCTCCCACTGAGAGATGAAGTCCAATTCCACTCCCTTGAATCTGAGCTGGTCTCAGTGACTTGCTTGGCTGATAGAATGTGGCTGGAGTGACATTCTTAGACTCGTAGCTCATAAGAAGCCTTGCAGCTTCCACCTGGGTCTCTTGAAACATTCTCGCTTGGTGCTCTGAACCACCACTTTCGAAGTGCGACACATGAAGCCACCATGCTGGTGAGGCCACATGCAGGAGTGGTAGATGGTTCCAGCTGAGCCTAGCTCTCCAGCCTTCTCTGCTCAGCCCCAGGTATCCACCAGTTCAACAGCACCAAGGGTGCATCCACTGATGTTACTTGGAAGAGTTACCCAGGATGGGCATGGTGGCTCATGCCTGTAATCCCAGTACTGTGGGAGGCTGAGGCGGGCAGATCACCTGAGGTTGGGAGTTCAAGTCTGACCAACATGGAGAAACCCTGTCTCTACTAAAAATACAAAATTAGCCGGGTGTGGTGGCGCATGCCTGTAATCCCAGCTACTCGGGAGGTTGAGGCAGGAGAATCGCTTGAACCGGCAAGGTGGAGGTGCGGTGAGCGGAGATCCCGCCATTGCACTCCAGCCTGGGCAACAAGGGAAAAACTCTATCTCAAAAAAATAAAGAAAAACAAAAAAAAAGAGTTACCCAGCCAAGCTCTACTCAACTTTCTGGGTCACAAAATTATAAGATCTAATAAAATGGTTCTTCTTTTAAGCCTCTACATTTTGGGGCACTTCTTTATGTAGCAATAGTCAAAACAAGTAATATTGGTTAGGGGAAAATGCCCAACCTGCTTTTCCTCCCCACCTTCACCCATCCCACACTCTCAGGCTCCCCTTAGGGACTGTTACCTTCAGGAGTCTTGCTAACTTTCCAGCAACTTATCTTTGATGTGGCTTTAAGAGAGGTGCCTTCTATCAGCTCAGCTTCCATTTGCCACACTGCTGGGGAATCCCCAAATGCTAACCTGCCCACTCTACAACAAGCTCCGACAGCTGAGCTGTTCTGGGCCACCTGCCAAATCTCATATGATACCCCCTTGATGTTGGGTGATAGTAAAATTCACCGACTCCTGGGTGGAAGCCCTTTTCTTTGAAGCCTGCCCTGCTCACCCAACCACACACAGCCCACTTAGGTGGCATCACCAATTAGAGTTGGGGAAATGCAGGTGGTGGCCCCAGGCTACGCCAAGCTCCTCTGCTGCCTTGCCCTCTGGGTCAGATCTGTCCCAAGCCAAACAAACTACTGCTGGAATCACCAGGGCTGTGAGGAGCTTCAGAGGGTGACCAAGGTTAGCAGTTAGAGGACTGAACCCTGGGTGGTGTGCTCTAAATGTGTGTAGGGTCCTAGATGAAGCCTTTTGGATATTTCTGGTAGCAACAAAGACTAAACAGGCATTTGAGAAACCTGAGGCATCTTTGCCTGCTCCAGGGCCTCTGGAAGAGGCCACGTGGGGATGTCCCTGGGGCATTTGCTAACTCATTCTCAGAGGAAGATCCGCCGTCGTCTCACTCCTTTGCTGCTCAAGCACACATGGGTGGGTGGAAGGAGGGAGGCCAGAGACAGCATTCCCATAGAGGGAGTGAGGGTAGTGAGCACAGGGTGTGTTATGATGCAGCAAGACAGGCTCACCAGGGCCAGACCATGTAGAGTCTCGGACACACTCCTTGGTGCTCTTGGGCACAGCCTGCCTTCCTGCCCCACCCCTCCCTTCCCCTCCCCTCCACTTCTCTCTCTTTCTGTCTCTCTCTCTCTCTCCCCTTCCTCCCTTCCTTCTTTCCTTCCTTCCTTCTTTCCTTCCTTCCTTCCTTCCTTCCTTCCTTCCTTCCTTCCTTCCTTCCTTCCTTCCTTCCTTCCTTCCTTCCTTCCTTCCTTCTTCCCTCCCTCCCTCCCTCCCTTCCTTCCCCTTCTTTCCTTCTTTCCTCCCTCCCTCCCTCCCTCCCTCCCTCCCTGCCTCCCTCCCTCCTTTCTCTCTCTCTCTCTCTCTCTCTCTCTCTTTCTCTCTCTCTCTCTTTCTGATGGAGTCTCACTGTGTCACCAGGCAGGAGTACACCAGTGCCATCTTGGCTCACTGCAACCTCCGCCTCCCGGGTTCAAGCGATTCTCCTGCTTCAGCCTCCAGAGTAGCTGAGACTACAGGCATGCACCACCACGCCCAGCTAATTTTTGTATTTTTAGTAGAGACGGGGTTTCGCCATGTTGGCCGGGATGGTCTCGATCTCTTGACCTCGTGATCCGCCCACTTGGGCCTCCAAAGTGCTGGGATTATAGGCATGAGCCATCCTGCCCAGGAATAGCCATCATTTCTTAGCGGGAAGTTGGTGTGGACTACACTAGGTGAGGCTCGTGGCATATATAGGTTCCCAGGCTCCACCCAGACCTATAGAAACAGAAGCTCTTTGGATGGGGCCCAGGCCTCTGCATTTGTAACAAGTGTCTAAGCAGTTATGAAGAAGGAAGGCAGGCAGTGTAGAGGTTAATTCCATGGGTCTGGAGTTAGGCCACAGGGGTTTAAGCCTAGACTCTAGCATTCAGTGCCTATGCAATTTTGGCACCTCATTTTCCTTATCTGAATTGCAGATATTTATAACACCAACTTTACTGAGTTGATGTGAGGATTAAATAAATTAACATGAGGTAGATACTTAGTACATAGATGGTGGGTCCTCAACAGCCGATTTTTCCAGCAACCTGAATGATGACAGTAGTGCAATGAGGAAGCCATGTACCTGCAGTACAGAGTCAGACCTCAGTACATGCTTGCTGAAGGGAGGATGGGAGCATAGCATATTCAGCCAGGCCATTGGCACAATCATGCTATGAACATTTGTTTTCACAGCTGAGCATAGCATACCTCTAGGTGCGGGGAGTTCAAAAAGGAATACTTGTGAGGATATTTTTGAGGTCACAGATATGGAAATGGATGATTAGAAGGCAGTGTGGTAAGTTCTATGTGAGGGGCAGGCTCTGAGCATACCAGCTTTGAAGAGACAGGGTAGGCTTCCTGGAGGAGGTGATATCAAAGGGGGATCAGAAGGACAAGTAGGAGTTATCCAGGGAGAGGGGGCTGAATACCAGATCTAGGGGAACACTCATGCACTAGTGGACATTCTGGGCCATCAAGAGGTTCAGTGTGGGTGAGGTGCATGGTGCAAGAGGCGGGAACGTCAACGTTTGAGGCTGAAAAGATGAGCAGCATTAGCTGATTGGGTTGAGATGAGTTGGGCTAAATTGGGTTCCATGCCTTCAGTTCTTGCCAGGTCATGTCACCCATAGCACGTTCTTACCACAAAGGTCACCTGTGTGTCCTTGAATAACACTCCTCCCTGGATTAGTCAATTACACACTGCTTTGGTGCCTAGAGCTATGAAAGGTCACAGAGGCCCAAATTCCTGCCTCAGGAAACACATGATCACTTTCAATTAGAGGACTATTGACTAACTTGGGGACCACATTTCAAAACTGTCACATGGAGATTTAGGGAAAACTTCCTGGAAGAAGTGGCATGGCTAAGTTTTGAAAAGTGCATAGGGGTGAGAACAGGAAGAGAAGAGGAAAGAGAACATGTGGAGGGGCCAGCACACGAGAAACTCAGGAGGCAGAAAATCTCAGGTCTGATTCAAGGGTCTCTGGCTCAAGAGAGGAAAGTGTGTGCTAAGATGGGTGGTGGAAGAGGCAGACGAGGGAGGCAAAGGTCTTTGTGTGTTAAGCTATAGAGTTTGAAATTATGCTGAATGCAGAAATAATGAAAGATTTTAAGCAGAGGAATAAGGTCATTGGTGGATTGACCAATGACCTTTGGTGGATTCACTAGGTGGATTCACTAGGATGCTCTTGGCTGCAAGTAACAGAGCACATGATTAAAGTGACTTACGTAGTGGGAGGCTGATAATTTCTGTTAGGAAGCTAGTTCTAGGGCTGATGCAGCAAATGCTACCAGTGTCAGCACCTCTGTGGCATCATTCCTCATAATTACAAGGTAGCTGCTATGGCTCCAAGCATCATGGCTTTATTACAGCATGCAAAACAGGAAACAAGGACACACATATCTATACAAGTGGCTCTCATTGGGTGCAATTTTGTGATGTCTGAAAGCATTTTTGGTTATCACAGCTTGGGGGCAGCTGCTAACATCTAGTAAGTACAGGCTTGCTTGCTTTCTTCTTGATATGTCTTTAGTTCCTGGACTTTTCTTGCCATTGTTATTTAAATGCAGTGTCTTTTTTCCCTTTCAGTTTTTCAAAGGAGAATTACTTTGATAGATCTTGTTATTATGATAGAGCAGTGATGGTGGGAAGTTGGGGAAGTGTTGTTAACTTACAATAAATGCAGTTTGTCTGCAGTCAACCCAGACATTGAAATATTGTCTCTGATATTTCTGCTGGAGGCTTCTGGTTTGGCCTGATTCTTTTAACGATGCTGAGCTGACCTGGTATTTTTTTCTTCCTAAACAGCTTCCTTTTCCTTTTTCTTGTTTACCATGCTATCTGCCATCAGCCTTGTTTTTTCAAAATGAGAATTTGTTCTCTGCTGTTAGCTGTGGGTATAAACATATCATGGACGTGTGTGTGTGTATGGTTTCTTATATGTTTTCTTGTCAACACAATATAGCTGACAAAATTCTAGGCTTTTTCAATAACAAAGCTGTGGTTTTCCTTCCGGCATGAAATCAACAGCTGAAAAGAAAAGTATAGTAAAAATACTAAACCAATGTATCATGCTGAAAATCTATACCAAGTTAGTTATTGAAAAATGAATATCATATGTTTAAAATAATCCAAAAGTCAAAGAAGTCTCAAGGGCAATAAAAATATACATGGAATGAAATAAAAATGAAAATACAAAATATCAAACTTTGTGAGACACAGCCAAAGTAGTGCTGAGAAAAAAATTTGTAGCACTAAATGCTTACATTAGAAAAGAGAAAATGTCTCACATAAATAATCTAAGCTCTTATCTCAAGAATCTACAAAAAGAAGAGCAAAATAAACCCAAAGTAAGTAGAAAAAAGGGAAAAAATACAGAGCAAAATTAATAAAACTGAAAACATAAAAAAGAAATGAAACAAAAAAATTGTTCTTTGGAAAGATCAATAAAAGTGATAAACCTTTAGAAAGACCCACCCCCGCCCCCCCAAAAAAAGAAAGGCACAAATTAGCAACATCGGAAATGAAACAGGGAGTATTACTACAGACCCTGCAGACATCAAAGGATAATAATCAAATACAGTTGACAGCTAACCCTTGTACAACAAGGGGGTTAGAGGTGGTAACCTCCTCTACCTCCATGCAGTTGAAAATCTGCATGTAACACTTGACTCTCCCAAAACTAAACTATTAATAGCCTACTGTTGACCAAAGCTTTATCATAACATAAATAGTGGATTATTACATATTTTGTATGTTATATGTATTACGTGCTGTATTCTTGCAATAAAGTAAGCTAGAGAAAAGAAAATATTAAGAAAATCACCTCTCAGTAAGTCTAGCTAGCAATTTATTAATTTTATTTTTTCAAATAACCAACTTTCTGTGTTGTTGATCATTTGTATTGTTTTCTTTGGTTTTAATTTCATTTAGTTCTGCTTTGATCTTTATTTCTTTTCTTCTGCTAGCTTTGGGTTTGGTTTTTTCTTCTTTTTCTAGTTCCTTGAGGTGTGATGTTAGGTTGTTAATTTGTGATCTATTTTTTTTTTTTTTGGATGTAGGCATTTAATGCTATAAACTTCCCTCTTAGCACTGCTTTTGTTGTATCCCACAGGTTTTGGTATGTTGTGTTTCCATTTTCATTCATCTCAAAAAATTTTTAAATTTTTATCATTGACCCAAAGATTGTTCAGGAGCATGTTACTTAATTTCATGTTTTTTATAGTTTCAAGAGTTCCTCTTGTTACTGATTCTAGTTTTATTCTACTATGGTCTGAGAATATACTTGATATGATTTTGATCTTTAAAAATACATTGAGACTTGGTTTGCAGCCTCACAGATGATCTATCTTGGAGAATGTTCCATATGCTGATGAGAAGAAGGTATACTCTGTAGTTTAGAGTGGAACGTTCTGTAAATGTCTTATTAGGTCCATTTGGTCTAAAGTCCAATTTAAGTCCAATGTTTCTTTGTTAATTTTCTGTCTCAATGATCTATCTAATGCTGTAGGTGGATTGTTGAAGTCCCTCACTATTATTGTGTTATTGTCCATCTCTTTCTTTATATCTAGTAATATTTGTTTCATTAATCTGAGTGCTGTGGTGTTGAGTGCATATATATTTAGGATTGTTATATTATTTTGTTGAATTGATCCCTTTATCATTACATATAATGACCCTTGGGGTTTTTTTTTAAGGTGTGTCTTATCTGATATAAGTATAGCTACTCCTGCTTGCTTTTGGTTTCTGTTTGTGTGGAATATCTTTTTCCACCCCTTTACTTTCAGTATATATGTGTCTACCAATAAGTTGAGTTTCTCGTAAGCAGCATATAGTTTGATCATTTTTTTAAAATCCAGTGTGTCAATCTTTATCTTTTAAGTGGAACATTTAATCCACTTACATTAAAGGTTAATATTGATATATGACATTTTGTTCCTGTCATATTGTTAATTGTTATCTAGTTGTTTTATCAATTCTTGGCTTTTTTTTTTCCTTTGTCTGTTGTCTTTGTGGTTTGGTAGAATTCTGTCATGTTGCCATTTGGTTCCTTCCTGTTCCTCTTTTGTGTAATTGTTTTATAAAACCTGTGAGTTTTTATACTCTCATGTAGTTTTATGATGGTGAATACCAACCTTTTGTTTCCATCTTTAGTATTCCTTTGAGCATGTCTTGTAAAAAAGAAGAGAGCAGATGCGAATAAACATACTCAGAAATGAAAATGAGACATTGCAACTGATACCACAGAAATACAAAAGATCATTAGAGACTATTATGAACAACTATATAGTCATAAACTAGAAACCTAGAGGAAATGGATAAATTCCTGGAAATATACAGCCTACTGATATTAAACAAGGAAGAAATAGAAATTCTGAACATACCAATAACAAGTAGTGAGAATGCATTGATAATAAAAAAAATTGCCAGATTTTTTATTCCAAAAAATCCCAGGCCCAGGTGACTTTTTTTTTTAAGTTTCAAAAAAGGCCAGCACCAGATGGATTCACAGAGGAAGTCTGCCAAATGTACAAAGAAGAGGTGTACCCATCTTCCTGAAACTGTTCCAAAAAATTGAGGAGCAGGGAATTCACCCTAACTCATTCCACAAAGCCAGTATCACCCTGATACCGAAGACAAGGATACAAGAAGAAAAGAAAACTACAGAGCAACATTCCCCATGAACATAGATACAAAAATCCTCAACAAAATACTAGCAAATAGAATCCAAGAGCATATCCAAAAGATAATACAGCATGATCAACTGGGTTTTATTCCAAGGATACAAGGATGGTTCAATATATGCAAATCAATACATGTGATTCATCACATAAACAGAACTAAGGACATAAGCCATATGATCATCTCAATAGATATAGAAAAACCATCTGATGAAATTCAGCATCCCCTCATGATAAAAACACTCAATAAACTAGGCACAGAAGGATCATTCCATAAAATAATAAAGCGCATATATGACAGACCCATAACCAACCTCATACTGAATGGTGAAAAGTTGAAAGCATTCCCTCTAAGAACTGGAACAAGACAAGAATGTCCACATTTACCACTCCTATTTAACATAATACTGGAAGTCCTAGCCGGAGCAATGAGGCAAGAGAAACAAACAAACAAAAATCCACCTTGGAAAAGAGGTAGTAAAATTGTTTCTGCTTGCTGAGGTTATGATCTTATATCTAGAAAATACTAAATCCTTTTAGATTTAATAAATGAATTCAGTAAAGTATCAGGATACAAAATCAACAGACAAAAATCAGTAGCATTTCTATAAACCAATAATGATCAAGCTGAGAACCAAATCAAGATAGCAGTCCCATTTACAATAACTAAAATTAAAAAAAAAAAAAACCAAAAAACCTTAAGCTGGGGATAGTGGCTCACACCTGTAATCCTGGCATTTTGGGAGGCTGAGGTGGGCAGATCGCTTGAGCCCAGGAGTTCAAGACTAGCCTGGGAAACAAGGTGAAATCCCATTTCTACAAAAAATTAGCCAGGCATGGTGGTGCACACCTAGAGTCCCAGTTACTTGGGAGGCTGACATGGAAGGATTGCTTGAGTCTGGGAGGCAGAGATCGTGCCAGTGTACTCCAGCTTGGGTGGCAGAGAAAGACCTTGTCTCAATGAAAATAAAAACAAAACAAAACAAAAAATCCTGGAAATAAATTTAACCAAGGAGGTGAAAGAGCTCCACAAGAAAAGCAGCAAAACACTGATGAAAGAAATTATAGATGACCCAAATAAAAGGACAAATATCTCATGTTCATGGATCAGAAGAATTAATATTGTCAAAATGACCATACTGCCCAAAGAAATCTGCAGATTCAATGCAATTCCTATCAAATTATCAACATCATTTTTCTCAGAATTAGAAAAAAATTCTAAAATTTGTATGTAACCAAAAAAGAGCCTGAAAGTATTCCTAAGCAAAATGAACAAAACTGGAGGCATCACATTACCTGAGTTCAAATTACACTAGAAGGCTATAGTAACCAAAACTGCATGGTAGTAGTATAAAAGTAGACACATAGATCAGTATAACAGAATAGAGAACCCAGAAATAAAACCACATATTTAGGGACAACTGATCATTGACAGAGTTGACAAAAACATACACTGGGGAAAAGATACCCTGCTCAATAAATGGTGCAGGAAAAATCGAATTGTGATATGCAGAAGAATGAAACTGGACCCATATCTCTCACCACATAAAAAAATCAACTCAAGATAGATTCAAGATTTAAATGTAAGACTCAAAACTATAAACATACTAGAAGGAAACCTGGGAAAAACAAGACATTGGTCTAGGCAAAGAATTATTGACTAAGATCTCAAAAGCACATACAACAAAGACAAAAATAGACAAGTGGGACTTAGTTGAACTCTTCTGCACACCAAAAGAAATAAATAACAGATGCTGGGTGCAGTGGTTCACATCTGTAATCCCAGCACTTTGGGAGGCTGAGGCAGGCAGATCACTTGAGGCCTGGAGTTTGAGACTAGCTTGGCCAACATGGCAAAATCCCATCTCTACTAAAAAATTAGCTGGCACACACCTGTAGTGCCAGCTACTTGGGAGGCTGAGGCATGAGAATAGCTTGAAGCCTGAGAGCCAGAGGTTGCATTGAGCCAAGATCATGCCACTGTACTTCATCCTGAGAGACAGAGTGAGATTCTTTCTCAAACAAACAAACAAAAAACATAAAACAAAAACAACAGAAATAAACAACAGAGTGAACAGAGAGCCTGCAGAATGGGAGAAAATATTTGCGACTTATGCATCTGACAGGGGACTAATATCCAGAATTTACAAGGAATTCAAACAACTCAACAACAACAACAAAATACAAATAACCCCATTAAAAAGTGGGCAAAGGACATGAATCGACATTTTAAAAGAAGACATACAAATGACCAAAAAGCATATGAAAAAATGCTCATTATTGCTAATCATCAGAGAAATGCAGATGGAAACCACAACATGCTATCATCTTACACCAATCAGAATGGCTATTATTAAAAGGTTAAAAAAAAACCCAATAGATACTGATGAGGATGTGAAGAAAAGGAATTCTTATACATTGTTGGTGGGAATGTAAATTAGTACAATCTCTTTGGAAAATAGTATGGAGATTTCTCAAATAACTAAAAATAGAACTACCATTGAATCCAGCAATCCCACTACTGGGTATCTACTCAAAGGAAAAGAAAATCATTATATCAAAAATACCTTGCACATGCACGTTTATCACAGCACAATTCACAATATATATGCAATGGAATTATTATTCAACCATAAAGCAGCAACACGAATGGAATTGAAGGCCATGGTTTTTTTTGTTGTTGTTTGTTTGTTTTGTTTGTTTTTTTGAGACAGGGTCTCTTATCTGTTGCCCAGGCTGGAGTGTAATGGCACAGTCATGACTCATTGCAGCCTGCACCCCCAAGGCTCAAGTGATAGAGGTCATATCTTAAGTAAAACAACTCAGACACAGAAAGTCAAATACCGCACATTCTCCCTTGTAAGTGGGAGCTAAATAATGTATACACATGGACATAGAATGTGGAGTAATATATAGTGGAGACTCAGAAGAATGGGAGGTGGTGGGAGGGGGGTGAATTATGAGAAATTATTTAATGGGTACGATGTACATTATTTGGGTGATAGATATACTAGAAGCCAAGACATCATAATTACATAATATATCCATGTAACAATGCCATTGTACCACTTAAATTGATATTTAAAAAAAATCATAAGGAAGACAAATATATTTACTATTCATTATGTGGAAGTAGGTTATCAAAAAGGCTTTCATCCTCATTGTCTTCACACTGAGTAGGCTAAAGGAGGAAGAGGAAGATGAGGGGTTGGTCTTACTGTTTCAGGGGTGGCAAATGTGGAGGAAATTTTGGATGTAAGTGGACCTTCCCAGTTTAAACCTATGTTGTTCAAGAATCAACTGTACTATGAACAACTCTACACACATAAAACTTGTCAACTTAGATGAGATAAACCAACTCCTCAAAAAGCACAGACTACTATAACTCATCTATGAAACAGATAATTTGAATTGCCCTGTAACCACTAAGGGCATTGAATTCACAATTAAAATCTCCCAAGAAAAAAATTTCCAGGCCCAGAGAGTTTGACTGGAAACTATTTCAAATATTTAAAGAATAATTAGCACTTTGAAAAGGAATGAAATGGGAAGAATCACTTTACCCAATTTTAAGACTTATTTCAGAGCTATAGTAATCAAAAATATGTGATATTGGCAGGGGGATAGACACAAAGATTAATGGAAGAGAATAAAAAAACCCAGAAGTAGCCCCACACAAGTATGGCCCACTGATTTTTGACAACGGCACCAAAGCAATTCAATGAGGGAAGGATAGTCTTTTCAACAAATGGTGCTAGAGCAACTGGATGCTCACAGACCAAAAACAAAAACAAAAACAAAACAAGCAAAAATCAAAACCAAGAAACCTCAATCTAAACCTTTGACCTTATACACAAATTAACTCAAATTGGATCATTGATATAAATGTAATAGATTAAGTATAAAACTTTAAGAAGAAACACAAGAGAAAATCTTTGAGACCTAAACCTTGGTGAAGAGTTCTTGGACATAACACCAAAAATATAATGCATAAAAGAAAGAATAGATAAACTATGAAAATGAAAAACTTTTGCTCTGCAAAAGGCCCTATTAAGACCAGCTCCAGAATGGGAGAAAACATTTGCCAACCACCTATCAGACAAATAACTCACGTCTAGAATATATATACAATCCTCAAAATTCAACAGTAAAAAAAAAAAACAACAAAAACCAAAAACTAATTCAGTTAAAAATAGGCGAAGGACTTGAAGAGACATTTCATGGAAGAGGATTTTTCAAATGGCAAATGAGCACAAGAAAATGTATTCAATGTCACTAGCTACAAGGGAAAGGCAAATTAAGACCACGATAAGATATTATCACATACGTATCACAATAGTTAAAATGGAAAAAATAGTGGCAATGCCAAATTCTGACAAGGATGTGGAAAATCTAGGTATCTCATACTTTGTTATCCAGTTTTGGGGAATGTAACATGGCATAGCCACTCTGAAAAGAGTATAGCAGTCTCTTAAAAAACCAAGCACGCGCCGTATGTGTTAGTGAGGGTTCTCCAGGAAAAACAGCCAACACAATACATAGTGCTGGCCTGGGCCACCGAGATTTTTTAACAGTCACCCTCCAACCCTGCCCCAAGTGATTCCATGTGCAGCTAAGATTAAGAACCACTGCCCAGGGGGGACTTGGATTTTGTATGCGAAACAATTACTCCATGTGATCCTACCATTTAGGGACATTTGAAAGATACCTTTGCCTCTACCATCTGACGTACCACCCACACTCAGCACTGGGCCAGCTCTGGGAACCCCTTGCATTCTTCTGGCTTTGAGAGAACTTGTTGAGTGTAAGGTATGAGTCCTGCTGAAATCTGGGCCTTTCCCACTTCTTGGCTGAAGATTTTGTCTGAGCTGGCCTCATGTTGGCTCAAGTCTTCAAAATTATTAATATATTTTGTGCCTCAGCTGCCTCCGATGTAAAATGAGAAAGACACTCATCTTGCAGAGTTGAGTGCTTTAGATGTGATGTTGGTCAGTGATTGCCATTTTGTAGGAGCCTAACAAATGGTAGCCATTATTTTGAAAAAAAAAAAAAAGGAAATCATTGAAATCATCAGCAGCAAAGTTAAAAGACAGAATTGTGACTCCTGTTTAGTTCACATATGTCTCTGGGAAGGAGGGAAGTTTCTATGCTGGGGCATAGAAAACAAGGGGCTGTACCTCAGTGGTCCCAAACTGTCCTTATCAGGTTGGCCTTCTTGATAGTTTCAGTTTCAAGGTGGTAGAGAAATTTGCTGTGGGCCACTGCCCTCTATTGAAGTAATATTGTCACTTCTGAGGAAAGAATACTTGGACTTGCCATAGGAGAAGTCAAGGAGGGCACTTGGATTTCAATTCAGTGGGGGGAAAAGCTGACCCCTGTGTGAGCACTGAGAAAGAAAAGAAACTTTTAATGTGAGGAATACAAACCCCTTTAATTTATCCAGCCCAGAAAGGCACTAGAGTAAAAAGCCATCACGTCTCAGTCCCTGCTTGAGCTAAGTAATTACCTCTTGAAGCCACTTGCTGTGGTTCTAGACTAACCGATGTCAAGTAGCTATAAAATGTCATATACCATAATCATGGATGCCATAACTCATATCCTCTAGTTCAGGGGTCCTCAACCTCTGGGACACAGACCAGTTAGGGACCAGGCTGCACAGCAGGAGGTAAGTGGTGGGCAGGCAAGCGAGCAAAACTTTATCTGTCTTGATAGCTGCTACCCATTGCTAGTATTACCACCTGAGATCCTCCTCCTGTCAGATCAGCAGCAGCATTAGACTATCATAGGACTGTGAACCCTATTGTGAACTGTGCATGCGAGGGACCTAGGTTGCATGCTCCTTACGAAAATCTAATGCCTGATGATCTGTCACTGTCTCCCATCACCTCCAGATGGGACCATCTAATTGCAGGAAAACAAGCTCCTACTGATTCTACATTATGGTGAGTCATGTATTTCATTATATATTACAATGTAGTAATAATAGAAATAAAGCACACAATAAATGTAACGCACTGGCTTCATCCCCAAAAGCATCTCCTCTACTCCTCCCAGGTCTGTGGAAAAATTGTCTTCCATGAAACTGGTCCCGGGTGCCAAAAAGTTTGGGGACCACTGCTGTAGTTCAACAACATAAAGCCAATCACTAATCAATGTTATTTCTGCAAACCAATGAGAATTCGTGTCAAATAACTTTGTATCAGTCCACTCCTTGCTCACTTTTTGTCTTTAAAAACCTGCCTGTATGGATGCAGCTGGAGGCAATTATTCTAAGTGAATTAACGCAGGAACAGAATACCAAATACCGCACATTCTCACTTATAAGTGAGAGCTAAACATTGGGCACACAGGGACATAAAGCTGAGAACAACAGACACGGGACTATTAGAGTGGTGAGAGAAAGAAAGGGGCAAAGATTGAAAAACCACCTATTGGGTACTATGGTCACTACCCGGGTGATGGGATCAGTTGAACCCCAAACTTCAGCATCATGCAATATAGCCATGTAACAAACATGCACATGTAACCCCCTGAATCTAAAATAAAAGTTGAAGTTATTTTTTTAAAACCCTGCTTGCAGCAAAGGCTGGATGGAGCACTCCCCAAAGCAACCTGGAAGTGTGTCCTGAGCAGCTGGCCTCATGTTGGCTCAAGTAAAGTGTTCAAAATTATGAATACATTTTGTGCCTCATCTTCTTCCTTTGAGGTCAGCATTTTTCGTGCCATGAGAAGGATTCAGAATAACCCCCTTGGCTCTACCATCTGACTTACCTCCCAGACTCAGCGCCTGGCCAGCTCTGGGAACCCCTTGTATTCTGACTTTGAGAGAAATTGTTGAATGTAAGGTATGAGTCCTGCTGAGATCTGGGCCTTTCCCATTTTTTGGTTGAAGGTCTAGATTTTGCCTGAGCTATGTTTTCCAATCCTCCCTTACTAGAATGGAAGTTTTCCATCTGTGCCTAATGGGCAGGAGATTTGGGTTCCAGAAAAGAAAAAGGGTAGGGGGAACAGCGTTTTTTCACCTCTGCCTTGGGGCAGATCTGGGATTGGCAGTTTGACATTGGTGGTTTTGCTTTACATAGCACGCTTTTTAAATTGCAGCTACTTCCTAATGTTTGAAATTCAGACTTGGATGTTTTATCTGTGACCAATTCCTATTGGTTCTAAACTGAAAAGTGCATGAGAGTGAGTTTTCTTGCTATGAAGAAGGGGTAATTGCTCACTTTGACCAATTCGAGTGCTCTAGGTGACTGGAGACTTTGCAGAGGTGTCAAAGACTGTTGTCTAGGACATAAAGGAGCCTCGTAGGGCATTCCTCACCAAAAGAACATTTTTTAGGGACTCTATCATCTGCATGCGCATAAAATACGGTACTGATCGCTCATACCTTTAGCACTCTGGTGCCACCTGGTGGTTAGAGGCATTCTGAGACCCGTAAGAGAGCAACTCATGACTTTTGGGTGACACCCAGAGGAGTGGTGCTCATAAGCACCACACTTCCACCCAAACACATTCCAGGCCTTGGTCATTTTTGAGAAGTTCCTTTATTATGGGAAATCAACCTTCAAAATCTGAATGCTCTTTTAAGGGACAACCACTGTTAGAAACACCATCTGGTTTTATGTACACTTATGAGACATCCTCTTATAAATATCTAGGAAAATGGACCCATATAGCCCTGGATGATCATCAACAACAATGGCCAAAATGTGGGTCTTTTGAAATGCCCAAAATGATTCATTTCTGTGTACAATAGAGAAAAAAGCTGGTTTTAGAACATGAAATAGGATAATTACTTCCAATGGCACCTAGGTTTTTTAAAGATAAATTCTGAGAAAATTGCCTCAATCCAGGAGGTAAACAAAAAGATCCTAAATCTATTTCTGAATTTAAAAAGACTTTGAAGGCCTCCTCCCTTTCACTTCCAGCTGTTTCTCCTCATCCTACCCCTGCACCTTTATATCCTCTCTTATCTCAAGTCCCCTGTGCTGACCTTCCTTCCCTCCCACTACCTCCTTAGGAAATTCCCTAGAACTTGAACCCCCTCCCTGAAACCCCATTTTGGCAGCCCCTTTGCAGGTAAAACCACAGCAAGAGGTGAGATCACTATTATGTATACCCCTTGGATGAAAACTGAACTGAAGAATATTATAAAAGACTTCCCTGACCTACTCCGAGATCCCATAAGGTGTGCAGAACAATCTGCTTTCATTGTCCAGACTTATGAGCCCAGATATCCTGATCTTTATCAGTTAGTTCACATGCTGGTATGAGAAGGCAGGGCCACTGAATGGCTGAAAAAGGCAATCTGGAAAAATCTCTTAGAGGATTTGGAAAAACAAATGAAAGCTGACCATGAGAGGATCCACACTTTAGCCAAGTCTCTCCGTGATGCCATTTCCTGGGTCTTTCCTCAAAAGTAGACTGGAAGATAATTCAACAGTATACTCAAAGGCCAGATGAATTTGTGCTTAATTATTTTGAACAGTTTTTTAAAAAAAACCTTTTAACAATATTCTGGAATGGGATGCCTGATGCTAGCCTCCAAGATCACCTATGATTGTGCCACTGCACTCTGGCCTGGGTAACAGAGCAAGTCCCTGTCTCAAAAAAACAAAAAAACAAAAAAACAAGCTAACAAGTCTCTGACCTCTTGGAAGCAGTCCCCAGCTGAAATCTCATAAAAATATAAAAATTCCTGGCCATGCCAAATTAGGTAGTCCAGAGAGCAAAGGCAATCATTTCACTGACAATGCCGCTAAGAATGCAGCCCTGAAGGTTACATCAGATAATAGATACCCTGAAATGTCTTTACAGACTTATTACCCATTTAAAACTTTGGCCAGGCGTGGTGGCTCACGTCTGTAATCCCAGCTACTTGGGAGGCTGAGGCATGAGAATCTCCTGAATGGAGGTTGCAGTGAGCTGAGATTGCGCCACTGCACTCCAGCTTGAGTGACAAAGCGAGACCCTGTCTCAAAACAACAACAACAACAACAACAACAAAAAACACCAGCCCCCCCTGTCAAACAAACAAACAAAAACTTTATTAGAAGCAGCACAAACGGAACTCTCAAGAAGGAAATCGACCTTGGGAAAGATAAAGGAACCAAGTTTTCCCCAGAAACAGGCTTATGATATGGATTTAATGATAGACCAATCTTTCCCTTAGGGCTTCAGTTACCCTTTAAATGATGTGTTTATGAGCTGACTCATTGGAATCCAGATGAAGTGACAGCTTAGGGAAAGCAATATTATTGGAAACCATCCCCTCTTGTTTATATTCTTGCTGTATGGTTTGTCCCAAACATAATCCTGGAAAACTCCTTCATAGGTTACAGGGACATTTTCCTTTACCTTTAGGACCCTTTGATATATGGCAATTGGACTTTATCCAACTGCCCCTATCTCAGAGTTATAGATATGTTCTGGTGCTAATTTGTGTGTTTTCTCATTGGGATGAAACCTGCCCATGCCAATAAGCCATGGTCCAAGAAGTAAGAAAATTGTTATTAGAAAAGATAATTCCTTCATGAGGAGTTTCATCTGAGCTCCAGAACGGCCAAGGAACACATTTTACTGGTCAAGTAATTCAATCTATTTGCAACATTTGGCCTATATTCCAATATTTCCATTGTGCTTTTAACCCCCAATCCTCTGGACTGGTGAAACACACCAATGGTATAATAAAAACTCAATTAGCCAAACTAATTGAAGTTTTTAACCTCTCCTGGCCAAAGGCTGTCTCATTAGTTCTGTTCAACCTGTGATCCACACCATTTGGAAAACACCACCTCTCTCTCTTCCAAATAATAATAGGAAGGCCCAAGTGACTAGATGAAGGAACTTATGAACTTGCATTTTTTAAAGGTGATATCCTCCATTACTGCCACGGTCTCAGAATACTCAAAATTAATCAAGAGTTCCTTCTGCAGAGAGCTCTGGGGAGATGAAGTCATCAAAAATCATGGCCTATAACTGGAGTTTTTTTTTTTTAATGTCTCTGATGTCTAATATTTCACAGGCCAGTGAAGCAGTTTTGGCATTCCAAGCGTTTTTGCCCTTTGTGAATTTCCCACTAGAGTGATTTGCAACTATTCCGTTTCTTTTCTTTTCTTTTTAAAAAATAAGTGTCTAAGAGCATGGAATGTTAAAGGGCAATGTGTCTTAGGATATTTCATTACCCTTCTCTATATACAGCTCTGAAGAAACTCAGCACTGGACTAGTTCCCTCATACTTTTCTCTAGGCATGACTGCAGATCTACTTTAGATGGAGATTCTATTTAGAGAAAATGTGCTAGTTATCTGGCTAGCCATCAAGAAGACAGCTCCATGCATTTTTTTTTTTTTTTTTTTTTGAGAATACTTTTGCCTTTGTTGGGTGTAACTTCCCGTGAACACATGATCTAAAACCCTAGGAAACATTGCTGATGAAACTGCTCTCTCCATCACAGCTCAACAAAAAGCTACGGATTTACTGACTAAGGTTGTGCTAGAAATCACATTGCTTTAGATTCTACATTAGCTGAGCAAGGAGGTGGATATGTGGTGGCAAATACCTCTTGTTGTGTATACATAAGTATTTCCAATGAAGCAGAAACCCACCTAGGAAAAATTGGAGAAGAAGCTACTTGGCTACAGTCTCCAAAGAAAAGCTGGGATTTAATTTTCTTCATGATGTTTTTAGTTGACTCTTAACGGACTAGATTCCTTTTTCATTCTGGCATAAAAATTCTCTTTTTGATTATAATCCTATGTGCATTATATATTTCTATTGTTCAAATTAATGCTAGATATCTTTCATTGTTTTATTTCTTCTGAGAAAAAGAAAATCGTAGTATTTCAGAGACTGGTGATGATGGAGCAAGCGACGGCAGCTATGTAAGTCAATGCTTTGACTGAGGACTCACTTTTGCCATTCCTTAATGTCATCCTGATTCAGCTTTTTGGTATTCTTAAAATTCCTCCCTGAGATGTCTCCACTCCCCCATGTGGGACAGGACAACCCAGGAATGAGCCTTCCCAGTGACAGGGGACAAGCTGACACTCAGATTTGTATCATCAGTGCTTTTGAGGAGAAAAATGTGTGATCAAAAGGAAGGAAATGAGAGCGAAAAGAAACTTTTAATCATAGGAATGTGAGCCCTTTTAAATTATCAGTCCCAGAAAGGCATTGGAATGAAAAGCCATCACATCTCATGCCTCCCTTGAGCTAAGTAATTACTCTGGAAGCCACTTGCTATGTGGACTCTAGACTAACTGATGCTAAGTAGCTGTAAAATGCCATGCACTGGATGCCATAACTCATATCCTCCAGCTCAACAATGTAAAGCCAATCCCTAATCAATGTTATTTCTGTAAACCAATGAGAATTCCTGCCAACTTTTTATCAGCTCACTCCTTGCCTTCTTTGTATCTTTTAAAACACGCTTGTACGGATGCAGCTGGAGGCCATTATCCTAGGCGAATTAATGCAGGAACAGAAAACCAAATACTGAATGTACTCACTTATAAGTGAGAGCTAAACACTGGGCACACAAAGACATAAAGATGGAAACAACAGACACTGGGGGCTACTAGAGGGTGGAAGAAAGGAGTGGGGTGAGAATTGAACAAGTATCTTATTGGGTACTATGCTCACTACCTGGGTGATGGCATCAGTCGTGCCCCGAACCTCAGCAACATGCAATACACCCATGTAACACGTGTGCACATGTACCTCCCGTAGCTAAAATAAAAGTTGAAATTATTTTTTTAAAAAGCCTGAATGCAACAAAAGCTGGATGGAGTACTCCCCAAGGCAACTTGGAAGGGTGTCCTGGGCAGCTGGTCTCACATTGGCTCAAGTAAAGTCTTTAAAATTATATTTTGTGCTCAACTTCTTCGTTTTAGGTTGACAGCACTCGCAGAAAACCTTGCCCCTCTTAAGGCGTTCTTGTAATCATGATAGCTAACACATGGAGCAGCCTATGTCTGCTCTAAGCGTTTGACATATATTATTTTGAAAAAAAAAAAAAAAAGGTTCCATCACCACAAACACAACTCATCACACTGCAAACACAAGAGGCAGGTACTAATGTGGTCTACGTCTATACAGACCAGGGAACTGAGGCACAAGGAGGCAAGTAACTTGGCCAAAGTCATGTTGCCAGGGAGCAGCAAAGCTGGCTCCAGTCTTTATTCCTAACCAGCCTCTTGACTGCCTCTGATGCTTTTGATCTTATCATGACAATTGTTCTGCAGCCTGTATTGTGGTCCAAGTATTTTTTTCTCCATTTTAAACACTTTGAGTTTGCGCTCCATGCTGTCTGCCCCTCCCCTTCACAGCAAATTTCTTGAAAGCATAGACCACATTCACGCTCCTTCCAGCAGCAAGCCTGCCATCAGTTTTCACTCCCAAGGTCAGGAGTCTGGCCTTGGCCTGGCTCACTGATCTGCCCGTGCACTGTCCCCCAATACTCCCACTCACTTCCGTGTCTCAATAATCATGCATAATGCCGGCACCCCCAGCCCCATACATTCAGTCCAAACCTCCCTCTTGAGCTACAAATCTACAGTGGTCAACCTTGGTGTAGGACCTCCTTACTTAGTGTGGTCCTTGGTGTGACAGCATCATCTGGGAACTTGTTAGAAATGCAGTTCTGGGCCTAACCCCAGACCTGCTGAATCAGACTCTGCATTTTGGTAGGACACTCCTCTGACCTAGCAGATTCTTGGGCACAACAGAGTCTGAGCAGTGTGATGTCTTGTGACGTAGCAGTTGCTGTAATGCTCTCCCATGGCTCTACCTGCTGATGCACCCATGCCTTAGGTGCTAAGAGTCCTGGCTGCTAACTTTTCCCACCTGCACCCTTCTCTGGAGGATGGCCCTTAGCTCAAGCTTGTCTGCACATTCCAGTCACCTGGGGATATAGTAAAATGTCCAAAGCCAGGCCACACAACAGGCCAAGTGAATCACAGTCTCTGAGGGTGGGATCCAACATCAGCATTTCTGAAGCCCAAGAGTTGCCCTTAGACAGACATGTTTGGGACTCACTACCATAGCTGATGGGGCGCTGCCGTGCTTAGAGGTTCTGGAGCTTTCTCATACTCCTCCCAGCTGCCTGTGACTAGCAGCTGACTGATGCTGGGCCATAGAAGCTCAGCCACCTGTCGTAGCAAGGGATGCCTCTGCAGTGCCTTACCTTACTCCAGCCCTGGGCGTGGCCAGGCTGAGGTCAGACTTCTGCCCACCCTGTCCTCTGATTTATCCTGCTTCCCTCACTCCTACACATTTCTCCTGAGAGCCCTTCTCCATGCCTTACTTTGCACAAGAATCTCCTTCTTAGGCTTTGCTTTCAGAAATCCAACCCAAGACACAAGGATAGCACCACCCCAGACCCAGCTAACCCCAAATTGAACTCAAATCTTTCCCCTGTGCCTTCTCTTCCTCCTGTGCCACTCCCCTTCTCATCCTCTGATCTGAAAGTGGCTGACACTGTTTTCCACACCCTTAGACTCTCTGTCCCCTGTCCTCCCCTACTTTGGATTTCACACATTCGTACCCTGGGCCATGACATGGGGGCTGCTGTCATCCTCCTCCATCCTCCCACACCCGCCCATTCTGCACATGCTGGCCTGGAGGATACAATGTCTTGTCATGTTGCTCCTGCCTGAAGTCCCCAGTGTCTGCCTGGCATGCACAGCAGTGTTTCCTAAAATGGGATTGTATTCTGTACAGTCCTCAAGTCATCTGGGAGAATTTTTAATTGTCCATTGTCATTTGATAACTTTAAAAATACATTATTTTATGAGCACATTCTTGATGTCTGGACAGTCACGTCTGCCCCCTACTTCCAGTGCCCAGACTTCAGCTTAAGATATTTTTGGAACCAAACGATCACTCAAAGAAATAGATTTTCATTTTCAAAAGTACTGGTAGATGAGTCTGGCTTGTATTACTTAGGCATGTCCTAATATCAAAATGACAACAGTTATCATGGACCATACTCATATGACTACTATTACAATAATATTTACAATTTTTGAGTGTTTATCATAGGCACTGCATGGTACATGCCTTATCTCATTTGATCTTCACACAGCTCTATGAGATAAGTGTAGCAAATATCATATTTGTTTCAGTTATCTATTAGTATCTAAAGAACCACTCAAAACTTAGTGGCTTAAAACAATAACAGTGTATGATTTCTCATGATTCTTTGGTCTGGAATTTCAGGTGAGGCTCAGCTAGGTAGTAGTTCTGTTCATTCTTCCTGTGGCTGGGTTCAGCTGGAAGGTTCAGGAAGAGTTCAGTCATGTCTAGTGCTTCAGGTTCCTCCATGTGTACTTTTTTTCTTCATGTGGTTTCTCATCATTTGCTTGTCTAGCCCAAGCTTTACAGTTGGCAGCTGGCTTCCCAGAGGCCACCAGCTCACTTCTGCCACATTGTATTGGTACAAGTAAATCACAAGGTAACCCTAGAATCAAAGGAAGGGAAGTAAACTCCAGATCTTGATGGGAAGACAGCAGGCATACATGTAGAAGGATGGTAAGAACTGTTGATGGCCACATTCCCATTTAATAGATGTGGAAACTGTGTCTATTTATCCCAGCCAACAAGAGGCAGAGTGAGGACTAGAACCCAGGCTGTTGGGCTCTATGGTCTATGCTTTAAGCTGTAGAGTCATGTTCTACTTTCATTGTATCCCCTATGCCTCACTAAGTCTCAGCTATAAAGACAACTCTTTTGTGTGATAGTTCACAATCCAAAGGCATTTTTCAGAGAAACTGATTTCATCAAAACCACAGGGCTCAGGAGAGGCCCAACGATCTCATGGTTTCTTCTCTCACACTCCCTCCTTTCCCCATCACTCTCCCCATCACACTCTAGCTGAACCGACCCCTTTGCACCCCCCAATATGCCTGTGCTTTCCAGTGTTTTGCTCATTTAATCCGTTGGTCTCTCATGTATTTTTCTGTTTTGTCCACTAGAGAGAGGTCTTCTCTTCTTAAAGACAGTTCCTCCTCCTGCTTCACAACCTAGCAGCCCCTGCGCTGTGGAAATGTGGTTGGTCTGAATTGAGATGTGCTTACATACAAACCATATGCCAGATATTGAAGACTTAGTACAATAAAGAGAATGTAAAACATCTTATTAATACATGCAATCAGTTGATTACATGTTGAAATGATATTTTAGATATATTCAATAAATAAAAGATAATATTAAAATTAATTTCACATTTATTTATTTACTTATTACCAACTCGGTCTTACTCTGTCACCCAGGCTAGAATGCAGTGGCATAATCTGACTTACTGCAGCCTCAAACTCCTGAGCTCTAGCAATCTTCCCACCTCAGCCTCTTGAGTAACTTGGACTCCAGATGCCCACCATCACACCTGGCTAATTACCTATTTATTTTAGATTTTAAAAAATGTAGCTACCAAGTTTTTTTTTTTTTTTTTGAGACGGAGTCTCACTCTGTTGCCCAGGCTGGAGTGCAATGGCATGATCTCGGCTCACTGAATATCTGCCTCCGTCTACCGGGTTCAAGTGATTCCCCTGTCTCAGCCTCCTGAGTAGCTGGGATTACAGGCGTGTGCCACCATGCCCCGCTAATTTTTGTATCTTTAGTAGAGATGGGGTTTTACCATACTGGTCAGGCTGGGCTCAAACTCCTGACCTCATGATCTGCCCCCTTCGACCTCCCAAAGTGTTGGGATTACAAGCGTGAGTCACTGAGCCCAGCCTACCAAAAATTGAAAATTGCATATGTGACTCACTTTATATTTCTATTGGACAACACTGGTATAGGGGATGCCTCCTTATGGCAAACTCCAAGGTAACTCTGAAGAACCCTAAGGCTCCGAGGAACCCAGGCTGAAAACCATTAGCTTGATTTGACTCATGAGGAAACTGAGGCTGGAATTGGCCAACAACTTGTTCATGGCTATCCAGGTGGCAGAATCTTGAGTTTACATGAAAACCCAGATGTTCTATGCCCTGTTTGTTTTTTTCTTTCCTATCCTGGAGGTCCTTGAATACCATAGGAGGATGTAGGCACAAGCCACTCTGCTGGGCCTTTGAGGTCTTTCATCAGAAAACTTCACCATCTCAAGTCTCTCTTGGCTGGAGACCCTGGAGACAAACTGACTGCTCAGCCCTTCTTGCCCTCTTGTCTTAAACTACCCTTTTGACTTGCCCAATCCCAGTCCTGCTCACAGGACCATAGTAACTCTTGCTGGAATAAGTCCAATCTAGTTGGAAGGATGAGAAAACAGAGCCAGCTTGGCCTCGTCACTCGCTGACCCCATGACCACAACACTCAGCTCACTGCTGAGCGCTCACATAGCTCAGGCTTGTCTTGTGCATGGGTGACTGGTATCCACATGGCCAGTGACTCACATGGGAACTGAAAGCTCCCTTCGGTGGGGCAACTTCTCTAAAGTAGCCCTATGAATTAGCAGTGTGGGGTGCTGGAAAGCAAGGGCTGACCCTGACTTGCGGTCAGTCAGGGACCCTAAGCAGAAGCCCCTGCACCACAGGCTTCCATCACAGCCCGGAGGAGTTGCAGCACTGTGGGCCAGCCGTAGTTCCATGTATAGCATGAGTGGAGGCCCAAGATGCATGTGCATGTATAGGCCTAAGAGGTCTCCATGAATTGTTTCTCTGGGTTGTAAAGAACACAAGCAAGCGGGAACCAAGAATCTCTACCCCAGTCCCTGACTCTGTGTTTCCTGTCGGAGGAGGTGTGTTGGCCCAGGCCCTGAGTGTGCCAGGGTTGCTTGAGCAATCACTGTCCCATGCCTGCAGTCTCATCTCTCCTGAAGCCAAATCAGAGAACTGCAGACTCATAAGGCTATGAGGAAACCCATGTTGTGTGGATCAGCAGTCACAAGGTGAAGGTTCTCTTCCCACTTCTTCCACAGCTGTAGCTGTGTGGCTTTGAGCTAGTGGCTATATGTCGCTGAGGCTCGATTTCTTATTTATATAATAGGTATATTAATGTTAGTTATACTTTGCTATATAAAAAAATCAACACTTCGTGGCTTAAACAATAAACATTTCTTATAGTTTCTGTGGGTCAGGAATTTGGGGTGACTACACAGGGTGGTTTCAGCTTAGGGTCTTTCAGGTACTGAGTTCCTTTGACATGGTACCTGGCTTCCTCCAGAGTGAGCATTCTAGCCTTTGAAGTCAAGTTCTGTCATTTCTGCACTATCCTATTTATCACAAAAAATCCTATTCAAGGATGGTGCAAACCACTGTGGGCCATCTGAGGCTGGCTAGCACAGTGGAGTTGTTAATGTCTGCCCTGCCCATCTTACAGAACCATTGAGAGGTTTTGTTTGCATACCCACAGCAAGGAAAATCAGCACCCAGAGGATGCATCTGTGAAGAGTCAAGGCAGCATCTGCTAAAAACAGCTGGTAAAGGGGCTTCTGGGGCTGGAGCCCACAGACATTAGAAGAAGCCCCATGAGGAACATGGGGACATTCAGCTGTGAAGTTTGGCAGCTCAGAGGTCTTCCTGATGGGAGAGTGGCAAGGTTCCATTGTAGATAAGCATGTGGGATGGGAGAAGTTGCTGTGGTCATTTTTGGAAAATATAATTTCTCATAAAGGACCAGAGTCATCTCCCATATTTGAAGGCCTGTATTGAGTCGTGATTGAATATTTTATTATCTAAATTAAGTAATCTCATTCCAAAGGGTCAAAGACAATTCAGAGTTTGATAGAACCTTGAAGATGCTCTCGTTTAGTCATTGGATTGTACGATGAAAAACGCTGAGCTCTCAAGTTGAAATGACTTGCCCAGTTTATCTAGCTGGCCAGAGGCAGAGCCTCACGGAGAATCCCAGGCTCCTACCCTCTTTGCTTCAGCCCGCCCTTGGGGAACTCTGATGGTTGCCTCACTGGAATCACCCCCCTTCTTTCTTCCAACAGGGTGATTTTGTTCAGGTATTCACCCTGCCCAAATGGCTTATGTGCTCCAAGGGAAGCTGACCCTGCCATGTTGCTCTACCTATAGCCAAGGCCAGCATGGAAGGAGCAGCTTGCTACCAGTCTGCAGCAGTGGAAACCTCCATCCCGAGTCACAAAGTCAATACTGTCAGCGGAAAACAGAGCTGGGGCCACTGGATTAGGCTGGCACAGGCCTGCTCTGCTGAACTTCCCATTTTGTGAATTAACTCTCTCCTTAGTATTCAAGTCACTTTAAGTTCAGTTTTCTGTTACTTGCAGCTGAAAGAATCCTTGAGAAAATATTCCTATTTCTGGGATTAATCCTGACTTTGGGAAGGGGAATTTAAGGAGATTTAGGTCAATACTATAGGTCTATGCTTCAGGCATTGACAGTGTGCCCCTGACCTAAGCCTGGTTTGTGAAAACTTGGATTTTCTCTCATTCTCTTGATTCGTATCTCTACCTGAGAGGAGCTCCATCCCTCCAGAACCCATTCTTAGTACTCTCACTCACAGTTGCTGCTCAGGGCTGGAGTCCTCTCCACTTCCAAAATTTCACTCTAATGGCTATAGCCTTATAACCCACTGTTGTCCCAGGTGCCTTCTCACCTGCTGCTTATCTTCCTGGATTTCAGAGAATCACTGCTCCTGGAGTCTTCTTTGTTGAGCGCTAAATTCTGCCCCTCTTAGCATACGGCTGGTTCGGCCCAAGTGCTATATGCTCACCTGTTTTTTGTCTATTATTGTCTTAATCTGTTTTATGCTGCTATAACAGAATACCACAGACTGGGTAATTTATAATGAACAGAAATTTATTGGCTCATAATTCTGGAGCCTGGGAAGTCCAAATCAAGTCATCTGGTGAGTGTCTTCTTGCTGTGTCATTGCAAAGCAGGAGGTTTCACATGGCAGAAGGCATCACATGGTGGAAGGGAAAAAAAGAGAACGAACCCATTCCCTTGAGCCTGTTTTTCAGAGGCATTAATCAATTTATGTGAGCCGAGCCCCCATTACTAAAGACCTTACTTCAGGCCCTACCTCCCAACACTGTTGCATTGTGGGTTAAATTTTGACATGATTTTTGGCAGAGACAAACATTCAAACCACAGCAGTTATTGAACCATACAGATTCCAGACACCCAGACTTTCCTGCTGGAGTAGACTTCCTCCTTGCACCTGCAACTAGACAGGTGAAACCTGCCACTCCCACTGTTCCCTTTGTGTCTTTGTGAGAGAATCTTCTTGCAGATCATCCTGGTAGACCTTGGGGGAAAGTGCTTGGTTTGGGGGGTGCAACATCCCATAGCTACCCCTGCAATGTCTAAACCTTCACAGAACAAAGGATCATCATTAATGTTTCACAATGCCCAAGGCTCCTTTGTATGTACTCAAGGTTCATGTTTTATCTTATTTTTCCCCTGCTGTTTGGAGAGTGAGGTCCCATGGGAATTTTGAAAGCAACACAAGTTGTTCCTGTCTCCGATAAGTGTTTGAATGAAGTAACAGGTGTGCATAAATAAATATAGTTAGAAAAAGTTAACATATTCTCATTGAGACATGTGCTTATGTTTGGTTAAGGTCTCTGTTTTCATCCTCATCATCTCTTTGTGGCTCTAAACAGTTCTCTTGCATTTGAAAACATTACCTGCTTGCTAATAAATATTTGTATTTAGGACAGAATTCATTCTGAGACTTGCTCCTGGGGTAACGTGGATTGAGATAGCAGGGGAGTGGGTAAGTTTCCACTCTTATCTGATGGTGGCAGCTGATAGTAACCAAAAGGAACTTTGTGGTTGTCCATGACCAAATTGGCTTAGGTCAGTTTCAACACCTGGGCAGTAGGATGTGCACATGCATAAATGAACAGTGAGAATTTGCTAAAGATTTTAATAGAGGGACCCAGGGAAATCTAACCTTACACATAATGTGTTTCACAAACCCCTTGAAACCTTCCCTGGTCTATGGCAGTGCCTCCCCCCTTCTTCCCTGGCCATTTTCTGACAGCACCCAGCTCTGATCCTTGTTCTTCCATCATGCTATGGAAAATCTCTTTCCTTCCACAGAAAATTTGGGAACAACCCAAAGTCCAGGCTGGAAGCTCCCTTTGACTCTTTGAGAAGTGGGTTTCTCAAAGGCCCTTTCTACTCAAAGAAATCCTCACGCCAGCAGCTACAAAGGTATTTTCTTGATAGTCTTTGCAATTACCTTGAAAATGCTGATTATCGGAAGGGAAACATGATGGTTCAAGGTTCTTGATAGAGAGTGAGGCATCGTAAATTCTGACCTCTCCGCATTTCCTCATGGTAGTTTTGGGGTGTGGTTCAGATGGATGGAGGGCTGTCAGGCTTGGTTTGCTTCCTGGTCTCTCTAGCCTTCTTATTGCAACAACCAAGACCATGCTCATGCTCTTTCCTGCTGGGCTCTAGGACGGCTCACCTCCATGGGGGTCCTCTCATTGCTCTGGCTCCAATCTTGTGCTCCAGTTCTGGCTGCTAGGCCTTTGCCTCACTTCCTGGGTCTTCTCTCTCTTCCTCATGGAAATCTGCTCATTCCCTAGTCTCTCTAGAATGGGCCCTGCCTTGTACCCAGAACCCTTTCGCCACCTATTTGGGGGCTGGCTTCCTGACTTAGGCTCTAACCCGGTGGTTGTGACCCTAAGACAGGACAGATGATATATCTTTCTGATGAAAACTCTCTCCCCCACCCCACGCACACACAGGGCTTACAAGGGCACTTTCTACTTCCCAATTTGGTCTTGTACAATTGGGAGGTTCTTTTTGGTTAATATCAGTAGCCACCATTAGTAATAGGTGTTTAGGGCCAGCTCCTCCTCACAGCCTCACTGCAGGTTACCATGAAAGCAAGTCTCAGACTGAATTATTTCCCCCAAAACAGACATTTATTAGCAAGCAGGCTCACATCAGTCACCTCCTGAGTGTGATAAAATCCAGCATCTCTGTTCTTTAGGAGGCTCCAACAAGGTCATGCATGAAAGGGAGGTTCAGTTGAGGCAAATATCACCACAGTCTAGTAGCAGGATTGGTGAACCATCTAGTCAGACTCAGGTTGGTCCGTATTCTCCTGAACCAGAAGCTGACAGAAAAGTCATGGGTGACATTCCTAAGTGGGGAGGAAGAAAGGCCCACTAGATTCGAATGACCTGTTTATGTATGTTAGTGGAGTTTCTTGCTGTGGAGTTTCATGCTTCACTGATGAAAACTCGTGTCCATGTTCATTATGTTAATGAATAAAACTGCTGGCACTAATCAGAGAAAAAGACAGCTGAAGCACTTGTGGGTGTCTGTCTGGGGTATGGCCTTCTGATGACACTCTAATTACCATCCTGGAGTTGTCTTGATTAGGGCAACTGGCCTCCTCTGGAGTGAAGATTTAAAAGGCTACACCCACACTTAGATTACATTTTCAGTGCCAAAATATTTTTAAGTAAATTGCAGATATCATAGTACCGGGGTACTGCAGCCCCTATATTAATAGTAATGAACACATTTCTTTGGTTTATGACATGTTATTTCATGATTTCAGCTCCTTACAAAGTAAGCCCCCTAAAGTATTTTAAGCACCCCCAGGCATCTTACACAGACTCACCAATAGTTCCATTTAGCACAGCCCCTGCTTCATCCCTTAACCACTTCCAGCCCCCTTTGCAATGGGCATTCATTGCTTGGCTTGCCTACAGCAGTCTTCCCATTTTGGGGGATAGCTGCTTTTTCACCAATCCAACCATCCCTGTGGTGTGAGAATGAGCATATGATCTGCCTGGGCCAATCACAGTGGCCTCATCCCTTTGGCCAAGCAATTGGCCAGGAATGAGTAAGTGGGCCCACAAAGCTAATCACGAGCCTTCTCTGAGATTTTTTTTTCCACCTGGAGCTGGTGAGGATGCTAACTCTCCCCCCGGCATTGTTGGTTCAGAGCTGCCTGCAGGCATGGCTTTGACTTTGTGGGGACAACTGGACTGAGAGAATGAGTCCAATATGCAGAGAAAATTAGAGACATATGTTGTTATGGACTGAATGTTTGTGTCCCTCACCCCAAATTCTTATGTTCAAGTCCTAACCTCCTATGTGATAGTATTTGAAGGGTGGGAACTTTGGGAGGTAATTGGGTTTAGATGAGGTCATGATGGGATTAGTGCCCTTAAAAGAAGAGGAAGAGGACACACTGAAACTCTCTTTTCAAGTGTGTACACACAAAGAATTGTCATATGAACACATACTGAGATGCTGGCCATCTGCAAGCCAGGAAGGGGGCCATCACCAGAACCAAATCTGTCTCCACCTTGATCTTGGACTTCCCAGCCTCCAGAGTTGTGAAATAAATGACTATTGTTTATGCCACCCCCTCTATAGTAACTTATCATAGCAACCCAAGCTGACAAAGATGTAGGTGGAGAAAGAGGAAGTTCTGGCAATATTCAAATCTTCAAATCCAGTTGTCCTTGGGTTTAGCTGCACCTCTGCACTCTGTGTGATTTGGTTACACAGCCCACAGATTCCCTTTTTTGCTCAAGCTGGTTTGAGTTGAATTTCTGATGAACTTGTTCACTGACAACAGTCAGTAGTTGCTTTACAGGAGCTTTCACTCCTCACTGAAGCCCTATGCCTGCTATCAAGGACCACAATCACCCACCCTGTCCTTCTGATGCCTCCCAACATGTCTGAATCCTGACCTGAGGATCATCTGGGCCAAAATGGAAACCTTCAGTGTTCCAGTACGGTCTGCTTGTGGCCAGCTCACCTGGCAGATGCCCACTCCCAGGGTTAGGAGAATGTCCACAGTTCTGGATTTGCCCACAACTGGTTAATGCATACCACAGATTGGTTAAGGCCTATTAGGTGATTTTGACTTTCTATTCTCAACACTGTCCCTGATTTGGACTACACATTATATTGCCAGCCAAGGTATCACAATGACCATGTTTCAGGAATCATTTTTGCCTTCTGGGAAGAACTTTCCTGGGACCTGAAGCTGATCCTGTCCACTCAGTGTGGCCAGGTCCTGGGTCCTGGGTCCCCAATTTCTCCCCATCCTTAGGCTGCCCACTGTGTACCCTGTAACTGGACTGTGATCTCTGAGTGGCTTCAGGGCAGGTTGTGGGTCCAGCTTCTCTGTGCCCATTGGAGCATCCCTGCCTCACATCTCATCTGCTGATGTATGATGCGACTGACTCATCCCAAACTTGTGGTCTGGGCAAGTAGGACCCTCTCGATTCCTATCTGCACTTTCCACACAGAGGAAGCCAGACAGCATTGTGGATTGATGGTTTGTTTCCGTCTCACTAATCAAGAGACTGAACGCAACAAATTCTTTTTTTTCCTCTCTCTCAACTTTTATTTTAGGTTCTGAGGGTGCACGTGCAGGTTTGTTAGATTGGCAAATTGAATGTTGCTGAGGTTTGGTGTACCAATGGTCCTGTCTCCAGCAATGGATATAGCCTGGAGGGCCAGACTCCAGGTTTCTTGTGGCTGAGGAATACACTCCTGTCTTGCTGAAACCCTCACTATGGAGTGTGCTCTGTGGACCAGCAGCTTGGGCATCACACAGGAGCTCCTTAGACATGCAGAACATCAGGGCCAGCCCCAGGGCTTCCAAATCAGGGTCTGCATTTTAACAAGATCCCCGGGTGATTTCTGTGCATAGAATGGTTTGAAAGGCGCTAGTTTAAGACATTATTTTTTTTCCTGTTATTTGCAGCTGAACCCAATTTTTTCTTTCTTTCTTCTTCTTTTTTCTATAGGACTTTTAAAAAATGTTTCCTCACTGTTTTGACAATATCATGAAAAAAATTCAGTTTGTAATCTGGAACTGACCTGAATGAGATTCAGGGGCAGCTGCGTGGCAGGGGCGGCACAACTCCTTCGATTCCTCCACCACGGTGGGAGCTAAGCTACTGGTAATGGAGGCACCGACAGGCAGCAAACCAGGAACTGAGTTAGTGTCTCAGGCAAGGAAGGGGAGGTGAGGCCGGAGCCACTGCGGGGACCCTCCTGGCTGTGGTTAGTTCTGTCTCTTCCCTTCCCCACACTGGCGACATGGAGACAGGCGGGTGGGTCAAGTTGTTTCAGGACAGAAAAATAACCAGCAGTCAGCCCTTGGGCTCACACCTGAGCTTCTGGTCAGTCCCCCTCGGCTGAACCCGCTTCTTGTGAATAGAGTAGATGATGCCCAGGTGGGGTCACTGAGAGAGTGGGACTGGAGAAGGGATTGCTGAGCAGCTCACTCATGGGCACTCTCACCTCCTTTCCCTGAAGCAGGCCTGACTTTGTAGAAAATGCTCATTTCGCCAAGTCATACCATGAGGGGTGTGGGAGCCTTGACCAGAGCTGTTCTGGGGCTTAGGGTCTCAAAAAGCAAGGTTCCTGTCCCCTGTGATTGCCTTGCCCCAGACCCCTCTGTCTCCAGAACCAAGAGTGTCAGGGCGGATGATGGTGTGTAGCTCAGAGGAGGCGGATAAGGGGGCTGTAGTGATTTTGAAACCTTAAGGTATTATAAAATAGATCATCCTTCCCGGAAGCCACGGCCTTCTGTTTTTAAACACAGGCGTTTCTAGGCCAAATTTCTGGGGCTAGCTGTTATACTCACCTCCTCTATGACTCAGACTTGATTGCCTAAGAGGGTCACAATCTCTGGTACAAAATTCTGAGAAGGGTCCCTCCCAGCAAATCCACATCCACCCAGGTCTTGTACACAAGCACCTCTCAAACTTTAATGCCCAAATATATCCTCTGGAGATTTTGGTGAAAGGCAGTCTGGCTTGTGACCCAAGACTCTGTGTCTCATAAAGCCTCCTGGTGCTGCAGCAGCTGCTGCTGCTGCTGCTCTGAGAACTACACTTTAAAAGGCAAGGTTGTAGACTCTCTAGTGACTGCTAGTGGACATTTCTTAGTTATGGTCTGTCATTTTCAAAACCTGACCCCACAATTCCAGACACACTAGTTAGAAAGCTCAAATGAATTGTCATTTGTTACAGGATCTCACCACAAGTGTGCCTTCCCTTGAACAGGTGAGGGTAGAAGTTTCTATTTCTGTTTCTCTTTGTTTTGCTCTTATTAATAACCTACTACACACAGAACTTCATTTTAGATAAAATCCTGGCCAAGACATGAACAGGTGTGTAAGTAACTCTGTGGACAGTCGGATTTGCTTTCATCTGGGTTCCTGGTGGTGAATGATATCTCCGTGTTTAGAGAGCACCTCTCAGTTTGATGTGGCAGTTTTTACTGTGGTTATGACTTTCAACATACTTCCTGCTTTTCTTGCAAAACAGAGAAGACTCACTCCTCTGTGGGAGTCCACAGCCCAAATGATTGCCGGTTTCTTCGAGGGCTGGAGCAGGGCTTGTGGGGAATTGCTGACCTTCAGTGTGTGAGGTCTTTGGTCTTTTTCTATGTGAACATCAAGGTTAATCTATGTGTACTTTGCCTTCTGTTGAAGCAAGTTATTGCAATGCTGTTGGAGGAACATGAGGTTCTCAGCACTTCTTAGCTTCAGATATCAAGGGAGATTCTTGTCCAACAACAACAGAAAATAGAGCCCAGCCATTTTTGTCATCAAGATTGTCAGGGTCACATGATCTCAATGGCAATGCTCACACTTGCTAGTAATTTGGATTCATAAGCTTTAGAGTGAAACAGGATCTGAGAATCCTTAAAGCTAACTCCTCACTGCTTCAGAGGTGCAAACTGCTGATGAGAAAGATGCCAATCTTGGCCGGGCGCGGTGGCTCAAGCCTGTAATCCCAGCACTTTGGGAGGCCGAGACGGGTGGATCACGAGGTCAGGAGATCGAGACCATCCTGGCTAACACGGTGAAACCCCGTCTCTACTAAAAAGTACAAAAAACTAGCCGGGCGAGGTGGCGGGCGCCTGTAGTCCCAGCTACTCCGGAGGCTGAGGCAGGAGAATGGCGTAAACCCGGGAGGCGGAGCTTGCGGTGAGCAGAGATCCCGCCACTGCACTCCAGCCTGGGTGACAGAGCCAGACTCCGTCTCAAAAAAAAAAAAAAAAAAAAAAAAAAGAAAGATGCCAATCTGGTTCTTATTCTTTTTTTTTTTTTTTTTTTTTTTTTTGAGATGGAGTCTTGCTTTGTTGTCCAGGCTGGAATGCAGTGGTATGATCTCGGCTGACTGCAACCTCCACCTCCTGGGTTCAAGCGATTCTCCTGCCTCAGCCTCTGGAGTAGTTGGGATTACAGGTGCGTGCCTCCACACCCAGCTAACTTTCGTATTTTTAATAGAGATGGAGTTTCATCATGTTGGCTAAGCTGGTCTTGAACTCCTGACTTCAAGTGATCCACCTGGCTCGGCCTCCCAAAGTTGGTTCTTATTCTTTTGTTGCTTATTTGTTTCTTGTTTCTCTCTGAAAGTGTTTAGGATCTCCTTAGCTTGTTGGTGCTCTGAAATTCCAAGAGGTTATTTCTATGGATAACTTTGTTCACTGTGCTCAGTGCTTGGGGTCTTTCAATCCAAAGCTTGTATCTTTCTTCAGCTCTGGCAGATTTTCTTCCATTGTTTCTTTGATAATTTTCTGCTTTCTGTTTTTCCTCTCCTCCTTTTCTGAAATTCCTGCAATGTAAATGTTGATCCACCTAAATTGACCCTATGTATTTTTTTTTCTCCAATTACCCATTTTACTTTGGTCATTTTACTCTGTATTCTGCAAGTTATTCTTGAATTTTTAATGTATTTTTTTCTGTCTTTGACTTTTGGTTTCAAAAAAATTTCATGTATTTGTGATAATAAAAAGTAAATATATTTTAAAAGGGATTTAGAACAAACTCTTGGTTTCCAACTGCTCCTTTTTAATAGAAGATGGATTTTTTTTTTTTTTTTTTTTTTTTTTTTTTCTGAGATGGGGTCTCGGTCTGTCACCAGGCTGGAGTGCAGTGGCGTGATCTGGGCTCAGTGTAACATTCATCTCCCAGGTTCAAACGATTCTCCTGCCTCAGCCTCCTGAGTAGCTGGGACTACAGGTACGCATCATCACACCCAGCTAATTTTTGTATTTTTAGTAGAGACGGGGTTTCACCAGGTTGGCCAGGATGGTCTCGATCTCTTGACCTCATGATCCACCTACCTTGGCCTCCCAAAGTGTGGGTTTTGTTTTATGGATGTATCATCTTGGTTCTCCAACAGGATAATTAGAGTTTAATGTTTTTACTTAGTTCTCTTTTCTTCCCTTAGTTCTACCTCTTCCAAGTTCATTTGTTCTGTTGACTTATCTTGGTCCGTTTCTTTTCCCGAGTGAATGGTATTTTTGGCAGCTCATTTCTATTTATACATTCTAGGTTGGGTGGTTAAGTTGAAGTAAATGGGGGACTGGGGTTCTTCTCTGAATGAGAAGATGGGACTATGAGCTTTCTGGGTGTGGAAGGGTGATGGGTAAACCTTGCTTTCTTCTGTGAGAGTGGGAGAAGTCAAACCAATTCAAGGAGACCCCTGCTCTAAGATGTTACTCCCATGTTGGATGCCTTAGCCCCTTACAGTCAGCTTTCATTTGCTTTTTAAAAAGATTATTTCTCAAGGGTGCAAGGGTGGTAAGGGATAAAAGACTACACATTAGGCAAAGTGTACTGCTTGGATGACAGGCGCACCAAAATCTCAGAAGTTACTACTAAAGAATCTATCCCTGTAACCAAAAACCACCTGTTCCCCAAAAACTATTGAAACAAAATAAAAATAAAAAAGTCTTATTTCTCCAGCTTTTAAGGGAAAAGTTGCCATTTTCTGCCCATGGGATTAGGGAGAGGTGAGATGGTGAAGGCCAGTTTCCATAGTAGTTTAGGTCCAGTCATTCCATCAATCACTTCCTTTTATGCTCACTGTGGTCTTTTTACTTGCCAACCTCCAGAGGCTCTAACATGAAGGACATCACCCCCTGCCACTGCCCTCACCAATAACTTCCACTTCTATTGCAACCCCAAAATGTGCTCTGAGCATCTGGGAAGCTAAAAATTAGCCTTACTCATCAACTTCCTTAAAATTGGGGCTTTAAGTAATACTTTTCAGAATCTGTCCACTCAGCTTCCAGTCTATATCCCTCTGTTCCAGCTCCACCCCATTTCCATCCTTATGGTTTCTGGGGGAAGCCATTTGAATATGCCACGTATTTTCCAGTTCTGCTTTTGACCGCATTTTGCAAAGTAGCATATGGCATGATGCTTGTTCCTTCTTTGGTTTGGAAGACTTTTACCTGTTTTCTCAAAACAAACAAAAGAACAAAATTCTCTGGTGTGTTTTGGATTTGGTGGGAGGGAGAATTTTGAATCTGCTTTAAGTCCCACATCTTTCTCTGCCACCTCACATGATTAATATCAAGAAGCACAGACAACTCTCATGTTTCCCACTTTCACTGGAAAAAAAAAAAAAAAAACCACCAACCTTGCTTGTTTTGGTTCCATTTTGTTTTGTTCTGTTTGCTTTTAATAGCTGTTCACATGAATGTATTAGCCTGGATGGGATCTCGATTTGACCTAGAGTCATACTAGGTGGCTGAGAGGACACTAGCCTGCTTCCTCTCGACTATGAGATGACGTAGTGGTCAGCCTTCAGGGTCTGGGTTTTCCTCAGGAGGGTCCTTGCTCTGGGTCTGAAAAGTGGCAGAGTCCATTTTCAGTCCAAGGCAGGATGACATGAAAGAGAGAATCAAGGATGTGGACCTGATTGCCTGGAGACCTGTGTTATAGTCCCACCTGGCCTGCTGATCAACTGTGCAGGCTGGGGCAAGTGGTAGCCTCTCCCCAGCTTCATTTTCCTCCTGTGTAAAATAAGTGGGTGGGTCCTGATGTCTGCCAGGTTCCTTTTACATTCTAAAACTCCATGATTCCTTATAAAGTAGGCTTCTAAAGAGCAAGTAAGGGCAGAAGAGGATGTGAAGGGGAAGAATAATTAATATCTACATTCAGCTCTAATTTGGTTAGTATGGTTTCATTAATAATGGAAATAACAACAATTGCCATTGACCAAGAGTATTTGTGTTTCTGTTTCAGAGACAATATCTGCTCTTGGAGTCACTGCCACCAAGGGGATTAACTTTACCTGGAATATGGACTGGGAGCTCAAGCCAAAAGCATGGACAAGGGAGTCCCAGATTACAGGATACTATCATGACTCTTCTATAAATATAAACTCCTGTTAGATAAATTGATAAGATGCACTCTGGTTAGCTATTGCTGTTACAAACCACCCCTAACAGTGGCTTAAAGCAATAACAACCTAGGGTTGGCTGGGTTCAGCCAGGTGGTTCTTACGTGGTCTATCATTAAGGTGCAAAAAGATAGTGGCTGGGTTAGGGCCATTCTGAAGAGTTATTCATTCACAGGTCTAGAACCTGGGCTGAGAGAACTCAAACAGCTGGAGGATCTATCTGTCTGTCTATCTATCTATCTATCTATCTATCTATCTATCTATCTATCTATCTATCAATCAATCATCTATCTACAATCTTCTATCTATCAATCATCTATCTTTTGACCCCCTCCATGTGATCTCTCCCCAAAGTGGCTCCAAAATAACTAGACTTCTTACATGACAGCTGGAACCTTGGAGTAACTTTCCTAAAGAGACACTGGTAGAAGCTGCATGATCTTTTCTAATCTAACTTCAGAAGTCACACTTCTACAACATTCTGTTCATTAAGGCAGCCACAAGGGCCTGCCCAAGTTCAAGACGTGAGGATACTGACTCTGTCTCTTAATGTGTAGAGTGTCAAATAATTTATAAGCATGTTTCAAAAACCACTAGAAGTTGCAAGAATGAATCAATTGGTGTTGACTAATATCAATATAATACACTTACAAAATGAATTATTGCAAGATTTAAAATTTGTAAACTCTGATAGTCACCTAATGACCATCTCACTAAGTATTTCCAGAGGTGCCCACCACTAGATTTCCAGCCTGAGTGCTGCCCTGGCCTAAGCAGAAACCTCAGTTATACATTGGAGTAGGCAATGGAGAGTCAAGACGACCTGATTCTGTCAAGCAGAATCATGTGACCTTTGATAAATCACGTTAGCTTCCTGGGCCTCGTGTTTCCCTGCATAGTGGAGATACTAGCCCTGCCTTACCTATGTTGAAGAATTGGGATGAGACTCAGATAAGAATGTACTTTATAACTGCAAGCTGTTCTACAAAGGAAGAGAATGCTCCCTCCTGTTTCTTGCCTCTTCTGAACACTGGTGAAGCCATGAGGCCTTAAGTACTTTGTCACATTAAAGGTTAACCCTTCAGGAATCTTCTGTTACACGTTTCTTTCCAATAGCCCTGGGTTCTTATGGTGTCCACTGGTGCCTATTTACTGGGTTCTTCTGGGAGGGATGGAGGATTTGGCTTTTCCCCCATGTGACCTGACTGTTGGCAATCACCTCTGTGTGCATTTTTTTTTGTTTTTTGAGATGGAGTCTTGCTCTGTAGCCCAGGCCGGATCTCGGCTCACTGCCATCTCCGCCTCCTGGGTCCCAGTTCAAGCAATTCTGCCTCAGCCTCCTGAGTAGCTAGGATTACAGGCACGTGCCACCATGCCCAGCTAATGTTTGTATTTATAGTAGAGATGAGGTTTCACCATGTTGGCCAGGCTGGTTGAACTCTTGACTTTGTGATCCTCCCGCCTCAGCCTCCCAAAGTGCTGCGATTATAGGCATGAGCCACCACGCCCGGCCCTGTGTGCTCTTTATTTTGGGATGGCTTTTCTAGTCCACAGGGAGGATCTTCCCTACAACTGACAGCATAAGGCTGGGTTCAAGGGGTGAAATGGACAGTGCTCTGGGACCCACTGGATTTGGGCTGGGAGACCAAATGCCTGGTGGCAGAAAAGCTAATGTGAAACTGACAGAAGAGAAATTTCTTTACCGACTCTCCAATCTACACGGCTAACACAGACTTGCTTTTCTTTTAAAGGACCCAAGTTGACTTCTTTTCAAAACATTTAAAATATTTAGTCAGAGACAGTTCAGCCTCTCAGTGCTTCCTCTTTAGCAGAGAAGATCCAGAAACACCTGTCATAGGCACAACCTATGGATTTATAAAGGAAGAAAAACATGCGGCGGATGGATTAAATTATCTGACAGTGGAGGGGCATGGCCATAAATGTTTTTGTTTCTCTAACCATTGCAGTCCATTGTCCTGCGTTGAGCTTCCTTTCCCATTCTTTAAGGATATTTGGTCAGCTCCCATGGCTTTCCAGTGACTTCCGAATATAGAAGGGACAGGTTCAGCCCAGGGCAGCACAGGTTAAAGCCCAGTCTCCTACACAATTTAGCCCTTGCTTCATCCTCTGCCTTAAGCACCTGCCAGACTTTTTCCCTTGGAGGGAACATGGTCTTCACTGCCCCACTGGCTTGATTCCTTGGGATTGGGCAGTGGGGAGAAAGAGGAGGAGGGAGACACAATCTCTAACTTCCTGGTGGGGCTGCAGCCTTCTCTTTGTGACTGTCTCCTGTTCCCACCCAGAGACTGGGGCTGTGTGGAGGAGCTCTCAAAGCCCGCCTCTGTACACTCCCTGATGTGGTTCTGCTCAGGTCTGATCCTGGCCAGACCTCACTCAGCTCCCAACCCACTGCTTCTTATTCTGCAGGGTTCTCCTTTCTAGGTGGCCAGACTTTCTGGGTGAGGTCCTGGCAAGATGGTGCAAGTGCAGCTGCTTTCTGTGATTGTCCAACTGGTCTGTAGGAGACTCTTGCATTCTTGTCTCCTAATGCTGGAAAAGCAGGCTGCTGCAGGACCACCCCCTTGCAAGTTATTCCTGCTCCTTCTCCAATTCATCCTCTTTTTCTCAGAGTCCTCCCTCCTCCCCTGCTTAAATAGCCCCATGCCTAAACAGACTCCAGCTAGGGAGCAAGATATCAATCTTCTTTCTCAAAGCCACCTCCTAAATGCACAAGAGATTCTCTTGAAGCCCCTACTCACATGGCCTAGGGGAGTGAAGGGATGGAGGTGATCAGGAGAACTACCTCTTCTACTAGAGAGGAAAAGCCACAGCACTCTCCCCTATGACTTCCTACTCTTAATATTCTCTTTTCTCTCTAAGTATCAGAAAAGTTCAACTTCCTCTGAATTAACCAAGGAAGCAGTAATTGTTTCCCCACTTGTTTGTTTCTTGATGCCCTTTGGTTCACAGCAGCCAATTCTCAGGCAGCAAGAGAAGTGGCTGTCAATATCCTGCTACAGACACATGGTCAGTGAACATTGGAATAAGTGATGAGCCTCACTAACAATCAGGGCTATGAAAATTAAGAGAGGAAGAGGATTCTTTTCAACCTATCAAATTGGTTTAAAATAAATGCTTATATCCAAGCTTAATAAATCTCTGTGTGTGTGTATAAGTGCATAGGTGTGTATATAAGTGGGTGTGTGTGTAAGTGTTTATGTGTGTGTGTAAGTGTGTAAGTGTGTGTATGAGCATTTGAGTTTATGTGTGTAAGTGTGTGTGGAGTGTGTGTGTGCATTTGGGTATAAGCACATGTAATGGGGCACGTGAGTGTATCAGGGAACAAGCCAGTGCTGGTCAAGAGGGGCTGCTGGTGATACTGATGGGGAACAGTCATCGCCACACACCACTGCTGAGAGTTGAAACAGTTCCTATCGATGGAAAGTCATTTGTCAATACCTATAGGAACCTTAAAATGTGCAAACACTATAACCCAGAAATTCCACTTATCTTAAGGAAAAGTCATGGCCAGTCACTGCAGTGATGCTTAGAATAGCAAACTTGACCCTTAAATGCTCAACTCTAGGGGACTATGAACAAATCAAGAACAGCAGTTTGTGTAGTGCTTGTATGTGCTAGACACTGTGTTAAGCGCTTCCCATATATTTGATATTCCACAACAACCTAGTGAGAAAGGTACTATTGATATCACCATTTTACAGATAAGAAAACTGAGCTCAGAGAAGTTAAGTGATTTGCCCAAGTTCATCCAGCCAAGATTTCAACTCAGGCGATCCAACCCCAGAACGCACACTGTTAATCATCATGCTCTACTGCCTCAAATAGACTGGTCTCTGAACACCAACATGATGTTCTAGAAGAACGTGGGAAAAATATACATCATCTGACTTAAGGGGACAAAGCAGGTTACAAAGCAATGCATTCAGTCTGACCATTAATTTCTTTCTTTTAAAGTCTATAAAAATGCACAAGACAGAGAATGGAAGGATGTCTACCAAAATGAGAATATTTGTGATTTTAATTCAAAACAGCTTTATTGAGTTTTAATTCACATAACATACAATTCATCCAGTTAAAGTACAGGAATACCTTGGAGATATTGCAGGTTCAGTTTCAGACCACTACAAGAAAGCAAATATTATAGCAAAGTAAATATCACAATAAAGTGATTCACAATAATTTTTTGGTTTCCCATTTCATATAAAAGTTCTGTTTATATTATACTGTAGTCTATTAAGTATGCAATAGCATTATGTCTAAAAATGCACATTTTTTCATTAAAAATATTTTATTGCCTAGAAATGCTAACAATCATCTGAACCTTCAGTGAGTTGTAATCTTTTCACTGATGGAGGGTCTTGTCTTGATGCTTATGGCTGCTGAAAGATCAGGGTGGTGGCTCCTGAAGAATGAGAATATTACATAAACTTAGTTGATAAATCAGAGGCAAAGTTTGAGAGGACAGACTTTAATTTTAAAAGAAGTGCTGCTATGGGTAAAATGTTATCAACCAGAATCACATGCTGTAGAGTGAAATGGTATGAAAGAACGAGTTGATGGATTTGGCAAACTTCCCTGTTATCTAACTTTAAGATGTTTCCACAGCTACCTCATTCTTCTGAAAATTTTTTTAAAAACTATTGCATTCAGGCTGGGCAACACGGTGAAAACCCATCTCTACAAAAAATACAAAAATTAGCCAGCCATGGTAACATGCCTGTAGTCCCAGCTACTCAGGAGGCTGAGGTGGGAGGATCGCTTGAGCCCAGGTGGTCAAGGCTACAGTGAGCCCAGATCATGCCACTGCACTCCAACTTGGGTGACAGAGTGAGGCCCTGTCTCAAAAAAAAAAGTATTGCAGTTATTTAGTTGTCCAGTTGACATGAGGATGTCATGGAAGCAAGGCAAACACAGGCTCTGGGCTGGGAAGGGTTGGAGGTGGGCAGGATCAGAGGCGATTGGGGATGGCAGGAAAGCAGGAAGACCCCATGAAAGAAAGAGGGGACATTTGCATTGGGCCTTGAAATGGTACAAAATTAACAAGAGAAGACTTAATGATGGGTTTGAGCTGGTTCTAAAAGCATCCTCTTTTCCTAGAGTCATACTCTTCCCTCTGTGTCTGTTTTTGAGCCTCTATGCTGCCGAGTGGAGTCACTTCTCTTGGCAGGTGGATTGGGGATGCAATGGAGTGATCTTCACAATAGATTGAGGGCTCCTTTGGTCTTTGTGAGAGTGAGTTTCCTCCTGCTGAAGTCACTGCAGGCTCCAGGACACCTGTGACTTGAGGTGGAGGATGGGATGCTGCAGGCAATTTCTGTGGGTTGCAGAAGCAACTTTGGAAACGTTTGCAAGTTTCTATTACTGGAAATGACTGCATGCCATGCAGCAATGGGGTAGTTTAGATGTCAAGAAGGGGCCCCACCAAACAGACGCTGTGCCCCACAAAAAGAACCCGTGAGGACAGTCAGTTTCACACCTGGCCAGGCACTTCCTATGCATGGAGTTCTCACAAGAGCAGAGAGAACACCAAATTAAATAGGGCAAGTTTCTTGAAAGAACCTTCCATCTAATTCTCCCAGAAAAGCAGTCCCCACCTCCCGGTCTTGAAGAAATTTCCTTTGTGTTGGTCTTTGGTCCTGGCCAGCTTTCTAATTGTTTCCCTCTAGAAATTTGAAAGGCAGCTGACTGTGGAATTTCCCACAGAATTTGGGGAAGGAGGCCCATGCCTCCCCCATATCTCAGTGCCTCTTCATCACCCATACAAGAGTAAATATAAAAATTGAACTTTCCCAGTGGTTAAATGGAAAGAACCCCTCGCCTTTCTTTTCTTAGAACATTCCCGTGGGATATCTAGTGTTTATGAATCCTTCTTCTGTCCCTTTGATATGTTTGCAAATATTTGTAAAGGCTAAGAAAGACTTGTCAGCTTTACAATCTGGGAATGCTTTACAGGTCTGGGAGCCATCTCTTTGATATAAAAACATCAAGGAAGACAGTGTCCCTACTTCCTGGTCATCATGAGAGTTTGGTCTTGGCACTCTGCTTCAAGCTGTAACTACTGCCTGTCATGGAGGCAAAGGCAATTCGGATATAGGCAATTAGCAGGCTAATTAGCAGGTGAACATGGATGAATGATAAAAGAATGCAGAGAAAATGGTGCTGCCAAATCCTACAGGAAGACAAGTTGCTGTTAATCCTGAGCACAGATATGTAATGGATGGTAACTGTTTGGTGGTATAAACATTTGTTTTGTTTTTGTCATCTCATCAGCGGGCTACCTGCCATGCACTTTGTAATCTGGTTTAATGCTTACTCAATAATAAAGCTGTTGTCTTTCTTTTCTACCTATTGTGGAGAAGATTCTCTAGGTTTGCAGGATTTTTAATTTTTCCCAATACCTCCAAGCACCAGCAAGTGCTCATGATCTTGCACTAGTAATGCCAACTTGTGGGAAGTTCTCCAACACACCATGCTTCATGCTTTTAAACATGTCACTTCCTCTCCCTACAGTTCCCTTTCTCTGTCCATCTTCCTGGACCAGCCCTAGTTCCCAACTTCCTAGTCCTCTGTGAGTAGGACTGTGTGGTCCTTGCCCTGGCAGTCTCTTCCCAGGCTGGGAGCAGCTCTCTGTAATGGAGGCGCTCTCTCTCTTTTTTTCTCCTGGGCCATGCACACAGTGCTTCAAGGCCTCCCAGGCCTGGGCCAGCTGGCCCAGGGTCACGATGCTGCCATTCTATTGGATTGAAGAATCCCTTCAGACAGGGCCCTGGTCATATATAAATGAGGTACCATCCTGGCCATCCCCCTCCCTGGGCCAGCAAGTAGCCTGGGGGTGTGATTTGTGTCTCTCCCTCCTTTGGCAGGAAGCTGCTGTGCATGGCTGTGTAGAAAGGCCACATCAGCTCCCTGCTGTCACCTTTGGTGGCCCTTCAAAGTCAGTGGTGACTCACTACCCCAGTGTTCTCTACGTAAGATTTCTAAGCCAGCCTTGGCTCTTTCCAGGGTTCTGGCTGGTGTGGTTGGTAAATAAGATGGAGGGAAGGTGAAACAGAAGCATCTAGAGGCTCCTGTGGTCCTTTCACTGCTCTCCTTTGTTACCAATCCTATCTGGATACCCAGAGAGGAACCAGGACTGCTTTTCTCAGCTGAAAGTTTTTCTTCTGATTTTGACACACCCAGCAGGCTTCTTGCTGCCCACAGAAGTGCATTGGTGTTAATGATCCTGAGAAACCTCAACCCCCTCTCTTCACACTGTCAGGGGGCGTAAGCTACTAGGATAACTCACAACATGGCCTGACTCCAAATTTTTCATATTTGGCTTTGAAGTGGGCCACAGGGATAGGACCATGGGGTTGTCTGGTGTTTGGGGCACATCAAAGTCATCAAAAAGGAAGAGGTCAAACTCTTGAGTGTTGATGGAGAAACGTTTTCACTTCCTGGACACACTCCTTTTATTTACTCTTTCCTGAAGACAGAAAAGAAATCAACTCCCCCAGTTTATTGCTTCTTTAAAAAGAGAACTTCCCTCCAAGATTCTGGTGATTGGTTTGCTAATTTTTCTGCAATGAAAGAAATTAAGATGATGAAACACTTAAAATTTTAAACAGGCACACACCTTATTTTGTATAATATCTCCTGGAATAACAGTTTCTGGGGAAGGAATTCTTTTTCAAATACAGTAGGAGGGCTTTAATATTTAACTGAAGTTTGTAATGCCTCTGTTGGAGGAGAACACTTTCAAGCATAATAAAATTATTGATTTAATAACTTCTTCATTTTGGAAGTTCAGATTTTTGCATAGGTATTGTATTTTAGTGCTTTAAAATAATAATAAAGTGGTCTGGTACAGCATCCTAAATCTTTAATTTTTAACTTTGCCTTATGATTATAAAAGTAATATATGTCCAAGGTATCTTTTTTCATAAATAAGTTTTAATTTTACTGTATTCAAATGTATTAATCTTTTCCTTTATGGTTTGTATATTTAATGTCTCCTGGTGGATTGCACAAATGGATGCAATATTCTCTTTCTGGGTTTTCATGACTGTGCATCGTGCCTTGGTATCTCCTCCTGTCTAGATGTGGAATCTATTTCCACTCTTTTGAATTTCTACAACTGCTTTGGCTAAACGAATGTGGAAGTGATGCTATGCCAGTTCTAAGCACAGAGGCCTTCCATGATTTTGCTCTGTTTTGGAACTCTGCCAGCCACCATGTAAATGACCTCAAGGTAGCCTACTGGATGGTGAGATGTATGACTCAGACTCCCCTGTTGCCCCAGCTAATAGCCAGTTCCCAGCTAAACTGGAAGCTGGCCATAGTTGCATGAGTGAAACCACGAGAATTGCCGTGCTGAGTTCAGCCTAAATTGCTGACTTGTAGAATCATCAGCAATGACAAATGTTTATTACATTAAGCCCCTAAGTTTTGTACTGGTTTGTTAGGCAGAAATATTTAAATGATATCTGTCCTCTTGAAGAGAGTCCTTCCTACTTTACGATTATAGAATGTGAGGAACACTCACCAGTCCAAACACAAAGAATGGACTTGGAGACACGAAGAACAGCAGAAGCGAGACTTTTAAAGGCGGTCTTGCGAGATTGGGTGTCTAGTAGGCAGGTACACCTGGGGCAGTTACAACAGGTAATTTATCCCCTAGCACGCAAGTCCCTCTCCCAGTTCCTCATTGGTTGAATACTATGGGGTTACAATCTTCCCGGATGTTGCCTAAATTTCACTATCCCCCTTATAAGGTATACCCTGTCCTCTTCCCCACTTAAGTTTCCATTTCCCAATAATGAAACTTTCTTCCCTTTTATGGGCTGACCCCTCCTCTACATTCTGTCCACTTATTGTGACTTTCTAGGTGTATGAGCCATGCAATTTGTCACATTCGCAGGCTGGCTGCCAGTACTTAAATTTATGCCTTGAAAATGGATCATTTAAAATATTTTCTTATAGATTCCCTCCTCTTTTCTATTTACTTCCTTTGGTCTCAATTTCATTGAAACCCTTTTGGTCCTTGAATCACTTTAGAAGTTGTTTACTTTCTTCCTTATAGTAGAGTGAGTTTAATTTGGATTCTACTAGTAGCAGATTATTTTGCTGGTAAGGCATGGGCATTTGTTTACTAATAGCTGCTTTAATTAATCTCTGTGCTAGTCCCCTCACACAAGGGATAATACACCATCCCACTGCTGTTAAGACTCCTCCTACAATTATGAGAGATGTAAGGATTAAAGCCTTTTTATTTTTCAAACCAACCTTTTAGCCAACCCATAAATGCTTTATTAATGCCAGCATTTTGTGCCAGTTTGTTGGCTAGAGTTGTCAGTCCTTGTAAAGTTTTTGTGATGGTCCCATCTGGGGCAGTATTGCTGGGAATGAAAGTACATTTCCTACCCAGCATAACATATATACCCCCTTTTTCTGCTGGTATTATGTCTAGTGAAAGCCTGTTTTCCCAGGCCATTTGGCTGGTGGCGTTTCATGGGCTAACCACCCCTTTGAGGGTGTCCCAAGTATAACTGATGAATCTCTGTTGATTATAATAGATGTAGTTGATCCAATTCACATTCTTATTAATAGTTGACCACCAGAAGAGTGTTCACTTAAACTCAGCCGCTATTTGGTTTTGGGCCTTAAATTGACTAGGCACCCCACTAGGGACTCCTATTGAGTCAACACATATATTGAGATTAAAAGAATTTGTCAAGTCTCTCTGGTTTTGGTGGCCGTGCGTATTTTGGGGTATCTTATGGAATGCCAGGGTGAAGGGAATGGCCAATTTGACTATAGCACAAGTCCCGGTCCAATTGGAGGGTAACAGGTTATGGAGGTTCCTTTTCCTGCAATACCACCAGACATCAGCCCAGGGTATATGAGGGCTGAGTAGTTGCCATTGCCTGACTCACCAGTGATGTTTAGGATGTGGGTACAAGTTGAGAGTTCTACCACGGGCTTATTGAATTCTGCCACCTGCCTAGAGAAGCAAGAGGAGTGGTTCATATTTCCTACAGAGAACAAGGGGATTGCTCTTGGATCTGACCTCGGCAATGTGGGAAAGAGCAATGAGAGACTCTTACAAGTCTCATTTCCTCATGCATCTTCGTTTTGGTATAGAGCCAACATTCAATGCATTCCTTCAAGATCGGTATCCCGTCCTGGGGGAAATGGAACCACCTGTGCCTGAGGTTGTCACGCAGCACACGAGTAGCAGTTACTGTTGTTGAGGGCTTGTATGGAAAATTTGACCTATTTCACCCAGGCATTCACATCCCTGTACTCTGTTTTAAGTTTTAAGGGTTGCCTTAAATCCTTTACCTCAATTATTTTTACTCTTTTAGGGTTATTATTTGGTGGACTAAAGTGTTTATTACGGTTTGGGGTTGGAGTAGTCCCAGGCAAATGGGAGGTTGAGTTCTTGATTAGGTTGAGAACAAATTGCCCTAGGGGGATCTTTCCTTGTGATGTCTGCTCCTAACCCATATACCCGAGATGCTACTTTTGGTTCTTCGTTTAGAACATCTGGATTGTCAATGGTGCTGAGTATAGGATTGCATTCTAAATTCTGACAGTTATTTGGCAAGGAGCCCTTCCCTTGGACAACTGTAGTTTATTCTTTAAGGGTTTCCAGCTCAGAGTTACCCACCCCATGTTTACTGTTCAACCCTGAAATTGATCAGTTTACCATACATCATCCCAGCTGGGGCAGGATGAAGCCCTACTGTAACCTGTATCTGGTTTAGGACAAATATATTTATTCACCTGCAAGAGTAGTCTCTGATTTTCTGAATTCCCACAGAGTAAGACCTGGCAAGCATCAAATCTTATAGTCTGGGGTGTTAGCGTCTTGGTTACATTAATTACCAACATAATTGGGTAGGGAGAAGTCCCTGCCATTTTACGTTTTGGGCTTTTGCTCTTTGTATAGTAGCCTATCCCAGCCATATTAACTTCCAGAAATGGGGCCAGCCCATTTTTTCTTTTTAGATTTTTCTCAAAGTTAACTTTAAGGGTTTCTCAGCTGACCCGTACACTTTCCACTGGTCTTTTTCCCCTCTCTTCTGGGGTCTCTTTTACCAGTCCCGTGACTTGAGTATAGTGAGTCCACCCCTGTTCAGCTGCTTGCACGGCCATCTCAGTGGTCAGGAGCACTTGATAGGGACCTTCCCAGCTTGGGCGGTGCTTGTCTTCTTTTCAAGTCTTAATCAGCACCAACTTGCCAGGCTGGAAGTGGTGAACCATGAATTTAAGAGGCAGAGTTTGAGTCAGAAGTCCTTTTAACTTGAGGGATGACAGGGTGGAGGATGTGGCCAGTATATAATTTCTTAAGAATTGATCCTTGGTTTCCATAGTAGGGAGATTTGTAGCTCTGCCTAAATATGGGAGCCCATGTAATAACTCAGGAGGACAATCCTAAGTCTTTTCTTGGGGCTGTCCTAATCCTAAGGAGTATATTGGGAGATATTTAGTCCAAGGCATTTTTGTTTCTAAGATTAGTTTGGTGATATGCTTTTTGAGAGTTTGATTCATTCTTTCTACCTTTCCAGAGGAAGGGGGACATTATGGGGTATGATAATCCCATCTAATTTGTAAACCTTCCATAATTCCCCTTAACATCCTTGAGGTAAAGTGGCTCCCATTGTTTGAATCCGTATTTTCCACCAGACCAAATCTAGGCACAATCTGTTTTAATATTATTTTGACCACATTCCCGGTGGTGGCTGTTGGAGGGGAAAGGATTCCACCCAGCCAGAAAGGTAATCTATGATCACCAGTAAATAATTTAGTTTTCCTACTTTGGGCATTTCTGTGAAACCTACTTGAATGCTTTGAAATGGTCTTAGTCTGGGAGGTTTTCCTCCCGTGGACTGTTTTCTAACTACCTTTATGTTTATCCTTTGGCAAATTACACAACTTCCACATACTTGTCTAGTGAGGGTAAAATTCCTATAGTATTACATTACAGAGAGCCTGGGGTCCCCAGCTGACTCCCTTTGTGTAATATAGACATTAGTTCTCTCATCAGGGGTTTGCTGATTATTTCTCTCCCATCAGGAAGTACTCATTTCTCATTTTTAGTTTAAGTGACCCCTAGTCTGTCTAATTCTTCCTTCTCCTCTCTGGTAAACTGGGGCCTTCATACTACCTTAGGAATGTCTGGGATCTGGCTAAATAGTATAATTTGTTCCTCCAGGGAGTCTTGCCTAGCAGCTTTATCTGCAAGTCTGTTTCCTGCAGCTTCTATAGTGTTCCCTTTCTGATGACCATTTACATAAAGTATGGTTACCTTTGCTGGAAGCAGGAGGCTTTTAAAAACCTGTTTGGCCAGTTCCCCATGCACCAATTATTTTTCCCTGCTATTTATTAGGACTTGCTTTGTTCAGATTTTTCTAAAAGTGTGTACCACCCCATAAACGTATTTAGAATCAGTATATATAGTGCCTTTTTGGCTTTTGAGTTTCAGGGCCTGGTTAAAAGCATATAATTCACAAGTTTGGGCCCAGTAGCCATTAGGTAATCTACCTTTCTCACATAAGGAGTGTTTATTTTCATGAAGGACAGCATAGCCAGTATTTTTTTTTGCCATCCATCATTGGGATGACCCACCCACAAACAGCCTTGTCCCATCATGTAGTGGAGCTTCCCTGAGGTCTGGTTTAACTTTGGTTTGCTGTTCTATGATATCTAACAGTTACAGTCTCATGTCTCTTTGTTTTCCTCTCCTTTCCATAGGAAACTGGCTGGATTCAGGCAAGTATTTGTTGTTACAACCAATCATCTTCTAGTAATATGGCTTCATATTTTATAATCTGAGAATCTGTTAACTATCTCCTGGCTTTTCAATTTAATACATTCCTGACCTGGTGTGGGGTGCTTACTGTCATGTGTGTCCGTGTGAAGAGACCACCAAACAGGCTTTGTGTGAGCAATAAAGCTTTTTAACCACCTGGGTGCAGGAGGGCTGAGTCCGAAAAGAGAGTCAGTGAAGGGAGATAAGGCTGGGGCCGTTTTATAGGATTTGGGTAGGTAAAGGAAAATTACAGTCAAAGGGGGGTTGTTCTCTGGCTGGCAGGAGTGGGGGTCACAAGGGACTCAGTGGGGGAGGTTTTTGAGCTAGGATGAGCCAGGAAAAGGACTTTCACAAGGTAATGTCATCACTTAGGGCAAGGACCGGCCATTTTCACTTCTTTTGTGGTGGAATGTCATCAGTTAAGGCAGGGCAGGGCATTTTCACTTCTTTTGTGATTCTTCAGTTACTTCAGGCCATCTGGGCGTATATATGTGCAAGTCACAGGGGATACGATGGCTTGGCTTGGGCTCAGAGGCCTGACACTTACTATTAGGGCCCCACCAAAGGTTAGTTTTTGACTCTTTTCTACCAGTAGGGCTGTGGCAGCTGCTGCTCGCACATATTCAGGCCACCCCCAAGAGACAGGATCAAGAAGCTTGGAGACAAAAGCAACAGATTACCTCTTCCCTCCCAGATTTGAGTGAGCACTCCTAGGGCCATGCCCTGCTCTCCTGTTACAAAGAGATGGAATGGTTTCTTTAAAGACAGAAGGGCCAGGGCCGGGGCTGTGATGAGGGCCTGTTTTAGCTCTTTTACTGCCTGAGTTTCCTTTGGGGACCATTGCAAGGGATCGGGTTCCTCTTCTAGTAACTTGAGATACAGAATCTCTGTCTTTTGAGCATATGAATTAATCCATAACCTACAATAGCCAGTTAAACCTAAACATTTTTGGAGGTTTCTCTTTGTTTAAGGCAAAGGCAGAGGCACTATTCTCGATATTTTATTTGGGTTTATTTTCTACTTCCCTTCACTAATCAGGTATCTTGAATATTTAACTTATTTTTTTTACAAATGGCAATTTGTTCTTAGAGACTTGTAATCCCCTTTTTCCTAGGAAATTAAGTAAGCTTAGGGTGGTTTTTGATACCTCGGGCCTCCTCTCCCCAGAAATTAAAAGATTTTTTACATGTTGTAACAACTGGGTTCCCTTGGAAGGTTGGAATTCCTCCAGGACTTTTTCTATGACTTTTTCAATTAAGTTTGGGGCTTCCGTGAAACCTTGTGGCAGCACAGTTTGGTGGCACTGTTGTTTTCTCCCAATTACAGGATTTTTCCATTCAAAGACAAAAAGGTCCCTACTCCTAAAATCTAGGGGAAATGCCCAGAATGTGTCTTTTGGATCCACCACAACGAACCACTTATGTTTATAGGGTATCTTACTAAGGAGAGTGTAGGGGTTAGGCACCCCAGGGTGGCGGGTCTGGACAATTTGATTTAGAGCCCTTAGATTTTGCACCAATTTATATGACCCATCAGATTTTTTGACAGGGAGAATTGGAATAGTGTATGGTAACATGCAGGGTTCTAATAGTCCAATAGAAATGGGATACTGTTTTCTGCAAACTACTTTTCCTGGTTGTTTCTCATTCCATCCATCAATCTTTTGTAATTGTTTTACAATGTTAGGCCAGCTCTTAGTTACAAAGTTAACCTTCAGAAGGCCTTGCCCTAGTGGGTCCTCTGGATCTAATCCAGAGTATTTTCTCATCTGATCTCTGAGCCTCTGTAGGAATGCAGAGGGATTTTCTTCTTTTTTCTTGTTGAATCTTGAATGCCTTTGAGACACTTTGTGTCCTAGGGGTGGACTCTTTGATCCCTTTAATTATTAGTTCCCTGAAGCCTTGCATTCCGGCCCGGTCCCTGGGATCATTATTACCCCATTCAGGACTGACATTTGGAAATTTTTGTTTGGCTGGCAAGACTTCTCGCCTGGGAGGGTGTTGCCTCTCCTAATTATTCCCCTTTCTTTTCCTGTGAACAGGATATTCATAATAGACATCATTTCAGCTCAGGTGTAAAAGCTGGGTCTAGAAATTGGTCCAGCTGATCTGCTGAACTGAGGGGATCTTCTAGGAATGGTTTCATTTCCTTCTCGAAATTCCTAACATCTGTACTTGTAAGAGGAGCATTTACAAAGCCAATCTCTCCCTGTCCCGTGGACACTTCCCTAAGAGGGAACATGCTAGATACCCACTGTGCAGAAGGGATAGGGAAGTTCTCAGTAGTCCTCTTACACTGTTCTAATTCTTTTCTTAGATTTGGATAAGGATTTAAAGAAGTAGTTGGTTCGGCTCCCCCATGGTTTCTAGGTTTTTCTTCCCCTAATCCCTTTGTTGCCCCTTGATCTTCCTGTCCCCTATTTTGTGAGACGTATGGAGGGGGCAAGTATGATGGGGGGGTTTCAGGGCTTTTACTAGGCTCTTTTTCTCCTTTCTTGAGGGGGACATAAGGGCTAATTCCTTGATCTGGCAGACAGCATAACCTATCTCTTCTTGTGAGGATGGGGTTTTATTATTTACATAGATAATTAAAGCTCGGCACATCCAACACTTGTCTGAACCAAACTTAGGCCAAAAGACTGAAGGATTATGAATGGGGTCTTTGGGCCAGATAAAGCAGCAGTACTTCATTATCTTTTGCTTTTCCTTGTCCCTGGTTCAAGGGTTGTCCCTCAAAACCTGCAGCATTCTCCCCAAAGGACTATCCATGGGAATGTCAGAGGGAGTCTTTGGCTCCCTCTTTCCTTTGTCCCCTAGGCCTAGAATTTCTGTTTCCCATTTCCAGTCAGTCTCTGTGTCTGAGCTTTTCCCTATGTACTCAACACCCCCTCCTGGAGGTTTCTTGCACACCCTGAGAATTACTTGCAGGAGAACGGAACCGTGGATTGGGACTCTGCACTCGCTTTGTATCTAGGATATGTCTCAGTCACACATGCTCAACCTCCAAAAATGTCCAACCACCAAGGCAGTACTTACAGTCCAATTGTCCTACCTTGGCTTGTGCACCAGGTTACCTGGGTGTCATGGTGCCTGCTTTTTTCCCTGTGTCACCTCTGCTGCCTCCTGAATAACAGTCTCAGGTTTGTCTAAGGCCTCTATGGGGAGCTGGGACACCTGGACAGAGTGGGCCACCTAAATCGAGTGGGATGCATCTCCTCTCTTGGCCAGAGTCCCACTCCATGCAAACACAGAGATCCCGGATGGGTCCCCAAGTTTGTAAGAAACACATTCTCCCATCGAAACTCAAAGATATACTTGGAGATACGAAGAACAGCAGAAGCAAGACTTTTAATGGTGGTCTTGCAAGATCAGGTGTCTGGTAGGCAGGCACACCCAGGGCAGTTACAGCAGGTAGTTTATCTCCTAGCACGCAAGTCCCTCCCCCAGTTCCTCATTGGTTGAGTACTATGGGGTTACAATCTTCCCTGATTTTGCCTAAGTTTCATTATCCCCTTTATAAGGTTATACTCCGGTCCCCTTCCTTGCTTAAGTTTCCATTTCCCAATAATGAAACTTTCTTCGCTTTTACGGACTGACCCTTCCTCTACATTCTGTTCATTTATCATGACTTCTAGGTGCGTGAGCCATGTGGTTTGTTACATTTGCAGGCTGGCTGCCAGTACTTAAATTTATCATGCCTTGAAAATGGACCATTTAAAATGATTTTTCACATAGAGGGTCTTCTATATTTTGTTATCAAAGTTTCTCCATTTTGTTTTTCATATTTATGTACCATAATCAATCTGGGATTAATTGTGTGTGTGTGTGAGAAGAAAACTAATGCATATGTTAATTTTTCTGCATATTTGAATATTTGAAATATTTCATAGTTAATATTAAAATCACTCTAAAAAATGAATACTTGTTTATTATAGAAAAGTTAGAAAAATACAATAAAAATGAAAACAAAACTTCCCCTATAATAACATAACTCAGCAATAACCACTTATAATGTTGTGAGGTGTTTCCTTCTGGTCTTTTTTCATTTTTTGGAAAAATTGAGATCAAACTGTTTTCTATTTTTATCACTTATCATTGTCTTGTGTGTATTTCCCTGTATCATTTGAGTTCTACAAAATTGTTTTTAATGATATATATAGTTTATCATATGGGTGCATCACAATTTTTTTTTTTTTTTTTTTGAGACAAAGTCTTACTCTGTCGCCCACGCTGGAGTGCAGTGGGGCAATCTCAGCTCACTACAAGCTCCGCAACCTGGGTTCACGCCATTCTCCTGCCTCAGCCTCCCGAGTAGCTGGGACTACAGGTGCCCGCCACCTTGCTCGGCTAATTTTTTGTATTTTTAGTAGAGACGGGGTTTCACTGTGTTAGTCAGGATGGTCTCAATCTCCTGACCTCGTGATCCGCCTGCCTCAGCCTCCCAAAGTGCTGGGATTACAGGCGTGAGCCACTGTACCCAGCCCATAATTTCTTTAACCAGGAATTTACTGTTAGACACTTAGCCTGTCTCCAGGTTTTCAATTTAAATGTTAGTTCAGCATTGAATATTCTTGTACAAATATTTCTGATTCGTTTTTCAGGATAGTTTCTAGAAACGAAGTTCTTGGGTCAAAAGGTATGAACCATTTTAAGATCTAAGAATACAGTTAGAGAAAGATACCCTCTGGAAAGTGTGTGCCAATTTTAATCCCACCTCCCCCAGCGGTGAATGAGCTGGTCAGTCCTGCCACATGCACCCTCCTGACACTTTTGCTGAAATACATGAAGACTCCAACCTTAGCTGATTCATGTGGTCATAACAAGGTCACATGCTGATGAGAATACAAAATGTGGAAAAAGCACATAGCAAGAAGAGAAGTCTGTAATAAATTTATTAATATAGTAGCTTTGGTTCTCCTTATTAAATTTATTTGGCAAAAATTTGCCACTCTGCCCGGGTGATACCCTGATACACACAGCTCAAACCAAGAGCCAGGTATAGATGTTTAAGACATAAGAAGGACTCCAACGTAACTGGTGCTCAGAGCAAAAGAAGAACACACCAGGGCATCTGCCCCTCTGCTTAGGAGAGGTCAGAGGGGGCCAGATCACTCATTAAAACATTTCAGTGTCTGTTATGAGCCACTCATTGCGTTGGAGGCTGGGAACACAAAAATGACCAACCTTGACAGAAAATTATAATTTGGAACACTAGGGGCTCTTACAGGATCTAGCTGCAGGGCACTGTGAAATCACAGGTAGGAGTGTCCCATATAGCCTGAGGATGTCAGGGATATAGTTTCGCAGCGAGGGATGTCTAGGCTGATCTTTGAAGAGGAAGAGGGCTTGGCCAGGCAGAGAGAAAAACAGGCATCCTAACTAGCTATAGGGCAGATAGACTGTGGAGTAAAAGGTGACGAGTGTGATGGAAGGGACTGGGGGAGGAACTATATGTGAGAAGGCTGAAGGAGGAAGGGGCTGGGTTATGAAAAGCTTCACGTGGCTTTCTATGGAATTTATATTTTTTACAAGACCCTATGTGTTCTGGTCCCACCACCTTTCTGATCATATGTCCTATCCCTCCCCTATCCCAACCACTCTGCTCCAACCACATTGGTCTCCTTGCCATTCCCCAATCATGCTTCCACCTCAGGACGTTTGCACATGCTCTTCTCTCTGTTAAGAATGCTATCCCCCAGGAATATGTATGGCTTTCTTCCTCTCTTCCCTCAAGTGTCTGCCTAATAGTATCACATAAGCAGAGAGACTACCTCTGATAAACTTGGACAATATAGTGTGCTGCTCTTGCTACCTACTCTGCTGTTCTCTGCCTTCTAACTCGGCTGTATTTTTCTTCTAGTATTTATTTTCTATCTTTCACCTTACCATCTACTAGAATGAAAGCTCCATGCGGGTGGGAACTTTGCTTTTTTATTTATTAGGATCTATTGAATAGTCTATTCCTTGTGCCTAGAATAGTGTCTGATGCATAGCAGATGCTTAATGAAAATTTGTTAAATATGCAAGTGAATTTTGTTATGAAGAGAACGAGGAGCCATTGAAGGTATTTTATGTTGGAGAAGGATCCTCAAATGTGTATTTTAGTCAGCTCTCTGTGCCCTTAGGGTGGAGGATGAGGCCAGTCAGCCTGCCCAGGAGGTTCCTAAAGTCATGTGTCTGGGTTAAGGTAGAAAGCTTGGGTTGGAAAAGAGGGATGGCTTCCAAAGGCATTAAGTAGGAAGCATATTTGCCTGGCCTCAGTGCCTGTTTGAACGTGGGAGCTGAGAGAGCAGGCAAATAATATTTCAGGTTATTGATTTGGGAATTGGGATGGGTGCTCCCGTAACTTAGATCAGAGGATGCTGGTGAAGAGTCAATTCAGGAAGAATGACAATGAATTCAGGTTCATGTAGAGCGTGCTAGGTTTGAAGTTCTTTGGCCTGTCCCAGGGTAGATGTTTAGCAGGCAATTTGAATATTGCAGTTACTGGAGCCATTTGTGGGGTGAGATCACTAAGGGAGGATGTGTACCACAAAGATAGAGGAGTACTAAGAATGGAACTCCAGGGCATATCACCCCAGAAAGAATGGAGGAAGCATGAAACAGGAGGAAAGAGTGTCTAGAAGGTGGGAGTGGTCAGTAACATCCAAAAACAATACAAGTAGATGAAATAAGGACTGAACAGGTTCGATTGTATTTTGCACCTGGGAAGTTGCCAGTGGAGTGCTCAGTACAGGGAATGTAAATGAAAAATAGAGGCTGAATAAGGACTATTTGAAAGAGTAGGAACACTGGAAAGAGTAGAGCACTAAATGTGAAGAGAAAGAGAAAAACAAAAGTTGGGCAGCAACTGAAAGGGAAAGGAAGTTGATTTTAGCAAAATTAGGTCTGGAAATTCTTCATGCTTTTAATTTTGAGATAAAGATTCATAAGTAGTGAAGAGTAAGTGCAGAGAAGTGCCACAAACCCCTCACCCAGCGTCCCTAGTGGTTACAACTGTACATAATTATAGTACAATATCAGTAACAGGGATTTGACTTTGGCACAATGTGTGTGTGTAGTTCTAACTCATTTTTATCACACGTGTAGGTTCATACTTAATATAATCATCATTGTATTCAAATACAATTTTTTTTCAGAGACAGAACCTTGCTCTGTCACCCAGGTTGGACTACAGTGGCATGATCAGAGCTCACTGCAGCCTCGAACTCCTGGATTTGAGCAATCCTCCTGCCTCAGCCTCCTGAGTAGCTGGGACTATAGGTGTGCGCCACCATGCTCAGCTAATTTTTATTTTTTTATAGAGTTAGGGTCTTGATATGTTGCCCAGGATGGTCTTGAACTCCTGGCCTTAAGCAACGATCTTTCCACCTCAAATACAAAATTATTCCATTATCACAAACAGCTCTTTTTGCTACCCATTGACAATGACACCAGCACCTCCTCCCTCCCATCATCTCTAACCTCTGAAAACCACTATTCTGTTTTCTATTTCTATAACTTTGTCATTGGGAATGTTATACAAATGGAATGATAAATCATATACTATTTTGAGATTGACTTTTCTTCACTCTGCATAATGCACTTGAGGCCCATTCAAGTTGTGTGTATCAGTAGCTCATTCCTTTGAATTGCTCAGTAGTAGTGTTTGGTATAGATGCACTACAATTTTTTCGCTAATCTATAGTTGAGGAACATTGTGCTATTTTCTAGTTTGGGGTTATTACAAATAAACTAGTAACAATGGCATACAACTTTTTGTGTGGACATAACTTTTTATTTTTCTGGGATAAATGCCCAGTGTTTCAATTGCTATATTATAAAGCATTTGCATGTTTAGTTTTCTAAGAAACTGCTAAATTGTTTTCCAGAGTTGTTGCACACCATTTTATCGTCCCACCAGCAATGTATGTGTGATCCAGTTTCTCTGCATCCTGGCCAGCAGATATGTAGTGATATTTCATCAAGGTCTTAATTTACATTTTCCTAATGGTAAGTGACGTTGAACATCTTTTAATGTGCTTATTAGCTATCTTTATAACCTCTTCAGTGAAATATCTCTTTACGCCTTTTGTCCATTTTCTAATTGGATTGTTTGGGTTTTTTTTTAATATTAAATTTTGAGAGGTGTTTGCATATTGAAAATAGAAGTGTTTCAGATATGTGGTGTGATGGTTAACACTGAGTGTCAACTTGATTGGATTGAAGGGTGCAAAGTATTCATCCTAGGTGTGTCTGTGAGGGTGTTGCCAAGGGGATTAACATTTGAGTCAGTGGACTGGGGAATGCAGACCCACCCTTAATCTGGGTGGGCACCATCTAATCAGCTGCCAGTGAATATAAAGCAGGCAGAAAAATGTGAAAAGGCTAGACTCGCCTAGTCTCTCAGCCTACATCTTTTTCCCGTGCTGGATCTTCCTGCCCTTGAACTTCAGACTCCAAGTTCTTCACCTTTGGGACTCGGACTGGCTTCCTTGCTCCTCAGCTTGCAGATGGCCTATTGTGGTACCTTGTGATTGTGTGAGTAAATACTACTTAATAAACATATATATATATAAAACCTATTCGTTCTGTTCCTCTAGAGAACCCTGACTAATACATATGATTTGCAAATTTTCTCTAGATCTGTATGTAGCTTGATCTTGGGTTGAGGTTAATTTTTGCCTATGGGTTACTCCAGTACCATGTTGAAAAGACTATTCTTCCTCCATTGAATTGCTTTTATGCACCTGTAAAAGATAAGTTGGCTATATGAGGGGGCTTCAAAAAAATTCATAGAAAAATGAAATTAAAAGATAAAAAATTTACTAACTAAAGAAAAATGGGTGCCCTTTAAAGATTTGTTAAGATTACAAAATAAAAAGAAGTCAGAAGGAGTCAAATCAGGACCATAAGGTGGATGCCCAATGATTTTCCATCAAAACTCTTGCAAAATTGGCCACATTTGATGGGGAGAATGTGCAGGAGCATTCTTGTGGTGAAAGCCTCTCTGGTGAAGCTTTCCTGAGTGTTTTTCTGCTAAAGCTTTTGTTAGAGTAGGTAGCTAGCCAGGCATGAGCAGGGCAGGGGAAGGCCCCCCAACACCAAGAATGTCAGGTGACCATAATTGCCAGGGAAAGGCAATTTCCCAATAGCTAAAACACCTGGAACTGGTGATCAGTGGCTTCCCATTAGCATCTCAAAAATTAGGCGAGCATTAAGAGGCATAGTTGTGGACTATGACCTTTGGTAGACATTGCACTGAAAAAGGTAAGAATGCCTCAGGTGAGCATGCATATAATTCTAGTAAACACACTGTATATACTTGCCTCCAGGGTGTTTGCATGCCAGCGGCCCACCCTGAGGGAAGAATCATGGGAAAGGGGATGCATGACCCCAGAGGTATGCCAACATATAAATCCCAAGTCAAAAGATCAAAGCCCACACTTTACCTCCAAAATGCCCACTTGGCCCTCTTCCAAGTGTACTTTCCTTTCCTTTCATTTCTGCTCTAGAGCTTTTTAATAAACTTTCACTCCTGCTCTAAAACTTGCCGCAGTCTCTTTTTTTCTGCCTTATGCCCCTTAGTCAAATTCTTTCTTTTGAGGAGGCAAGAACTGAGGTTGCTGCAAACCTCTGTGAGTTCGCCACCAGTAACTTGGATAACTTCAACTGCTAATACTTTGGCTGACTTTCTCAAAAACACTTTCATAATAAACAGATGTTATCACTCTTTGGCCCTCTAGAACATCAGCAAGCAAAATGCCTTGAGCATCCCAAAAAACTGTTGCCATGACCTTTGCTCTCCACTTTTGCTGTAACTGGACCACTTCCATCTCTTGGTAGCCATTGCTTTGATTGTGCTTTGTCTTCAGTAATATAGTGGTAAAGCCATGTTCCATCTCCTGTTACACAATTCTTCAAAGAAATGCTTCAGGATCTTGATCCCCCTTGTTTAAAGCTTTGCTCTTGTCTGCAGCTGATCTGGCTACAATGGTTTTGGCACCCATTGAGTGGAAAGTTTGCTCAACTTTAATTTTTCAGTCAGAATTGTGCAAGCTTCTAAGGGGAGATGGTGACAGATTACAGGAAGGTGGCAGGGGGCAGTGAGTGGGGTTGGTAGGGGGATAAAATCCATGGTGAACAAAAGTTGTCTTGTTGTGCAGATATAACCTCTCAGGTAGCAGCTCTCAAGTAGCCTGAGGCCTCTCTGGGTGAGGTGTTGACCTTTGGTTTCTTTTCCAGAGAGAAGATCTTTCCTAGATCCATTTTTAGGCAAATACAGGGACCTCAGATAACCTCTGCTTGCATCCACTGTTTCCTGCTGTTTATCAATCAACATACCAAAGTGTCATACTTTGGGGGATTGTTTCCTGAGCTGCAACAAGTGTCATATTTGGGAATGTGTCACAGAATTAGATACGATCAGACAGTTTTAAGAAACTAAGATTGATTTTTATGGAGCCAAGGTTTACAAAGTTCTATTGGGCAAACTTGCCTCGTACCTGATTTATAGGTTCCCAGCCTCACAGATAAGAAAGAAAGGTCACTTCCTGGCCCAGGAAATTTTGGGAACCTCTAGAAGAGAGGAATTCACCCAAATCTCTAGGTACTATAGGTGGACAGATCTTGGCTTGGCTTCCTAGCCTTGAGAAGCTTTTAAAAGTTCAATCTGAGATTCCTTATGAAATGTTCCAGCAAAGCAAACTTAAAAAGGTTCAACTACCATTCTTGATGCACTTATTTAAAGAATCAGGCCAAATCTAATGAGATCAAACATACTTCATAATCAAGAATAATGTTACTTTGATCAGTGTGCAGGGAAGAGAGTTAAAAAAAGTTTTTAAAAAGAAAATAAAGAATAATGTTACTTTGATTATCTTTGATTCAAAGTGCGAGTTACTGTACAGGGAAACTTTCTATTTCAGTAGAAAACCATAGCACCCCCTGTGGGTTATCAGAACACAGTTCTGTTCATCGTCTTCGCACTATTTTTCACCTCTTTGTAAACGATGTGGCTTTGTTATCTACCTGTAAATTGGACTAGATCCTGCCATCTTACACATTTTGCCCGTCTTTACCAAATTCTCAATTCTTTCAGTTTTCTTCAGTATCTGCCTACATTCCCCCAAACTAATGTTTCCAGTATTTCTTCCACCTCCTGACGTAGTGTCACTAAGAACTAAAACTCTACTGCCCAGATCTTTAGAGGGCTCTCGATTCTCTCATAGCTGGGCTTTTCCCCCAGCATCCAAAGTTGCTGGGGAGCTGAAGCTGAATGACTTGACGTAAACTTTGAAGGACTCGTCCCCACTGCTGATCACAGGTGGGCAGCCTTGGTGCCCGGAGCTGCTGCTATGTGAGCCACTCAGGAGGTTACTAAACTCCTGAGTCTTTAGATTGCTCCAGGAAATATCAGACAGTCTTACAGAAACCTCCCTAATGTCTATGCCATCACCAAAAACATTGAGGATGCAAACTAGGAAATCTGTCGGATTGCCACTGTCATCCTCACTCCACTATCTGATGACGCACCGAGCCCCATGTTTAAAAATTTTCTCTACTGGTTGCCCTCTGGACTGGGAAACTAGGTTATAGTCGGCTTCAATGATTATTCTTTGTTTCTCTATTTCTTTTAATAGAAATCCCCTCAATTAAATGCCTTATGCTCATACCATCCAGAAAACATCCTGTACTGTCAAGTCGCAATGAATGATTTCATTAGTACTACAACAGAAGTCTGCTGAAGCAAATTACATAGACTAGTTTGCTAAGTTCTTCAATGGAAAACATGGTTTCCCTAGAGCAAAACAGGGGGCTAGCCAAGATGGTCTTAATATTTTCCCCAGCTGGACTAAACTTTACACACATTTCTTTTTCCTGGCCATAGACCCTAACCTCCCTTTTCTTAAAGCATTCACTTTGGAAAACTAGTATTTGCAAATTATTTCACTGCCCACTTTGAAATGTAGAAAATTTTCTCCCAGTCTCCTGCCTGTTTTGCAACTCAGGAATGTATTTCTCAAGAACCTGAGAGTCATCTCTCTGAAATGTACTAATCAAGAAAGAGCGAGCCCCACCTCCTAGTCTCTGTGGGAAGGTGAAAGCCTAACTTGGATAAATACCACTTAGCAAATACAGATGATTTAGTAACATTGACCAAACTCCCAGCTTACATCCTCCAGCACTTTTTTGCTAGCCCATTCCAGTCTTAAAATTCTCTTGCTTTTTGTTTCAAAGGGGTTGAATTCAATCTGTCTTCCCTATTGTGACAGTATTGATCCCTGTTGGAATTGTCTTGAATAAAGCTTCCCCTGCCTGTTTATCTCCTTCTGGTGCATGATTTCTGACACCCTCCAGTCTGCTGTTGAGTTTGTCTGCTGAGTTTTAAAAAATTTTTTGGATATTTTATTTTTAAGTTCTAAAATTTCCATATGCTTCCCATCACGGCTCACAGCAGCCTTGATCTCTCAGGCTCAAGTGTTCCTCCCACTTCAGCCTCCTAAGTAGCTGGGACTACAGGCATGCACCACCACACTCGGTTAATTTAAATTTCTTGTAGAGATGAGGGTCTCACTGTGTTGCCCAGGCTGATCTCAAACTCCTGGGCTCAAGGAATTCTCCTGCCTCAGCCTCCCACAGTGCTGGGATTATAGGCGTGAGCCCCTGCACCCAGCCTTTCCTGAGGCTTTCATTTCTTTGCTGGGGCTTTCCATTTTTTTCTTTTTTTCCAGGGTGCTTGTAATTGCTCATTGAAGCATTTTTATGATAATTGCTTAAAATCATTGTCAGATAATGCTAATATCTCTTGGTGTAGCATCTACTGATTTCCATTCCCCCTTTCTTTTTTCATTTAGTTTGAGATATTCCTGGTCCTTAGTAAGATGAATGATTTTCAATTAAATCTTAGAATTTTGGTAGCTATAAATGCTTGCACTCGAAGAAATGAGAGATCTCAAATTAATAACCTAACTTTATACCTTAAAGAACTAGATAAAGAAGATCAAACTAAACCAAAAGCTAGAAGAAAGAAGAAAATCGTAAAGATTAGAGCAGAGATAAATAAAAAAGAGAATAGAAAAACAATAGAGAAAATTAATAAAACCAAGAGTTGGTTTTTCAGAAAGATCAACAACAATCTTTGCTAGATTGGCAAAGATAAAAAAGAAAGAAGACTCTCAAATAACTAATATCAGAAACGAAAATGGAGACATTACTACTGATTTTAACAGAAATAACAGAGACCATAAGAAAGTACTATGAACAATTATATGCCAACAAATTGTAAAACCTAGATGACATGGACAAATTCCTAGGAACAGTTTCCATCCAACTGAATTGTGGAGAAATAGAAGATCTGAATAGACCTATAATGAGTAAGGAGATTAACTCAATAATCAAAAACCTCCTAACAAAGACAAGCCCCAGACAATTGGCTTAACTGGTGAGTTCTAATGACATTTAAAGAATTAATAGCAATCCTTCTCAAACTCTTTCAAAAAGTTGAAGAGGAAGGAACAGTTCTTAACTCATATTTGTGAAGCCAAACATATGAAAAGAAAACTACAGACTGATATCCTTTATGACTATTGTTGCAAAACTCAACAAAACACTAACAAAATTCAGCAGCAAATTAAAAGGGTTATACACCATGACCAAGAAGGATTTATCCTTGAATGTAAGGGTGACTCAACACACAAAAATAAATCAAGGTAATACATGACATTGATAGAATGAGGAAAAAAGCATGAATGATCCTCTCAATTATACAACATCTGACAAAATTCAACACCCTTTCATAATAAAAAACACTCAACAAAGTAGGAATAGAAGGAAAATACCTCAATATAATAGAGGTCATATGTGAAAGGAAACCCACAGCTAATATAGTACTCAGTGGTGAAAGAATGAAATATTTTTCTTTAAGATCAGGAATGAGACAAGGATGCCTGCTCTCACCACTTATGTTTAATGTTATATTCAATATAACATTGGAAGTGTTAGCCAGAGCAGTTGGAATGAAAAAGAAATAAAAGGCAACCAAATCAGAAAGGAAGATGTAAAATTATCTCTGTTCACAGATGACACGATCATATATGCAGAAAATGCTAAAGATTCCATCAAAAACACCTGTTAGAACTAATACATGAATTCAGCAAAGTTGTAGGATACAAAACCAATACCCCAGAATTAGTTGAATTTCCATACACTAACAATGAACACCCTGAGAAAGAAATTAAGAACACAGTTCCATCTACAATAGCATCAAAAAGGCTGAAATACTTAGAAAATAAACTTAACCAAGGAGGTAAAAGACTTGTATATTGCAAACTACAAATATTGCTGAAATAAATTAAAGAAGTCACAAATAAATTGAAAGACATCCTGTGTTTATGGAATGGAAGACTTAGTATTGTTAACTACAAGTATTACAAAACAATCTACAGAGTCAATGCGATTTCTATCAAAATCCCAATGACTATTTTGTGGAAATAGAAAAGTTCATCCTAAAATTCATATGGACTCTCAAGGGACCCCAAATAGCCCAAATAGAAATAAAAACAAGTCTGGAAGTCTCACGCTTCCTAATTCTAAAACTTACTACAAAGATATAGTAGTCAAAACAGAATGGTAATAGCATAAACACAGACATGTGGACAAATGGAATAGAATAGAGGGCCCACAATTAAACTCTCATAATTTTTGACAAGAGTGCCAAGGCTATTTGTTATAGACTAAATTATATTCCCTCAAAATTCATATGTTGCAATTCCAACCCCTGTTATCTTAGAATGTGACTACATTTGGAGAGAAAGTCTTAGAGGTGGTTAGGTTAAAATGAGGCTGTTAGGATTGAGCCTTAATCTAATATGACTGGTGCCCTTATAAAAAAAGAGGAACAGACACCAGGAGCATGTGTGTACAGAGGAATGACCAGGGGGAAAGGAAACAAGACATCAGCCATCTGCAAGCCAAGGAGAGAGGCCTCAGAGGAAACCAGCACCTTCATCTTTGATTTCCAGTCTGCTGAACTGTGAGGAAATACATCTCTGTTGTTTGAGTCACCAGCCTGTGGTATTTTGTTATGACAGCTCTAGGCAACTAATATACTGTTCAGTGGGGGGAAAGAATAGTCTTGTCAACAAATGGTCTTGGGAAAACTAGATATTATCCACATGCAGTGGAATAATGAAGTGGGGCCCCTGTGTTATACCATATACAAAAATTAACTCACAATGGATCGAAAACCTAAATGCAAGAGCTAATCTATAAAACTATTTGAAGAAAACAACCGGCCGGGCGCAGTGGCTAACACCTGTAATCCCAGCACTTTGGGAGGCAGAGGCGGGAGGATCACGAGGTCATGAGATCGAGACCATCCTGGCTAACATGATGAAACCCCGCTTCTACTAAAAAAAATGCAAAAAATTAGCCAGGCATGGTGACGGGTGCCTGTAGTCCCAGCTACTTGGGAGGCTGAGGCAGCAGAATGGCATGGACCCAGGAGGCAGAGCTTGCAGTGAGCCGAGATCAAACCACTGCACTCCAGCCTGGGCAACAGAGCGAGGCTCCATCTCAAAAACAAAAACAAAAATGAAAACAAACAAACAAAAAACAACAAAATAACCTGATTCAAAATTGGTCAAAGGACTTAAATTGATACTTCTCCAAAGAAGAGATACAATGACCTGTAAGCCCATGAAGAGATGCTCAACATTACTAATCATTAGAGAAATGAAAAATCAAAACCACAAGAAAATACCACTTCACACCCAATAGTATGGCTTTTAGCAAAAAAGAAACACACACACACATACACACACACACACCAGAAAATAAGTGTTAGAGAGTATGTGAAGAATCTGGAACATTGCGCACTGTTGTGGGATTGTAAAATGGTGCAGAGGCTAAGGAAAGCAGTATGACAGTTCCTCGAAAAATTAAAAATAGAATTTTCATGTGATCCAGCAATTCCAGTTCTGGGTATATACCCACAAGATTTGAAAGGAGGGACTCAAACAGATATTTGTACTCCCAAGTTTATAGTGCATTATTCACAATAGCCAAAAGGTAGAAACAACCCAAATGTCCATAGACAGCTGGATGGATAAGCAAAATGTGGTATATAGGTACAATGGAATATTATTCAGCCTTAAGGAAATTCTGACACTTACTACAACATGGATGAACCTTGAAGACATTACGCTAAGTGAAATAAGCCAGTCACAAAAAGAGGAATACTGTATGATTTCACTTATATAAGATAACAAGAAGAGTGAAATTTATAGAAGAGAAAGTAGAATAGTGGTTGCCAGGGTTTGGAGGGAGGGAGGAGTTAGTGCTTAACGGGTACAGAGTTTCAGTTTGGGAAGATGAAAAATTTCTAGAGATGGATGATAGTGATGGTTGCGTGACATGAAAGTACTTAGTGCCTCTAAACTGTACCCTTAACATGGTTAAAATGGTAAATTTGATTTTATATATATATATATATATATATATATATATATATATATATATATATTTTACTAGATTAAAAAAACCTGGAAATTTGGGCATTACATATTATGAGACTTTGGAACTTTTTTAAACCTGCTGGCTTTGGAGGGGAAGGGAGCTGGCTTCAGAGGGGAAAGGAGGATGCTGCTGGGTTTGTACAAGGTAGAAGTTCCGTTCATGGCCCGAAATGGCAGAGCTGGTACTTGACACCATGGCTTCTAATGATAAATCTGGCTCTCTTGGATATCGAGGGCCAGCTGAAGTTAGACATCATGGATTTGTGTTTTCCCTACACCTGGATGAATTTCTCTAGCAGGTTGGGCACAAAACTAGAGAAATAGAATTGCGAGACAGGGCCAAGGTTGGGTTCTTCCAGGCAGGCGTCTCGGAAGAGCATACCTGGAGTATGTTCAGGGAGTGCCCAGGGGTAATGAGGTCATACCCACCTCACATGTTGTCAATGGAGTGTACTGGTAAGGACTGAGGTAAGGACTATGTGACTTAATCAAGAATTAAGTGAAGACAGCAAGGAGATGATAATATACAGGGGACATGGTGGGTCAAAATTTCTAGGGAGTGCTTGATGGGGTGGAAACACAGCACTGATGGTAAGCAGTGATGGTAAGGAGGATGGGCAAAAATAGGAACTATAGGCAGTTGTGGTTAGAGAAGGAGATGCTAAAGATTTCTTCGTAAGGCAGATCCTGGAGGTGACAAGGTTTGTAGTGTGGGTAGCTGAAAGGTGGGGGAGGCAAAGGATTTGAGGTCAAGAAATGCAAGGGCAGAAAGGTAGTCACTTTGCCAAGATTACACCGGTAGTCACTGGGAGAGGTGGGACTCAAACCAGACTCAGAATCTAGAGAGGAGCTGGAAAACACGGGGCATGACCAAGGGAGTGAGGAGTGGTGGGGATGATGAGTGAGAAGGCTGGCCCAGGCAGCTCCCATGATGCTCGAAAGAGATGGGTGTTTGCATGCACAGCTTAGAAGGGAACTCAGGGTGAAAGAAGGATGCTGGCCTTACAGCAACAATATTCACTTGCAGAGTTTTTTGGTACCTCTGTGCACTGTGCCTGGTGCTGGCGACATTGAAATAAAAGATACAGGTGCTGCCCACAGGAAACACACAGTCATTGCGGGAGGCAGGCACATAAGCCCATCTGCAAAATAGAATGATACTCTGATAACCGCTGTTGGAACAAGAAGCAAGGGAGTGGCCCTGGCTGGAGTGGTGAGGTCAGGGGCAGGAGGGACTTGATGCTTAGGCACCTTGTGCGAACTTCACAAAGTGGGCCCGATGGAGCAGACGCAAGAGTAGGGTGGAAGGATACAACTGAGAAAGAGTCTGGTGTATTCAGGAACCTCTGCGTGGCTTGGCGTGGGGAACACCAGGACCACATGTCAGGGGATGAGGGTAGGCAGGGCCCTCACTAGGTCATGTCTGCACCTTGGCCTGAGTGTCATAAGAGGGGAGTGACAGGGAACAATTTGCATTTTAGAAAACGTGAAAGGGCAGATGAAAAAAGTGAGCACAATGACTACAGTATAAAACGTATTACTAGGCCAGCACAAGTAAAAATGAACAGGTTCTTAGAGGAGGATTATGTTCTCCTTCCTTTTCAGGAAGTTTCCTTTACCATGACTTTGTTTTTACACCAAAATGTGATTACCGTAAAAAGGGAACTATGGTTAATGTGAAAAGGGAACAAGCATGGAGTTACTAGAATCACATTTTCCTAACTGAAAAGGAGTCACAAGAAAACAACACAGAGAACCCTCACTCCATGTTCAGCATGAAGGAGAACTACATGCTCCAGGGAGGATTAGGGGACCAAGAAGGTGGATAGGCTCTAACTGGGGCAGGCAGCAGGTGCGGATGGAGAAAAGTGAAGGACTCTGAGCCCCGTGGTGCCTACCTAAGAGTGAGCTAGACTCAGAAAGCCTGAGGGCCCTTCTAGATGAAAGGTGACTGATACAAAGCTTGATCCCAGATTGGATCTGGGTTATGGGAAGACAGCTCACCAGAGACTATTTAAGGGCAATTGGCAAAATGTGGACATGAAATATGGACCAGACAACAGCATGAGATGAATGTTAAATTTCCTGATTTTGATCCTTGTTCTGTGGCTATGTAAGAAGATGTCCTTACTTTTAGAAAATACACATGGGGCATTTTGGGGAAGTTTTTAAGGGCATGGTATCTGTAACTTACTCTCAAGCAGTTCAGGAAAATAATATATAAATTAGATATGAAGAGAAGTGAGGGGAGGAGAATAACACGAATGGGGGTGAAATATTAACATTAGTGCATCTGGATAAGATGATCTTTGGACAGAGTTCTTTGAACTATTCCTGAAACATCTGCATAAAATTTGAAGTTATATCAAATTTGAAACTTACAAAGAAAAGGCTTAGGGTTAGATTCTGCTTGGGCTGGAACATAAACTCAAGGTGAGGATGTAGCCAACTTTGTGAATGGAGCAACTGAACCAATACTGGGTTTTTTGTTTCCTTTAAAAGTCATTCTCTGTGGAAGATCAACTTAAATCTATTCTGCCAATATTAATAATTGCTGACGAGCATGTAGTTTTATTTCACTATCATTTTAACGGTGTTTACTTTATATATTAATTTTTGGCCTAATTAATTGAAGGCTTCCAGCAGGATAATCCCCTGGAGCAACTTTCCTTGAGTGTCCCCCTTTTTGTTCTGCAAGCGTATAGCGTATGGCAGCAAGGAGGATCTCATTACTCTCAGGGAGGGTGCAGCACACAAGGGCAGTGTGTGGCCTGATGAAAGCTGCTTGTCCTGGGAGCGCTCAGCACACAGAACTTTAGTGGAAGGGAAACCATTTAACATCAGGAGCCAAACACCTTGTTAGGGGAGGGACTGAAGATATTGAGTCGAGCAAATCTGGCAGGGTGGCTTACGGTGAGAGGAAAGGACTAAAGGACCAAGAGCAAAGGTAAATTCACCAGGGCAAAGGTAGTCTGAGCTAAATGCTAGAGCCTGGGCTTTGTTGTGTGTATGCAGGGAGATTATGGAATAGCACAGCCAAGACCAGCAGCCTCCTGGCCCAGCAACTATGGCGTGGGGCCATGCCCTGGGAACGATGGAGCTCCAGGCTTGGAGCATGTGTGAGCCGAAGGAGCTCCAGGTGGAGGCTGGTGGGTGGCACCTTGACAGTGATTTGGAGGGAGCCAGAGTAGTGAGGGTCTCGCCTCATCAGCAGGCAATTGTCTCTGGGGCTGCACCAGTCAAGGCTTCAACACTGACCATGTGAGGTCTTTAGAACAGAGCAGTGGTGGCCAGAGTAGCCCCTTCCATTCTCTCCTAGCTTATGTTTGGAAGAAGGACAAAAGCTTTTCAAGCCCTCAGTGTTCTGTTATTTGAAAAGGAGGCCTCAGGTGGGAGGTACTGGGCACCATTCTTCTGGAACTATTAACTGATGAAACTTAAAAATATATATATATTTGTACCCAGTGGTAGATAATCTCCAAATGTGGTCACCATCAGGTCCGCTGTCCTTTCCTGTATGCATCAAGGGGTGGAGTGTATGTACCCTCCCCTCATGTCTGGATTTGCCCTGTACCTGCTTTGACCAAATGTGGAAGTGATATGCTGGGACATCCGAGCCCAGGTCTTAAGGCCTGGCAGATTCTGTTTGCTTCCTCCGGGTACATTCATTCTTGGTTGCTCCCTCTGGACCCCAGTGCTCTACTGTGAGAAGCCCAGTTTAGAGAGGCCAGGTGGTGGAGCGCTGAGGCCCTGACCAACAGCCTCAGCAGAGCTCCTGGTAGACACAGAACCATCTGACCAGCTCTGTGAGGGGGGCCAATCTGTACCTTCCAGCCCTGCAGCACCAGCCAAGACATACAAAGAAGAACCACTCAGTCAATCCATAGAATCATAACGAATGGCTTTGTTATTTTAAACCACTAAGTTTTAGGGTGGTTTTAAAAAAGTATTGATTGAGCTTCAAAATATATCCTAAACTAGTCAAGTGAATGAGGCAGAGATTTTATATCTATATATCTGTATATATAAAGATATATATATATCTCCTAATTGACCAGGTCAGGCAGTGGCTACTTCAGGCTTGGCTGACTGTACCTGAACCTCTTTATTCAGCCCACAAAGACTGAGGACACCTCCGAAGGCTGTTCCCCCATCTATAGCTTCCTAAACCTTGGCCCAGGGACTCAGACATGTCAGTGCTGGAAAGAGCTATAGGGGCCACTTAGTCCAATGACTTCATGTTGTCAATGGATAAACTGAGCCCAGAGAGGGAAGATGACCTGCTCAGGTTACAGAGCTGGTAGTGAAGCTGGATCAAGACTAGGTCTTCTGAAACTACCCAGTTCCTTTTTCCACTGTCATAATTAGGTTCGCCTGTGTCGACTGCTTTCTGCAGGCTGGGCACCCTGTGCACTCTCCCTGTGAACCCTCCCTGAAGCTCTGCATCCTCTATGGTCAATGCTGTGGCCCATACCCACTTTCCAAAGAGGAAACTAGGGCTGAGAGGAGGTGAAGTAGATGCCCAAAGTCACGAGCTGGGAAAAGTGGAGCTGGACTTTGAATTCAAGGTTAAGAAAAGCGGCTCCAGTGTTGGCAGCACCCTCCACTGCCCTTTCCTTCATCACAAGGTGGGCTCAGAGTTCTGGATGTAGTTTTACCTTCCTGGTGTACCTTTGGATACGTTACTTTGCTGCTGTGAGGTGAAATGGGAAAGACTGCTCCATAACTCATGATTGCCAGTCAATATGAACACTCTTATAATATGAGGTGCTGTGTAGATGTTCACTCATAACTCATGTTTAATTACATTGGTTTTATAGTGAGATTTAAAGAAAGATCTCCTTCTGCCTTTTCTCCTTTTTCAGTGTAAACATAAGCACAATTTAAAGAGAGGAGTTGTCTCTACAGCTCTGCCGAAGCCCCTCATTGGAGTGTGTGGATTCAAATGCACTCTGACTTCTGGCACAGCTCATGCTTAAAATGTTCCCACGGGAGAAAGGAGGAAGATTGTCCTGGTGTTTTTTTGCCGAGGAGGGACCTGGAGAACTGAAGTCTTGATTCACCTGTTTCGGGTGACTCCTTGGGCTCTTGGGGCTGCTTCGTGCAGCCTAGGAGAGTGGAGGTCCCCAAAGACCCCCGCCTCCAGGCTTGGGGGGTTCACAGCCCTACCCAGCAATACTTCTGAGTTTCCCCTTTCTGTGCTACATGTATTTCAGACTCCCTCACTCACTAAAATTCTCTGACCCTCTTCCTGCCCCCACTATCAGCAAATGACCTTGTCACCTATTTTACCAAGAAAATAGAAGGTGTCAGGATAAAACACTCTTAGCTTCTTGCCAGAAATCCTCCCACTTCATCTGCACTCTCAGCCCTCCTGGGTTTGTTCTCACTGACACATGGTAAAGGTGAATCCCATCCACCCCGGCTCCCCTCCACAATGACTTTGCTCCATCAGCTGTGCCTATCTTCTCTCTCTCCCTCTCCATAACTCACATCTTCCCCATTGAGCACAATCCTTCCCTTGATCCCTCCAGCTGCTGCCCTGTTGCTCCCCTCTCTTCACAACTAAACTTTGTGAAGCCAAATGCACATTCTCAACTCCAATTTGCTCCTCAAAGTACTCAAATCTGATGTCTGGCCTCCCCATTCCACCGAAGCTCATCACTCCACAGTCACTCGTTAAACCTTCTGGGAGGTCTAGAGGCCTTGTCGTAGCTGCTCAACTGCTCAGCTGCACCAGACACTAAGAGCACCACTTGTGTCCTGAAATGCTCTATTGTTTTTGCTTTTACCTCCTAGAAAACATCCCTCTCTTAGTTTTCCTCCCATTTCTCTGACTGTTCCTTTACTGTCTTGTCTTTTTTTGTCTCTAAAAGTTTGATTCTGCCTTGGCTTCTGGCCCTTTCTCTTCCAGCTCATCACATTTTCCCTGGGCCAGGGGTCTGGCCAGGGACTGAAAGTAATGCAAACCAGAGTGGCCAGATAGTCTCATTCTCCAGAAAAGCCAGAAATCTGGATTTTGTTTGAAATCTTTTGGTTACTAAATGCTGGCATCTAGAAGATCTTCTGGGAGCACACATCTTTAGGTGCCCCGAGCATCTCACAGGCACCTGAAACTGATACATCCAGAACCCAGTCCATCATCACGCTCCTACCCCGGAGCTGGCTCAGTAGATGGTGGCGCCCCCAGTGAAGTGGCCAGAAACAGGCACCTGGGACTCCCTGCCACACCCACCGCTTCATAGTCCTGCAGATTCCTGCTCCTGAATACTGTCCACATGGCTCTGTCCTTACTGCCACTTCTCTATGTTGGGTCATCACCGCTTCATCCCTTCAGGACCTCAACCTCCTTCTGGTAAAAAGAGTCCACATCTCCTGTCTTAGCTTCTCTTAGTCCTTTCTGCAGCCAGAATGATTCTTCTAAAATTCAAATCTGATCATGTCTTTCCCAAGTCTGACTCATTTGCTGATTCAGTTGGGCCCAAACCTTCAGTGTGGCTTGCAAGGCTTCTTGTGGTCTGGGTCCTGCTGAACACTCCTGGTCTCCTCCCTCTCTCTGCTCACCCCACCTTGCTCTGTGCTCCTGCCTTTCTGGTCTACTTTTAGTTCCTTAAATGAGTCAAACTCTCTCTCACTTCCAAGTCTTTTTGTCTGTTGATCCCTCTGCCTAGCATGTTCTTCGTTCCACCCCATTTACTGCCACGTTCTTCTTCATTCTTACAACTCAATTTAGAGATCGCCCTTCTAGGAAGCCCTCCAGATGTCCTCAGCATGTACAAGTTTGTGCCCCATCTTTTCCTTAAAATAACATCTTTATTGATATATAATTCACATACCATATAATTCACCCACTTAAAGAGTAAAATTCAGTCGTTTTTAGCATATTTACAGAGTTATGCGACCATCACTCCAATCAATTTTAGAAGATTCTTATCACCCCAAAGAGAAGCCCTGTGCATATTAACAGTCAGCCCCCTTTCCCAGCAATCACCCTCCACTGCCACCCAAACCCTAGGCAACCACCAATTTACTTTTTGTCCTCGTAGATTGGCCTACTCTGGACATTTAGCGTAAGTGGAATTAAATACCTGTGGTCTTTTGTGACTGGCTCCTTTCACTTAGCATACTATTTTCAGGTTCTGCATGTTACAGCATGCATCATTACTTCTTTCATTTTTTAATTGCCAAATAATATTCCCTTGTATAGCTATACTGTATTTTATGTATCCATACATCAATTGATGGATATTTAAGTTGCTTCTCCTTTTTGTCCATTATGAATAAGTCTGTTGTAATGATTAGTGTACATTTTTTTTGTGTGGACAGATTTTCATTTCTCTTGGGTAAGTAGCTAAGAGTAGAATTGCTAGATCATATGTTAACTCTATGTTTAACCTTTTGAGGAACTGCCAGAATGTTTTCCAAAGTTGCTGCACCATTTTACATTACCAACAGCAGCACACGAGTGTTCCAGTTCTTCTGCATCCTTTCCAACACTTGTTATTATCAGTCTTTTTGATTATAGCCGTCCTAGGGGGTGTGAAGTCATATTTCATTGTGGTTTTGATTTGCATTGTCCTGCTGGCTGATGTTAAGCATCTTTTTACTTATACATCTTTTTTGAGAAAATATGTATTCAGACCCTTTCTTCATCATTAAATTGGCTTGTTTGTGATTTGTATGATTGTATGTGTTCTAGATACAAGTCTCTTATCAGATATGTTATTTGCAAATATTTTCTCTCTTTGGGTTTTCTTTTTTTTGTCATTATAAGTAGCATTTTCTTTTTATTATTGTTATTATTATACTTTAAGTTCTAGGGTACATGTGCATAACATGCAGGTTTGTTACATATGTATACTTGTGCCATGTTGGTGTGCTGCACCCATCAACTCGTCAGCACCCATCAACTCGTCATTTACATCAGGTATAACTCCCAATGCAACCCCTCCCCCCTCCCCCCTCCCCATGATAGGCCCCTGTGTGTGATGTTCCCCTTCCCGAGTCCAAGTGATCTCATTGTTCAGTTCCCACCTATGAGTGAGAACATGTGGTGTTTGGTTTTCTGTTCTTGGGATAGTTTGCTGAGAATGATGGTTTCCAGCTGCATCCATGTCCCTACAAAGGACACAAACTCATCCTTTTTTATGGCTGCATAGTATTCCATGGTGTATATGTGCCACATTTTCTTAATCCAGTCTGTCACTGATGGACATTTGGGTTGATTCCAAGTCTTTGCTATTGTGAATAGTGCCGCAATAAACATATGTGTGCATGTGTCTTTATAGCAGCATGATTTATAATCCTTTGGGTATATACCCAGTAATGGGATGGCTGGGTCCTATGGTACATCTAGTTCTAGATCCTTGAGGAATCGCCGTACTGTTTTCCATAATGGTTGAACTAGTTTACAATCCCACCAACAGTGTAAAAGTGTTCCTATTTCTCCACATGCTCTCCAGCACCTGTTATTTCCTGACTTTTTAATGATCGCCATTCTAACTGGTGTGAGATGGTATCTCATTGTGGTTTTGATTTGCATTTCTCTGATGGCCAGTGATGATGAGCATTTTTTCATGTGTCTGTTGGCTATATGAATGTCTTCTTTTGAGAAATGTCTGTTCATATCCTTTGCCCACTTTTTGATGGTGTTGTTTGTTTTTTTCTTGTAAATTTGTTTGAGTTCTTTGTAGGTTCTGGAAATTAGCCCTTTGGCAGATGAGTAGATTGCAAAAATTTTCTCCCATTCTGTAGGTTGCCTGTTCACTCTGATGGTAGTTTCTTTTGCTGTGCAGAAGCTCTTTAGTTTAATGAGATCCCATTTGTCAATTTTGGCTCTTGTTGCCATTGCTTTTGGTGTTTTAGACATGAAGTCTTTGCCCATGCCTATGTCCTGAATGGTACTACCTAGGTTTTCTTCTAGGGTTTTTATGGTATTAGGTCTAACATTTAAGTCTCTAATCCATCTTGAATTAATTTTCATATAAGGAGTAAGGAAAGGATCCAGTTTCAGCTTTCTACTTATGGCTAGCCAATTTTCCCAGCACCATTTATTAAATAGGGAATCCTTTCCCCATTTCTTGTTTCTCTCAGGTTTGTCAAAGATCAGATGGCTGTAGATGTGTGGTATTATTTCTGAGGGCTCTGTTCTATTCCATTGGTCTATATCTCTGTTTTGGTACCAGTACCATGCTGTTTTGGTTACTGTAGCCTTGTAGCATAGTTTGGAGTCAGGTAGCGTGACGCCTCCAACTTTGTTCTTTTGACTTAGGATTGTCTTGGCAATGCAGGCTCTGTTTTGGTTCCATATGAACTTTAAAGCAGTTTTTTCCAGTTCTGTGAAGAAACTCATTGGTAGCTTGATGGGGATGGCATTGAATCTATAAATAACCTTGGGCAGTAGGGCCATTTTCACGATATTGATTCTTCCTATCCATGAGCATGGAATGTTCTTCCATCTGTTTGTGTCCTCTTTTATTTCACTGAGCAGTGGTTTGTAGTTCTCCTTGAAGAGGTCCTTTACATCCCTTGTAAGTTGGATTCCTAGGTATTTTATTCTCTTTGAAGCATAAAATACCTAGGAATGTCTCTGTATTTCCTGGATTTGAATGTTGGCCTGCCCTACTAGGTTGGGGAAGTTCTCCTGGATGATATCCTGAAGAGTGTTTTTCAACTTGGTTCCATTTTCCCCCTCACTTCCAGGCACCCCAATCAGACGTAGATTTGGTCTTTTTACATAATCCCATACTTCTTGCAGGCTTTGTTCATTTCTTTTTCTTCTTTTTTCTTTTGGTTTCTCTTCTCGCTTCATTTCGTTCATTTGATCCTCAATCGCTGATACTCTTTCTTCCAGTTGGTCGAGCCGGTTACTGAAGCTTGTGCATTTGTCACGTATTTCTCGTGTCATGGTTTTCATCTCTTTCATTTCGTTTATGACCTTCTCTGCCTTAATTACTCTAGCCATCAATTCTTCCACGTTTTTTTCAAGATTTTTAGTTTCTTTATGCTGGGTACATAATTCCTCCTTTAGCTCTGAGAAGTTTGATGGACTGAAGCCTTCTTCTCTCATCTCGTCAAAGTCATTCTCCGTCAAGCTTTGATCCATTGCTGGCAATGAGCTGCGCTCCTTTGCCAGGGGAGATGCGCTCTTATTTTTTGAATTTCCAGCTTTTCTGCCCTGCTTTTCCCCCCATCTTTGTGGTTTTATCTGCCTCTGGTCTTTGATGATGATGGTGACGTACTGATGGGGTTTTGGTGTAGGTGTCCTTCCTGTTTGATAGTTTTCCTTCTAACAGTCAGGACCCTCAGCTGTAGGTCTGTTGGAGATTGCTTGAGGTCCACTCCAGACCCTGTTTGCCTGGGTGTCAGCAGCAGAGGCTGCAGAAGATAGAATATTGCTGAACAGCGAGTGTACCTGTCTGATTCTTGCTTTGGAGGCTTCCTCTCAGGGGTGTACTCCACCCTGTGAGGTGTGGAGTGTCAGACTGCCCCTAGTGGGGGATGTCTCTCAGTTAGGCTACTCAGGGGTCAGGGACCCACTTGAGCAGGCAGTCTGTCCCTTCTCAGATCTCAACCTCCATGTTGGGAGATCCACTGCTCTCTTCAAAGCTGTCAGACAGAGTTGTTTGCATCTGCAGAGGTTTCTGCTGCTTTTGTTGTTGTTTATCTGTGCCCTGTCCCCAGAGGTGGAGTCTACAGAGACAGGCAGGTTTCCTTGAGCTGCTGTGAGCTCCACCCAGTTCGAGCTTCCCAGCTGCTTTGTTTACCTACTTAAGCCTCAGCAATGGCGGGCGCCCCTCCCCCAGCCTCGCTGCTGCCTTGCAGTTAGATCGCAGACTGCTGTGCTAGCAATGAGGGAGGCTCCGTGGCCGTGGGACTCTCCTGGCCAGGTGTGGGATATAATCTCCTGCTGTGCCTGTTTGCTTAAAGCGCAGTATTGGGTTGGGAGTTACCCGATTTTCCAGGGGTTGTGTGTCTCAGTTCCCCTGGCTAGGAAAAGGGATTCCCTTTCCCCTTGCGCTTCCCAGGTGAGGCGATGCCTTGCCCTGCTTCAGCTCTCGCTGGTCAGGCTGCAGCGGCTGACCAGCACCGATTGTCCGGCACTCCCTAGTGAGATGAACCCAGTACCTCAGTTGAAAATGCAGAAATCACCGGTCTTCTGTGTCGCTGGCGCTGGGAGTTGGAGACTGGAGCTGTTCCTATTCGGCCATCTTGCTCCGCCCCCCCAATGAATCACATTTTTAAAAGAAATCTGTCTGGCCCAAAGTCCTAAAGATTTACTTCCATGTTTACTTCTAAAAGTTTAATTGTTTCAACTCTTACATTTAAGTCTATGATTTGTTTTGAGTTAATTTTTGTGCACGGTGTGAGGTGAGGGTCCAAGGTCATTTTTTTTGCATACACATAGTTATATTATGAAATGTTTTTCTATAAGTTTATATGATAACAGCTTAATATTTCATTCTATGAACATATTGTAATTGGTGGGGTCTTGGTAAATGTTTGACAATCATCTCTTTAAGAAAAGCCCGGATTTGTAGTATTTGCCAATTTCCCTGTGTAAATATTCCAAAAGTATTCAATTTAAAGCTACTACATGACACAACATATGGAGTTGGGAAGAAGTCACACCGTTGGTTCTTATGAATTGCTACAAGCTGGCTCTAGCATATCACTAAATCAATTTAACCAGTCTCCTGGGTTTTTGTTTTATTTTGTTTGCTTCTTGTTTTTCTCTCTTTTTACCCCCAATATATATAAAAGATGCAAAAAAGAAACAAAAAGCAGGAAGAAACAGTCTATTTTATTCACTGCTATAAATGAATGCTGTATCTCTAGGGAGTTTCTAGTTCTCCCTCCTCAGGAACACAGCTGTGGGCAACATCCTTGAAGCCTTTCTGTGGTCACATTTAGTAATGTCTATCACATTTACTTTCAGACAACTCCCCCACCAGCCTTGCTTCCTTTTAATGATAAAGAAAATCAAGTTTTGACAAATAGAGTATAAAGCAGCTTGAACTTCTGCAATTTTGCAAAGACGCATATACAAAATTTAAATTATAGCGGCGACTTACCCCCTTTTTTTCTCCCTCTCAAGAACCAAGTATAGAATTAAGCAAATGCTGAGGAGCAAAATAGTTGTCTTGACAGGCAATGGAAGTCAAGTGTGAATGGCCACAACGTGTCAGCTTCCTGAAGGTGTCTTGTACATGAGAGTACTGCAAAGAAATCACTAGAGTGTGACACTGTTTCAGATAAATATATCTGATCTTCCTTTCGAGGAAATCTTGTAAGAAGTGCAAATAAAACTGGGGGGCCACTTTGGAGCAGATGGTTTTTTTTTTTTTTGGAGGCAGGATCTAACTCTGTCACCCACGCTGGAGTGCAGTGGTGTAATCATGGTGCACTGCAGCCTTGACTTCCAGGGCTCAAGCAATCCTCCCATCTCAGCCTCCTGAGTAGCTGGGACTACAGGTGTGCACCACCATGCCTAACTCATTCTTCTATTTTTTGTGGAGACAGGGTTTTGCCATGTTGCCCAAGCTCTTCTCAAACTCTTGGGCTCTCAAAATGCTGGGATTATAGGCATGAGCCACAGTGCCTGGCCAATAGATGTTTTTAATAAGTAGTTATTAGATGCCTGTTTGTAGCTCTGTGGAACCCACATAACTTTATTCACATTGTTACAAATGGGAAGCAGCAGAGGCCTGGGATCTGGGAGAGTGGCGAGCCATGGGGGATTTGGAGGAGAAAGGGCACTGAGTTATATGGGGACAAGAGGGTTTTGAGCAACTGTCACTACTTGGCAATATAATTATAATTACCATTATTTAAACTACCCCTTTCTATTACTATGAAAAGTGAGGCTCAGAGAGATGTTAAAGTGCTTACACAGGGACTCCCGGCTTACAAATACCTGTTTTTTAAACCCTGTGCTCAGAGTGTGGATTGGGAGTCACCTCATGAAGAGGAGACTCAAGCTCAGTGTCTCATCACGACCTCCCACTCTGGCCCTATGTCTCAGTCAGCCCACTCACTGCCCCATGCTCCCCCTCTCACCCCTGCTCCCCTGCACATGACGGAAGTCATACTAAACTTTGGGCAGGTCCCAGAGAGAGTCATGCTTCTGGTCTTCATTCACGCTACACCCTCACCCTGGAATGCTCATCCCACTGTGTTCTTCTAAGAAGCACCTGCTCATCTTTTTCTTTTCTCTGTCTCCTTCTCACTCTCTTTCCCCAACTTTCCCCAATTAGACTTCTTCTCTTTCATTCCCTTTCCCCTTCCTTTCTTTCTTTTCACAAAGAATAGTTTTTCTTATGATGTGGTCATTTTAAACGTTGGATAGGCTGGCCCGGTGGCTCACGCCTGTAATCCCAGCACTTTGGGAGGCCAAGGCAGGAGGATCCCTTGAGACCAGGAGTTCAAGAACAGCCTGGGAAGCAAAGCGAGATCTTGTCTCTACAAAGGATAAAAATAAAGTATTAGCTGGGTGTGGTGGCATGGGCATGTGGTCCCAGCTACTGAGGAGGAACTCTTGGGTCCAGGAGTTCAAGACCGCAGTGAACTGTGGTCACCACTGCACTCCAGCCTGGATGACAGAGTGAGACCACCCTGCTCTAAAAAATATATGTATTTTTTTTCAGTTAGATAGCACTGAAAGCGTACAGAAGAAAATTAACATCACTAATTTGCAATGACTTTATACAATGTCAGTCTAAACTGGAACTACATTAGTCAGTAGGGTTCCAGGTTAGCACAGGCCAGGGGATCTATATACCTAACCTGAGATTCACAAGAGAATGGAGCAACAGCTGTAATGCAACGCTGCGAATGTGCCAGTTGGTTCCGGGGCCCTGTGTTGGCTTGTGCACACTGTAGTCTTATCTGCGGGCTCACCTTGGGGTAGGACAGTACCTGGACCCACTGGACTCCAGCTCCCATGCTCCCCTCTGGAAGTACAAGTCCTGGGCCAGGCGCATGTGAACCTCCAAGGTGAAAGCAACAGCTTCCTCTGCAGATTCCTAGTGAGGTAATGGCTGGATGCTGCGAGAGACAGAGGAGCCTCCTGTTTGTCCTCAAGGCGGGTAGTTGTCCGTGTGGGATCTGGCCTGTCCTTACAGGTGCCATCTGATCCTTGCTCACATCTTCAGCTGGCGTTCCTTCCTGACTGCTGTAGTGGCTGACCTGAAGAGACTTCCACTCAACACTGCCGGCAGAGGGGACAGCACAGAGGAACTTCCCTGCCAGCTCCCACCTTGCATATAATCTCACTCCTAAATAAATCCCTCAGCTCAGGGGTCCCCAAACTTTCTCAGTGTGTGATGCCCTTAATTTCTCAGTACTCTCTTCTTAGTGCAACTGGGCCAAAAGAAATACCAAAAAGTTCCATTAATTAAGTGGTTAGCTCCAAATGATGTAGGTATGTTTGTAATAGCTGTTTGAAAAGAAAATACAAATACATTGAAAGAAAAAATAATACTTGATTTTCTTCTTAAATAAGCAGTGCCAATGGGATATGTGCCTGTTGGACAAGGCCCAACTTCTCCAACGTTGGAATCGAGTTGGATGCTGTTGCCCTCATTTTCTGTCCCACACCACTTTATCTCAAAGCAATCATTGAAAACCCAGCGTTGGAAAGATATGACAACTGTGAAAGGAATATACTGCAATCTAATGTTCAAACTGTGAACTTCCTCAATCGAATAATTCCCAAGGTGTCCAAGAAGGGTCAGCTATCAATGTATATCCCCTGAAAATTGGAAATATTCCATGGCACCCCTGTGAACTCACTGTGGTCCCTACAGTTTGAGAACCATGGCCTTGTCTCATATTGCTTCTGATACACACAGTCCCATGTGGATTTGGATATATTTCTTTCCTGTCTTTGTGCTCTTCGCATATATTATAAAATGTGGACCAGAAGAATTCTATATTTCTGTTTTTAAATTTGACAATGTTATGAGTATATTCTCATGTCAATAAAAATTCTTTCAAAAATTATTTATATCTGAATCATATCCCAAATTTACCAATATCAAATTTAATCTTCCTCCAGTCATTGAATTTTCCAGCTGTATTCCATTTTGCTATTATCTGTCAATATTCCTTAAAATGGATTTCTGGGTACGTATATACCCAAAGGATTATAAATCATGCTGCTATAAAGACACATGCACACGTATGTTTATTGCGGCACTATTCACAATAGCAAAGACTTGGAATCAACCCAAATGTCCATCAGTGACAGACTGGATTAAGAAAATGTGGCACATATGCACCATGGAATACTATGCAGCCATAAAAATGGATGAGTTTGTGTCCTTTGTAGGGACATGGATGCAGCTGGAAACCATCATTCTCAGCAAACTACCCCAAGAACAGAAAACCAATCACCGCATGTTCTCACTCATAGGTGGGAACTGAACAATGAGATCACTTGGACTCGGGAAGGGGAACATCACACACAGGGGCCTATCATGGGGAGGGGGGAGGGGGGAGGGATTGCATTGGGAGTTATACCTGATGTAAATGACGAATTGATTGGTGCTGACGAGTTGATGGGTGCAGCACACCAATATGGCACAAGTATACATATGTAACAAACCTACAAGCTATGCACATGTACCCTAGAACTTAAAGTATAATAAAAAAAAAAAATGGATTTCTAGAAGCAGTATTACCAAATGAACTTCTTAAACAATCTTGATAACTATTATCAAATTACTTTTCAGTAATAATGCACTAATTTATATTCCAATCAAAAATACATGACAGTGACTATTTTGCCACATTCTTAACTGCATTGGGTATTTCCATTAATAAAATAAAATTTCCTATTTTTAACAGGCAAAAGAAATATTGCATTGTAATTGGCATTTTGCTTTATTACTAGTATGATTAGTATTAATGGGTATTGCATTTATTCCATGACTTTTTGTATTTTTGTTTATTTAAATAAATAATTGGCCTGTAATCCCAGCAAGGTGGGAGACAAAAGCAGGTGGATTACCTGAGGTTAGGAGTTCAAGACCAGCCTGGCCAACATGGCGAAACCACATCTCTACTAAAAATACAAAAATTAGCTGGGTGTGGTGGCACGCACCTGTAATCCCAGCTACTTGGGAGGCTGAGACACGAGAATCACGTGAACCCGGGAGGCAGAGGCTGCAGAGAGCCAAGATCATGCCACTGCACACCAACTTGGGCGATGGAGTGAGACTCTGTCTCAAATAAGTAAATAGATAAATAAGCAAATAAATAATTGGAATATTATTAGTTCTCTTATTGATTCGCAAAATTGCCTTATATGTTAGGAGAGTTGATACTTTGGCATCTTTCTCTTAATCTTTAGTTTATTACACTTTAAAATTTTTGGTACAGAATCTTTATAGTTCAGACTGTATAATGTATGTCAGCATACAAGCAAAATTCTCCCCCATTACAATACTTTTTTTTTTGAAACTTACTTAGACTGTCTCATTTGATTATTCTACAAATGAATTTTATATTTGCTAAATTAAAAGCCAACACATATGTTTTTGTTCAACACTTTCAAACAAAAGCCATAACCAACCTTTGTTGGTCAAGAGGAGATTCTTGAAAGCTGGGTAAAGTTAGACACAGCAGATATTCTCTAGAAGAGACAGCAGAAGCTCAAACAAATTCACTGGTGTGTGTCCAGGGCCAAACAGCGAGTCCCTGACAGTCTAGAGAATGCCATGACCTTATTCCAGCAACTCCTCTGGTGGCTCCTGCCCACCATGGCACAGGGAAAGCTTCAGTGCATGGTTCTTCTTCAAGTGGCCTTCATGCCGCTGATGTCTGATTCAAGGGGCTTGTACCAAATGAAGGGATGAGTGAAAAAGTGGGTGGATGAGTGACATTTGAATGGATGAATAAACAAGTCAATGGATAAGTAAAATTCACAGAAAAATTCTCCTTTTCTCCTTCCAGTGCTTGGCTCCCAGAACTCTATTTCCTCTTGTTCTCTTGGAGGAACACACTTAGAGGTTTCTATAATTTAGTTGTGTCCAAAAGGTCTGCTGGCAGCTTCAGAACATCACAGTTCCTGGCTTGCAGGTTCCCTGTGCCTTAAGTCATCTCCAAGTCTTGGCACAGGGCAAGCAATCCCACTCACTCATGAGAGTGGGACACTGAGATGCTCCAGGTGGGTGGAGCAGGGCTAAAACTGGATGGAAACTCTAGGTAAGGAAGTGCAGATGGGCAAGGCCTCCAGTTATGGAGGCATAGGAGGGGATCAGGAGCATCCTGGATAGCACCCTGCCTGCTTCCAGGCGTTGCAGCACCCGGGAGTGGGGTCAGAACACAAGCCTGAGGCTCTTCTTAGTCACTACCCGTATTCCTTTCATGCCACCCAAGTTTCAGTCTTCTCACTCTTTCTCAGCTCCTACCACAGAAAGTGAGAATGGGAAATGAAAGGACCAGAAATAAATATTGGGCAACTTCAGAAAAGAATAACCCTGTCAAGCCCAGATTCTTACACAGCATTAGGATTTTACTGTACTGAATAGGTCTGCACAGAGCAACAGCTGTGGACTTAAAAATCAATTTTCTTTTTTCAAAAATTTCCCCAAGAATTTCATGGTAAAAGATGTTACTTATCAATGGGGTTAGTGTATCATTTTACGTAGCTACTTAAGGGCAGAAATGAATGTGAAGAGAAGGAAATGTAAAATCAGCCGACATCAGGATTTGTTATTGACTTGATGCCGAGTCCTTC